>NC_056744.1:1775912068-1776182068 GCF_019279795.1 Protopterus annectens | reverse complement strand
ATTACTCCTGATTAGTGAGACGGGGTTGTGGCTATAAGAGGACTTGCAGCCATCCACCTACTTTGCTAACAAATAAATAAAATCCATGGAAGGATATGATCCACGGTTTAAGTAAGTTGATTCTACAGCTCTGACAGGCGCCACTATTATTGCCACGTGTAGCCCAGCATTCCATATCGGCAGGACAGAGGAAGACATAACCTACAGCTTTTCAGGGAGGTACCTGCCTTGAAGTGACATGTCTTTAAGTGTGAATAATGTAGTTTTTTTTTGTAAGTTGCACTCTGCCCTGAGGGAGAAGACAGTGCAGCTTTTCATATCCCGGATGATGCTTACAGATATCTCTTGCTGTGAAGAGATAAGGATGGAGTTTGGAACACTCAGTCACTTCAACTTTAGAAGCCTTGTAATGTCACTTGTCTCCCCCAACCCCCCTTTAGCTAGGGTCAAACAAAAAAACTTCTCCAAAGCTGAATACAGCCTCCTGAGGAATGGTATAAACAGCTTCACAGCCCCTACCCCTCTCTAGGAACTGGCACCAGTATCCAAATTACTATACGAACATTTATATAGATGTGTGGAATCAGGAATACCTGACAGGACTAAATCATCCTCTGCAAGGAAGAGTAAAGCTGTCTGGTGGACATCTGCAATAAATAAACTCTGTAACAAAAGAAAAAAAATTGCTGTCCAGGACCAAGAAGGAGCAGGTGCCCAATTGGAAGCAATCTCTCCATAGCCTGAGCAAGCAAATAAGAGCAGTAGTGAAATCCTGCAAAGCAAACCTCGAGTCCAAATTGACCACATCTACTAGAGATAGTCATAAGGCCTTCTCTCAAAGGAAGCACCCAAATCTGTTCAGAACTGGTGGTCAAGGACACCACATAAACAAATGCTATAGATATAGCAAACTTGCTGGCTGACAGATTCAGTGAAAATTTCACCCCTCTGTACCCCGTCAGTAAATCAGGATGTTCCCAGTACCTGCCCCCTTCCCCTTAGATCTAGGAATCAGGTCATCACTGCTCTCTCAAAGGCAAAAAATACAGCCTCTATGAGACCCAATGACATCCCAGGCTACATCCTACATGAACTCAGGCAGGAACTTGCAGCACCATTAGGTGCCATATTCAACCAAAGCCTGAGTACCGACTTTGTCCCAGCTTAGTGGAAGACAGCCACTGTCATCCCTTTGCACAAAGGTGGAGCATCGACCATTCCAGGGAATTATAGACCCATCAGCCTAACTAGCCTAATCTGCAAGGCTCTGTTATGGATTATCATGGACCTTATTAACAAGGACATTGGCAACCTCCAAACACTCGCTCCCACACATTTTGGCTTTGTCAAGGGGAGGTCATGTCTATTCAATTTGGTTGACTTTTTTGAGACAGTTACCAAAGCCATGGATGTGGGGAAGATGGTGTACACTGCCTACCTTGACCTGGCCAAAGCGTTTGACACTATTCCCCACTCGGCCATAATAGATAAACTCTCTCAGCTAAGCATCAATCTGTATGTCACCAGATGGGTAGCTAACTGGCTCACTGATAGAACCCACCTAGTTAAAATAGAGGAAGCCACCTCAAGCAGTCAACATGTATCGAGCAGAGCACCCCATGATTCAGTCTTGGGGCCTCTGTTATTTGGGATATACTTTTCTGAGGTGCAGGTGAAAACCAGTGGGCTTTGGCTGACCAAGTTTGCAGATGACTGCAGGCTGGGCACTGTCATCAGTTCTCCTAGTGACATGGACAAGTCTGCAAGAGGGTCGCAACCAAACAAATGACTGGTGCCAGAAACATGGCCTCAAACTGAATACCAAAAAATGCATCAACATCCCCTTTGGGGAGAGTGACGTCCCCACAAATTATCACATTAATAACAACGTCCTAAGCATGCAATCAGTCGTGAGGGATTTGGGCACCCAGACTGATAGCAACCTGACATTTGACCACAATGCTGCTTGCATTGTACAGAAAGATTTCTATGTGGCCCACCTCATAAGTAAGGGTATCTCATCCAGGGACAAGGAGGTCATAACATTCCTGCATTCTTCCCTTATAAGGCCCATTATTGAGTACAACACTGCATTCAGCATGTACCTCGGAAAGAACTTGCAGCAGCTGGAGAGACCACAGAGGTTCCACACCATGAGAATCCAGGGCTTGAAAAATCTAACGCACACAGTCTAAAGGCCCTATCCGTTTACTCAGTTTCATACAGACTTCTCAGAGGTGACCACTGTCTTGTACCCTGCCTTGGTGGGACTGCTGCATGTCCGCAAGTCAAGCTCCACTCGAATAACCAGCACACATGACCTCAACCTGGTCTGTGACATCAGTAGGACTTGTTGGCGGGACAGATTTGTGTCCCAGAGACTCCCCCAAATGTGGAATAGACTCCCTCTCCTCGTCAAGCAGAGTACCTCTTTACCCAGTTTTTTAAGCACAACCTGTATAACTGGATGGGGAATAGAAAATACATTCCTGGGGTTCCACCCATGTCCCTGCTGGATAGGGACATTGGGTTCTGATTTGTCTAAACATGGGCTAAACTCTTGGTTAAGCTTATAAGGGTCTCAGGGTCAATAGCCTAGCAACTTCCTGTGAGCCTAAGTTCATGATCTGTTGCTAAATGTGAAACACTGGAATCAGCAGTATATATGAAGGGCTTGCTTTGATTTCAAAAGCAGTCTTTCTTAATTGCTTTATAACCATACAAAGAATTGTTTCCATTTATTTTTGACTGCAGTGCATTACGCTGTATGTTCCCAGCATAATCCTGCTGTACGATCACCAGAATTCCATGCAGTTGCAGCTGCCAGGGGAATAGTGTTGAAGCAGCAGTGGTGTGTGGCAGAAGCTGTGTTACTGTAACATGGCATGACCTTTGCGTGGATAGGTGGCTGTCTTCAGTAGAGCAGAACGCCCACTCTTCATAGGAGTGATACTGTTGAGAGAGCATCATAATGTCTTAGGTTGGCTTTTTTGCTGTTTTGCAGTGGTTTGTTTGTAATAACATTTATCTTTCCGTGTGTGTATTTATAACTCTGCAATCCTTCATGTTTCTTGACCTAGCATAGCCATTTTATAATTAAACAGTAACATGAGACAGGGTGTGCTTTATTATAAGGTATTATGACAAGCTGAGGTGTGTTTGTCTTCTACCTTATTACTTGGGACTTGTTGTACTGTGAAAGACACACACCCTGGAGGCAGTTTCTACAGTTTTATTACACCCACAGTGCAAAAATAAATAGATGAGTGATCCATTCTCATCCAAGATATTGCAAGAAAGTATCGTCACAGCTGTGGAATGTAGCTGACCAGTCGGCTTTTGAGATTCTCTTTATTTGCTGCATATTAGGTTTAATTTGTCTTTCTGTTTTTCTGATCATGTTTGTCTCAGAGGCCTGTATCTGTGACTGGTAGAATGACACTTATCACTGAGCACTGAAGTTGAATTTTGAATTATTCTGACTGTTTTTAGAGTGTTAATGAAAAAGATGTTATTCTCAGGTCTGTATTGGGCATACTGAAGATGTTGAGAGTGACATCACTGTATCATTTTCAGGATTATTTTAAATTAAAGAATCTGCCTGAGTTCATTGGAAAACTATAGGACATTATTTTGGCTTGAGCTGTATGGAATTTGACTACTTGGTATAATTAGTTAACTCTCTATTTACAGCACTTTATAAGGGATAGGCAAATTCCCAGATACCCCCGATCTGTGGCACTACAGTGGTTGAACATGGCCTGCAGTCTGCTGAAGTTCCAGGTGCTGCCTACATTTTTGGGATGTTATCTACTGAGGATCACAAGATGGTGCTTGGAAGTTGCTGACATCATACTTATTCATATGCCAGTAATTTTGTCACCCTGTCTCCTGGTGCAGTAACAGGTTCCCCAACATTTCTCACTCATCTGCAGTGACAGCTGCCTAATCCCTAATTATCACACCCTCTTGTGCTGACACAGAAGTTGGTAATGAAGTAATAGAATGGAAGTGGCCATGCCAACTACAAAGTCCTGGGATTTTGCTTGCACATCCACTCCAGTCTGACCTGTGAGTGCTGGGCACCTGAAAATGCTGCAGATGCTCACATATCCTTATATGTGCAACCTAACGTGTCCTCTAGCCAGTACAACAGCCAGTGTCTTTAAGTCTTTGTTGAGCTGGGGTGCCAGAGGCAATGTCTTTGCAGTAGGTTCTACTTTCTCGTCTGAGATGAAGGAGTTGGTCTTTGGTTGCTGTATCCCACTCCTACCAGATGGGCTGCCGACTCCTGATACTAGTTAAACCCTAGCACTAACAGCTGTAACTAGGAGTGAAGCCTGCATGCCAGCAGGTGAACTCTGATGGGACTCCTTATTCCGGAACAAAATGTAGGCACACCCAGACGTTGGTGAACATGACATGTACAATGGGTCCAGGTGCAGTTCTCAGTGCATTCCTTGTTTTATGGAGCAACATTTAAAAAGATTCTCCATGGAAATGTACTGCTTGCCTTTCAAGGCACAATAAATTTTGCATTCCAAAATAGAAAGTTACTCAGATTTGCTGAGGGGGTTGTTAAAGCTTTTATTTCTTTTTACTGCCGCTGCTGTTTCAGAACCAGAGTCCTTTGCTGATGTCACTTTAATCTGTAGTCTGTTATTATTTCTACCACAGCCTGTTATGGGAAGTTTTTTCCCCTCCTTTAAATCAAAGACAAGTAGTCAGATATAAATTTATAATGACATACTTTTTTCTGAATGGCATTCTGTTGAGCTTTCCTGGTTTAAGCCAGAGGAGTGCACTGTGCTTGATTTACAATGACATCATCTGCTGTTTTAGAGTTATTGTATGGAATAATTACACCTTCCCATGGCCATGAGCTACTTAAAGTTGACTACTGTGGTGTGAACAATAATGCCTGCTTGGCTGTTCAACCTACTGTATAGCTTTTAAACCCTTAAGGAATGGCATTTACTGATTTACTTCAGCTGGGCTAACTGCTGTTCTTGAACATTAGTTTGCAAACGGGTCCTGCTGCATTGTGATTGTTTACAGGGATGATGCTGAAAAAGTATGAACTAAAAAAGAAAAGAGATTTGGGGGAAGAGAGAGACATGCAGCTAGCATCATGACTTTACCCAATGAGACGTTGTGCATGTGTTATTACTGTTCTGGCACCTAGTTTACCCATAAACACATTAGTGCTTTGATGTGCTTCTCTCCAGAGGACTTCTAGGAACAAAGTTTTACAGTCCTTAGTATGTCTTTACTAGTGAGAGTGTTTTAAATGCATATACAGGGAATAAAATAATGAACAAAAAAAAATCTATAGTTTGAATGTTATCAGTACTATGAGGACTGTGTTGACTTGTACTGATAGTCAGCCCACTAACAACTTTGAGAATTAATTTCTTAATTTCTTGAGCTGTTTATTGAGATACCCAGATAAACTATGCCCTCACTTTTAAGACATTAAAAATGGGGAAAGATGGCTTTATAGAGAGGAGGTACACATGGGGACCTCACAGCAGGACTGCGGCCTTTACAGGTTATTGAGCATAAATCTGGAGAGGTTGATGCACGTTCACCTTTACTAAAATATATTGTACTGCCTTGTGGACTGGACTCTGCAGTTACATGCTGTTGCATTTAATTTAGTCTTGGATGTGTCCGGAAGGGCTTGAAATTGAAATTATAAGATCCACATTTACTGCACTTGTGTTTTGAAATGTGTTTCCTGCTTCTGTGTACAGCACTCTGTATTATCTGCAGGTAAGTGTTCTATGCTAATATTTCCCCCACATTATATTTGTGTCATTCAACACAAAAAGTGACGTGGCCATTACAATCCAAGAGTTCAAGGTGGAGAGAGAGCATGACTGAAATGCAGGAGGAATGGTATGGTCCATGTTGGAAAACAGGTAATACTGACTAATAGAGGTGAAGAAGTTTAGGGGTGGAACTTTGTTTCCATCAGCAGCCTGCTGATGGAAAAAATGGGGGGTTAGAAATAACTGTTTTATGTAGAGGGTAGTCTGGCATGAAACATCTTTCTTGTAGGATAAGAAAATTGGTAGAAAGATAGTCCAGAAATGATGTTCTTGGAAATTGTTTTTATTTTTTGGGGGGAGGGGGGTGTGAGAGAGACATGATTCACTATGAAACATGCAGTTGTAACTGGCAGATTAACTGCAGAGCCTTTTTTTTATTTTTATTTTTTCCTCCAGTGCTCATTCCATTTCAAGCTGACATTCCTCTTTTCTGCTCATATCAACCAGATGTGCTCATATTTATTATACCTTGGGTGACGAGATACTTCTGCATGGGTGTCTCATCTGCCCATCCTGAACTGTGGATTTAGCATATCATGTTGCCACACTGTGTTTGATCGTCTTGCCTCAGTGAACAGAAGCATGCAATGCCAGTAGCTGTGTGCTGGTTTCTGAAGTACTTATCCATTTCAGCTCCCACCCCTAAAAAAAAGAAATAGCTCACAGACAACATGCTGTTTACTCCTCCACAACCGGGGGAGCTGTTTGGTGGATGTCCAGTTGTGCTCTGCCTTACTCACTGGCCAGCATATATTTTTCTGTCTCCATGGTAAGTGGATGAGTTCATCTGTTAAGAAAACATTGTGGCTTCAAGGCTGGAAAACCCACAGAAGCAGATAAATTATTGAGGTTGGACAGAATCTTGAGTTCTTGCCAGGGGTTAATATAATACTTAGAAGGTCAAAAAGTAATGTTTTTAGAAAGTTAAAACATAATGTATGTTTTTCAGGGCTGATTCAAAACTGAATGTGTGCCGATCACGGCACAATTAGGTATTTAGAATTCCATCATAATGATTCTTGAAAGAATGAGAGTAGTGTACTGATCACAGTAAAAATGGGTATCTAGAACTTTTAAAAATTAAGAGCCAGGTCAAAAACGACAAGATTTAGAAATCCACTACACTCCTTGTATGAGTCCCACGAAATACACATTTTGCATCCCTTCTAATGCTTTTTTCAAAATATTTAAAAAAAAAAAAAGTCTGAGTTCTCGAATCTTGCTTTTAAGAACCAATGTAAATGGACTGTTGTTAGAAGCTAGTGTTTCAGTCATTTAATTAATTTAGTTTATAGGTTCCTATTATAGGCTAGCTGCCCTTTTGTCTCATTTTATGTCTAGCCAATTTCCCTCAAAGGTGAGAATCAAACCCTGTACCTTGTGTGTCTGTAGGGTAAACACCTTAATCATCATGCCAGCCCCAGTAATGTTTTATTATTTACCACTTTCTGTAAAACTGGAGTAATTTGTGTTAAAACACAGTAGAACATGAACATATTAACATAAAAAGAACATTAAATAAACTGTGGAAGTTGAAGAAACAAATTCTGTAAGAGGGGAAAAGCTTGACTTAATGGGTATAATTTTATTGCCAATTAAATCACTCCCGCAGTCATGAGATGGTTTAACTCTAGAGTGTAGAATATTCCAGAAGGTGGACATAGGTGCCAGAATATTACAGCCTTACCTTCATGTCTGCAGTACTTTTCTATCTGATTAATAGAGAGTACAGGAGGATGCCTACCTAATTAAGACATCCATTCTGATGGAACCACACAAGATCATAACTGTCAGATTAAAACCACAGAATCCAGAAAACAAAACAAAAACTGAAAATGAAGCATGCTAACTCACATTTTGGTGAACACTGCTGAACTAAATATAGTAATTCTGTGATCATAGCACCTCAGAGTAAATTGTTAACTTTGCAGGAATGTGGGAATTCTGACATTTTGGTCCTGTTATTCCATTCTTTGCATCTTGTCAGATTTATTTCTTCATTCTAAGTACTAAAACCTAAAAAGCCTGCCTAATGCTCAGGTCTTCCTCTTCTGTCACATTTCAATCCCTCACAGACTGCAAGATCCTAAGGCTGTTCTAACTCTTCCTCTGCTTCTATACCATATCCTTAAGCTACTGCTCAGGCTGTATTGCTTCTATTCTTTTTAACTCTCACTATCTGTCTGCATCACTGACTTTCTGGCTGCTATTTTCCTAACAAACTAGCATTCTATTTTGCATGTACTATTACAGTCAATGTCACATATTGCGCTACCTATGTACTATGTTCTTTGGACACTGTCTACATCATGTATGGTGAGAGTGACTATTATTGTCTGTAATGTTTTAACTGTATAGAACTGTTCAGATGTGTAGTAATATATTACATCTTGTAGCAGTTTGTTCTTTCAACTTATTTTTTGTATAGTATTTCTAATGTAATCTTTATTGTATTGGATTATACTGCATTTGTATTGTACTGTATGTGGAGCTTTTCTCCCTGGGCCTCTGCTGAAAACGGGTTCTGTAGACCCAGTCAGACCACCTTGGTAAAAAAAAAGTAATGTCTTTTGGCTTTTCCCGGTTAGGGGTCGCCACAGCAGAACTCCGGTCCGCTAATGATTGGCAGTGGATTTTTACGGTGCTTAGTTGTCAGCACGACACCCAACCTTCAAAGAAGACACACTCATTCATGAATGCACCTACCTGCATGTCTTTAAACGTCACTCGACCGCAAGGAGGACATGCAGACTCTACACAGAAGGCGCTCCAGCCGAGAATCAAACGGGAGAACCTCTTGCTGTGAGGTGACAACGCTAACCGCTGCACCACCGAGGGCCGTCAGACCACCCCGGTAAACAAATGTCAAATTAAACATAGTAAAACAAAAACCATTGTGGATGCTCAGGCATTCAGAGATTAGTTAGCCAGTTTAGAGTAGATTTGCCAAAATATTTGGGAGTTGGTGGAGATCAGGCAGCAAAGGTTGTAATGTGACTGGTGTAACTGGTTTTATTCTCTTACCAACCAATCCTCATAGTTCTTTGCCATCCCAGTTTTCAGGCAGTACCATTTGGTGCCTGGGGCTGTCTTTCGCAATGTGGGTTCTTTCTTTCGATGGGGATTTGACTTTCAGAACTCTCATAAAGTGCTGTGCAGCAGATTCAGCTTGTGGGTCACCCAGCAACAAATGACAGCAGATCTTAAGTTGGGGGGGGGGTCTTTATTTGGTTATAACTTACTTGAATACTTTCTTCTGTGATCTAGGCTCAGTCACTTGGGGTGACATGTCCTTTATCTTATGCACAGCATCCCTGCCCTTGTGTTAAGAAGTGTGCACAGCCACACACACCATATTTTTTTTCTTCAGCCTGTTCATGTAATTTGGATATGTTTCTAATATGCAGTGTTTGAAAGGTTCCCACAGATAAATGGGAGAATGTTATTGACCACTGCTTTTTTGTTGAGTGCAGCAGTCCTAGACCACTAAGATCAAAGTTATTTAATAATGAATATTGCTGCTTTGTAGTCAGTTTATATATTTTCACAATTCAGTGTTTGTAGTAACTTGTGTTGTGTTGGTTTTAGGAACTGAGTAAGGCGTAGTGTTGGAGATTTACTTTGATTCTTTAGTTGAATGTTTGCCTTTCAGTCACAGAATTCTGCAGGTGATGAGTGGAAATAGTTCTTTGTTCCTCTGGTGCTTGCAGTTTCTCTCTAAATGTGCACCTGTGGAGTTCACATGTTTAAGCAAGCAGCTGTTGGGGGTAAAGTCCCCAACGTCGTGTGCAAGAAGGTGCCTCCACTACAATTTTTTTTTTGTTACAAAAGTTATTTACTGTTATTAGGTTATATGAAATATTCTGCTTTTGTTCTTAGCTGTCTGATGTTTGTCTTTGCTGTGTCATCACAGAACTCCTTATAGGTTCTTAGGTAAGTACTAGGCAGTCAATCTTCAGCCTAACCAAAAAACCCTATTCAAACATTTCCTCTGGCCTCAAGGAGAGCAAGATAAGAAAGACCAGGAGAGAATATGAGGCTGCCCATCCAATTATCTAGGTTTGCCATGTAGGTTGCAAGGGTGTTACATGGCTTATCATGTAGTAGAAGTTTCATCCAGAGGTGAGGGATATGTTAGGATATGAATCTGTCTGCTTATAAATTTCAGTTCCTTTAACCAAGTATTTGATGTACTCTTAGTTCTGCAAAGGTACATCAAATACTCCTTAGAAGCATATGCCTACCGAATGTGCTTGCATTCACAAAATTAGAATTCTGGGCTACTTTGGGTGGTACCATTTTTGTTTATATCCCTTTGTATTGCAAGTGCTTTGGCCTCATCACCCACCATGCTGAAGAGTTGACCTTGAAGCTTTCATTAGTACTCATCATTTAAAAGTGATGAGGAAGGCATTGCATAGACTGACCATCAGGCATCCCAGACAGGAATACGAATAAGAGAGGTTAAGGATTTTGCAGCCCAGGTCTACAGCATAGTTAAAGTCCACATCATCTGCAGAAGACTCTAGTCCTTCATTAGCTGGGTCATCATGATCTCAAGGTCAGGTGAAGAGAAAGGCCACAGCATCTGGAACTAAGATTGGGTTGGCCTGCTTCCCCCCTTCCGTCACTGGGGTGAGTTTAAATTCCTGTAGTACATTAGGAATGCACCTTCAAATTCCCAGGACATATTTCTTGGTATGATGTGGGCCGTCAGGGTTAAGATTGTCATCGCAGTGACTGGTCAGTTACTAAAGAGTTTGACCCTATAGCCACTCCTCTGATTTTATTAGCTGATGATGTCTTCCCTGTCCTCTCAGTGGACTTGCGGTACATATTTAGCATATAGCAGAAGATGGCTGAATAGGGACATGACAAAACTAATCAGAATCTACGTTCATTGCTGAAGCTGACACTGGAAAGGTCTTTCAGGGCTCTCTGTCAGCTCTGGTGCACTCCTTCTTGCCTTTCCCTGGGCCAGTGCCATGCATGGTGCCACTGATGCAGCAGGCAGTAGTTGTGCCTAGCTAAGTTGGATGCCCCCTGTAAAGATGAAGTCCTCTTTGGTGATCCTTCTTAGCAGGTCACATAATATGTCTAAAAGAGAGAAGAGGGCTCTTCCAGTGATCAAGGGAACACAGAACTTTCTACTGTGCTTTTCTAAGTCCATTTCATTTCTTTAGGAGAAGGAAGGAGATCAGTCATCAGCCATGATTTTATGACCCTGTGACTTCCAGGGATGAAGCCCTGACTGTGACCCAGCCAACATGTGGTCAGTCAGCACAGGTGCTGGAGGGGTCTGGAAGGAAGGAAGGGTCGTGAGTTGTTGACAGTGACTCTTCTATCCTGGCATGAGGGACTGTGGTTCATCTCATTGCACTGATGACACCTACTGGTCAGTGGGTGAATGTCTGCAGAAGGAGCCAAGCAGGCATGATGGCAGTGCATCTGGCAAAGCATGCAGACCACCTGTGGGGTGGGAGTTAGGGAGGGAAGGTCTTGTACGGCCAGCAGATTAGCCTCCTCCCTGTCTCTTAACTGTTGCCTTCTGGGGAACAAGTGGGCTGATAAGGCTCTTTTGATGAGGAACAAATAGACCAGAGCATTTGTGCAGCAAAGGAGGAATGAATGAATGAATGAGGCAATGGGGCACAGTTAAGTGAGCCATTGAGCAAATCCTTTGGACTGTCAGCCATACAGAAGACATGACCTTATAACTTCTGTTCCACCCTGCCTCTGTAGTCATTCTCTGATGTTCCCTAAAAGGCATTTTCCTTGTTTTCTTAAAAACGGTCTCAGCTATTCCCTGTGTACTGCAGCAGTATGGGTTTGGTTTTCCCTGCTGTTCCAGATTGGAAGTCCATCTACTAGGTATGTAGATTATGGGCATTATAGAAAATGGCCATTTCCTACCTAGAGGTGGTTTGCACTTTCTTGGCATGTCCCCTTCTGACTGGCTGTAGTCATAAAATTGCTTGCATCTTGGTAAGGAAATGTTGTGAGTCTGTTTCTAGGAGACTGTGGAATGACGAGTCCTGTCTAATTCTGGATTTTAGTTATTTCTGTCTTGTTATATGTAGCTTTTTATGGTCATTTTTCAAACTTTGATAACACTGCTTCTAGTGGATGTTTGGATGGCACTGACAGATATTGTTGGTGCCAGCTACTTATAAGAATGCTGTTGCTGCAATGAAACATTTTGCACTTTGCTCTCAATGGGCATTGCTTTTAGTTCAAGATCCTGCCCCTGGTTTTTTCCCCACACCTATTGTGTTTACCATGATATTGGCCATGGTGGAGGAGGCTGTCCACCAGGTTATTATCCTTGTATTCTTCAGGTAGCTACTGGTGGCCCCCTCCCAGTTGTACCTGCAGTCATTTGGGGTCATAATAAACTGGATGATGTCTGCTTTACTTCTTCCACAATGCAGCTGTTAGAAGAACAGTTCTGAGTATGATTCAAAGCTGTGCCTTTTTACATGGGAAAAGGCTTGTATCCTTTAACAGTCTGGCATACTGGGTTGTGTCTGGAGTGATCCATTTCACATTTTGGGCCTAATAGTAATTGTATTGTAAGGTTGGTCCACTTCCACATGTGGCTGCTTTACGTCACATGACATTGCTTGTGGGTTGGAATCATCAGTCTCTCTGTAGGATGTCCCCATCATTTTGAATTCCTGTCATTGGTTTTTGAGATGGTTGATTTTGATTGACAACCCAGAGGCAGGCACCCAAGCACTACTTCATTTGAGGCAGTCCTTCGTTCCAGGTGTACCCAAGGGGAGGTGAACCCAGTTTGTTTCAGCCTTGATTCAGAAATGCTGAAATGTACTGGAAAAGTATCTCCATTTCAGCCTCCTCTAACTGAGAACAGTTTTCCTAGGGATAATCATGGACGTCTTGACATCTGGAATTATGAAACTTGCAATTACAAATGCAACAATTGAAACAGGGGAGGTAATTATTATCAATGCTCAGTTACAGAACCTGCGGTGTTAAAACAGTTAAGTAGGGGAGCGGAGGACAAAGGTACCTAAACAAAATGTTTCTTGAGGAGTTGTATTTAATACTCTTTGTGCCACTGGCAGTATAACTTTGCTCTTATCTGTTTTCCTCCTTTCTTGTTTCTTCTGATTGTTTAGCCTCTGCCATGATCATGCCTGTTCATCTCCACCTCTGGGACAACAGCTGATCATGGTGTGGCAGTCAACCAGGCAGCCCTGGGGGAAGTGACCTCAGCACTTGAGCTGTAAATTGTTGGTTGCTTTGGACCATTTCTAGCTCTTTTCAAGTTCCCTGTATAAAAATCCACCTCAGGGCGTTTTTTTCTGGCTATATACCCAAGCAGAGCTCCACGTGGTCCTGCAGAGGGGTCCTGGCAACAGAGAACTGAAAGAAGCGACCACTTTCCAGATTTAAGTATTTTTTGGCTTTTTTATCTGCATTGTCCTCTCTGGCTTTCATTTAACTAGCTATAACTGTTTTGTGTCTATCTGCTGATTTCTGAAGTATCTGCACTTAAAAGTAGCATTTTGGTCGACTCTGGTCGATTAATACTGTTTTTGTTAATTTAACTGCTGAGGCTGCCCACTAAAGTGTGCTAGCCTGTGTAAATCGATTTTACTGTTTGCTTAATTGCATTTCTGTGTGCTTTCCTGAAAAACAAAAAACAAAAAAATACTCCTTGTTTTCCAAGATTTGCTCGACGAGTTTGGACCAGTATACAGGCTTTTCTGTATTCTGGGCTGTGTGTAGTTCCTGTGTTGGCCATTGCCTTACTTGGATAGAAGGAAGTTTCTGAGCTCACCAGTGGGAGTGGGGAGCCTTGAGCAGCCTATCTGTCCCTGGGGGAAGTGACCTCAGCACTTGAGCTGTAAATTATTGGTTGCTTTGGACCATTTCTAGCTCTTTTCAAGTTCCCTGTATAAAAATCCGCCTCAGGCTTTTTGTGTTGGCTTATAGCAGCAGCGGTTATACAGGTTTAAACTATTTCTGGCTCCGCCAAGTCTGCTCTTCAATTTTTCACTTAGAAAGCTCTACTCAGTCTATTTAGCTGTATATATTAGCACTGTTTTCGGGACTTCTAGTCTTAGCAAGCACTCTTATAATAAAGTAAGCACTCTTATACTAAAGTAAGCACTACAGCCATCCACTACCCCTGTGAATACCCACTTCCCTTAAAGGCACAGCACTCCTTATAATATTCTAGTATGTCGAGTGGTAGACCACTAGCATCCTCTCTTGTTCAGCTGGTTAACCTGGGAATCTTAAGACAATGTTACAATTGTCTCATGTACACAGACAACCCTCTCCTCCTTCCTACTAACACAAATACTTGTGAGAGATGCAACTATATAGCCAGACTGGAGGCTGAACTCTCTCAACTCAGGACTGGCAAGACCAGACAGGAGGAGAAGGTACCCACACCCGAAGCAAAACCGATCACACATAAAACCACCACCACTACAAACCAAACACATAAGAACACAAAGACATACTCGGAGGCTCTTATAAAAAACTTACCAAAACAACAGAGGCCTCCAAGGCAGACACCCAGAAATACACCCCCACAAAACATAACACCTACAACACATACCTCAAACAACAGGTGTGTCACACAATCACAGCCCCTAAGGCAAAACACTATGCCAGAGACATTAGTAATAGGTGACTCTATAGTCAGACACACCGACGTTCCACTTACCAGGCTGAATAAGGAGAGGGTAACGGTGAGCTGCCTATCGGGAGCTAGGATCCGCCACATTACACACGCACTCAGGTCACTCCAAAGCAAGTACAAGTATGATGCAGTCATTGTCCATGCTGGTGTGAATGACCTGAGACGTACCTCCCTGGACTACATGAAAAGAGACATTGAGGAGCTCTCCGATTATGTAGCCCAGACTGGTATGACCCTGACCCTGAGCAGCATCCTGCCTTCACCAAGAATGATGCCTCAGTACAAAGACAAAATGATCAATTTTAACAATTGGCTTAATCACTGGTGTCATTCTAGGGGATCCAATGTCTGTCAGCCTGGGATGACATGCTGGACAAGCGTTGCTCAAGGGATGGCTTGCACCTGTCACCACTGGGCTTCCGGATACTGGCCAAGGCTCTTGCCACCCCATAGTGCCTTTTTAGGCAATGCTCAAAAGACAAATCAACCTCCGTAAAAAACAAAAATGGAAAAAAATTAAGGGTAATGCTGCTCAACGCCAGAAGTCTAAACCTCAAGATGCAGGCACTCGAAGCACTTCTCAGTATGGAAAACATCGATGTCTGTGCAGTAACTGACACCTGGTTCAAGGCTCCTGAGAGCACTCCAGCGCTACCAGGCTATACCTCATGTCATGCTTTTCGGCCTCAAGTTCCAGGCCGAACCACAAAGGGAGGGGGAGTGTCCATTTTCATAAAGGACACCTACACCTCTCGATTGGTGGCTACCCATGAAGCATCAGAAACCATACAAGTTTTACTCACCATAGGCAAAACTGCCATACAACTGGTCGCATGTTATAGAACACCCTCCTAATCCCAGGAATCCCATCAAGCATTCCTGAAAACACTGGAGGATATGAATGTCACACCAAACACCATCATATTGGGTGACTTCAACTACCCCAACATAGACTGGGCCCACTATTCTAGCCCTAACACCCTAGCCCAAAGATTCCTGGAATTCATTAACTCAAATGCTATGGAGCAACTGGTCACTTCTCCTACGAGGAGAGATAATATACTTGACCTGATTATCACAAACATGAGGTCCAAATGCTCCGCACCGGATATAAACCCCTCACTAGTAAGATCTGACCATAAACTGATCACGTTGGATGTACATATCCCACCCCACCCCCAGAACAAAAGACTACAGTGAAAAATTTTTCAAAAGCTGACTTTACACTCCTTAAGTCAGAAATGATATCCTTTAAGCCTACTGGGTTAATGGAAACCACATCCCAAAATGCTGAATCCTACACAACAGCCTTCTACGGACATCTCCAAGAATGCATGGATCAAGCAATCCCAACTAAAACCAAGACCCTCTCCACCAAGGGAAAACGCCCGGTTTGGTGGACCCCGCTATAAACAAACTGTACAACAAAAGAAGGAAGCTACTGCAGGACAAAGCCAAATCCCACAAGGGAAAGGCTTCCCTGATCAGCACAAGTAAAAAACTACGTTCTCTCATAAAAACTTTGAGAGAAAGATTGCCAAGGATACCAAAGACAATCACAAGGCCTTCTTCAATTATGTCAGAACCTTGGGAGGAAATTCTCAGATATGCTCTGAGTTGGTACACAACGACAAAAGTTCACTGACCCTACCGACATTGCCAATATTCTGGCAGATAGGTTCAGTGCAAATTTCTCCCCTCCCTCACCCCCTAAAAATGTAGTAATTATCCCTGCTGAATGTAACCTACCTGTCATCTCAGACATACAGGTGAAATCAGCACTCAACAAAGCAAAAACACAGCATCTATGGGACCCGATGGTATCCCGGTTGCGTGTTACGTGAACTTCAAGATGAACTAAACCCGCACCTAAAAACGCTATTCAATCTTAGCCTCACTACAGGATATGTACCTGAACACTGGCGCACAGCAACAGTGGTCCCACTCCACAAAGGGGGGAAATTCTACTGACCCTGGTAACTACCGCCCCATAAGTCTGACCAGCCTGGTCTGCAAGGCTATGGAAAGAATCATCATGGAACTCATAAATGGCGATATTGGAGATCTGCAGACCCTTGATCCCACCCAGTTCGGTTTTGTAAAAGGCAGATCCTGCCTCTTAAACCTGGTTGACTTCTTCGAGACAGTCACTAGTGCCATCGACGAGGGCAAGGCAGTCCACACTGCCTACTTGGACTTGGCTAAAGCCTTTGACACGATACCACACTCTGGCATCATAGACAAGCTCAGCAGCCTAAATGTAAATCCATATGTCACAAGATGGGTAGCAAACTGGCTAAAAAACAGAACCCATAAGGTCAGAATTGCTGGAGCCATGTCAGACTCAAAACCAGTCACGAGTGGTGTCCCACAGGGCTCAGTCTTGGGACCACTCTTATTCGGCATTTACTTCTCGGATGTGAAAGCAAATATGGGAGGATTATGGCTGACAAAGTTTGCAGATGACTGCAAACTGGGTGCCATAGTTGATTCACCTGCTGACACACACATCCTACAGAAAGGTCTCACTGAAACGGACAACTGGTGCCGGAATCATGGCCTCAAACTTAACGCCAAAAATGTATAGTCATCCCTTTGGGAAAAACAGTACCCACAAATTATCACATAGACAATAACCCACTGAGTACGGAAGAAGTAATCAGAGACCTGGGGACTCAAGTCGATAGTGACCTCTCCTTTGACAACCATGTTGCCAAAGTGGTCAGAAAGACATTCTACCTTGCCCATCTCATCATGAAGGGATTCTCATCCAGATCAAAGGAGGTCATTGTACCTCTATATTCCTCACTTGTCAGGCCCATGATTGAATATAATGCTCCATTTGGGATGTATCTCACCCGGCACATGCAACAACTGGAAAGACCCCAGAAGTACCTCACCAAGAGGATCATGGGTCTCAAACATGTGCCTTATCCAGCTAGATTAAAGAAACTCCAGCTCTATTCAGTAGCATACCGCCTGCTCAGAAGTGATTTGTGCCTAACATATAGGGCCATGTCCAACCAAGAACTGATGGACATGCTCCATCTAAAAAAATCCAGATCCACCAGAACCACGTCAGCTAAAGATTTCAACCTCTGCACAAATATGAATAAAACATGCTGGAGGGATAGATTCATAACACAGAGGTTACCCGTACTCTGGAACAAAATCCCAGTTCATGTGAGACAGAGCCCTTCATTGGCACTGTTCAAGAAAAATCTCGATGCAAGGATGGGAGATCGTAAGTTTACCCCGGGAGTCACCTCAGTGTCACTACTAGACAGAGGTATAGTTTACTAAATAATGGGGTCCCACATGTGTCACTACTAGAGAGGCGCAACTATATAATACGGGGTGGCGTAAGCCACATCATTGTTGGCTAGGCTTGTAAATGCCCCAGGGCAGATAGCCTAGTACACTACTATGAAACTATGAAACTATCAGAAGTTACAACAGCTTCAGATGCAAACCTGTAATGACACATGCACTGCTAATTAAGAAGCACCTGAGGCTTCCTTTTATGCAGGGCACCATATTTTAAGTTCATTCCGTGAGACAGATGTACAGACATTGGGAATGGCTGTTAGCCAGGGGAATAAGGTTCAGGTAGATTTCAACCGCTAATGAAGATTCATGGAAACTACTGACATCTGTTTTGTCCTCAGCAGCTGACTGATAATTTTTCCTTAAGAATTTGCCTTGCGTCTTTGAGAAATAAATCAAAAAAGTTGAATATGCAAAGTGTTGGCATGCGAGAAGTGAGACACAGGAGTGCCTGACGACTTTCTCTTACTATTAGATGTGTGAGAGTTTGTGGTTGATGGAGCTTTTCAGGCCAGATAACCCAGCCCTCAGATTAAACTTCACTGTCCAGCAGCTGCTCAGAAATCATTCTAGACCATTTTAGCATAAGTACAGCTTAAAGTTGAGACATGCTACAGTGGAGTTGGAAACTCTGGGAATTTATGGGTACAGTGACAATACACCTGCCCTTGGACTAGTGATTTAGTAAACAATGTGGGGACCATAATTTAATGCCACCTTAAGTAGTTGCCGGGAGTTCATGTTTATTTTATATACATATTCATGTCTGTGTGTGTGTGTGTGTGTGTGTGTGTCATGGCAAGACCTTTGTACATACTTTCTGTGCGATATGGGTGGATAAGTTAACAAGAGTGACACCTGAGGCAATACATTTCAGAAGGAAAGATGAAATAGAACAGGATATAGTCTTCAGAATGATGACATAAAAAGCTGCACATATTTACTTACTGAAAAGGTGGTGGGTACATGAAACAAACTTCCCTGACTGGTTGGCAGAGTAAAAAGCTGTAGAGACATTTAAAATGAGGTGAGATACATGGAAAGAAGAAAGAGAGTGGGAGAAGGTGGTGTGCGGGAGGGATAGATAAGAGCACCAGTCTGGCAAAAAAAAATAGATATGTTGTGCCCTTCTTCTGACATTTGTGAGCAAATGCATTATTTGCCCAGGCATATGAGCCACACCGTATTATGAAAAGCAAGTGCATAGCTGGAACTTTTGCTGGGTGTGTCTAATTCCAGTATGGTAGTACAGGAATTGTGTAGATCTTTGAGTAAGATATGAAGTACTTTACCAGTCATAATAAAAAGTGAACCCTTTTTACACTTTGTAGTGTATGCCAACATTTATTAAAGTATTCTGTTTCAGTTGCATGTGGTGCCAGGAATATTATGGAGTGCCTTCTGTACTACCTTTGTTTTTTGTTGAGGATGTGACAAGTGCTCTGCCATTAAAAAGTAATGTATATGCCACTGCGGATAAACCACATGCTTTTCATTGGGATGACATGTGATGCAGGAATGAGTTTCATTGCATCAGAAGTTTATTTTGCAGGATACTTCCTTGTTCCCATATTACGTAACATTACATTTTTTGATGCCAGAAGAAGACAGTGATCCAACTTGTCTGGCCTTTTAAGTGCATTAACATTCTACCTCCTCTGTAGCTCTTCTCCCCCCCCCTCCTTTTCTCGATGTTTCTCATGCCCTGAATGCCTTTGTGGATTCTGTATATTGCACCCATTCTGGCAGTTCATTCAGGGGGGGGGGGGATCCACAACCCCCATTGTGAAAATTACTTTCAGGGAGCCATGGTCTAGTTAGTACCTAACCCCCCCCACACACACACACACACACACACACACACACACACTTTCTTACTGTTTAGGATGACCCTTGCACATCTGACATGATCTTATGCACAGACATCATGTCTCTCCCTGTCTGTTCTGGTCTGTACTGAGAAGAGCTGAAAGTCTTCTAGTCTTTGATCGTATAATTTAATGTTTTTCAAGTACACCATTGCAATAGCTTTTCTCAGAACTTCTTCCACAGTTTCAAGTCCCTTTCCTTCTGTGGCTTCCAGAAATGCATGCTGCAGTATTCAAGATATGGCGTGACCAGGCATCACTGTAGTAGGTACATTCCCTGCTTCTTTTTAGAGGCTGCTTCCAAGGTTTTCAGGCGTCCTGATTTTGTGCAGAACATCATAGCTTAAATGGCAAATCTGCAAACTATCCTGCTCTCCAGATTTGTGTACTACCAGTCCCATTTCTGATTCAGCACTGCCCAGGCCAGCCTCAAGCTGTGGTTAACACGCAGCTGCAAGTTACCAAAGTTTTGTTTCGCCCTAGTCCCTCAACTCTGCTCCTCCTTACTGACTGACTTTAGCGAAGGAGAGAGCGGAGGATCAGTCAGTGTGTCATCTGCCTGAATCTCATTCAGAGTTCAGATAAATGTATTAAAATGTGTTTGTACTTTTTACTGTCCTGAAGTTTTGCCGATTTGTTTTGCAGTCTGCTTCTGTGAGTGTAAGGTGCCATGACAGTGCCGTTGCCAGAGCTGACTGAGGCCACACATACACTCATTTGCAGCCCCATTCTGTGACTACAGCACCAATCCACAACCACAGAAAGGAAGTCTGCCACCTTGAGTGCAGTCTGGGAGACTAAAGGGACTCTACTGAAATAGGATAAGATAGAGGAGTACACGTCATATAAGAACTCCTGTCACTTCTCTTCCTGTCCTGACTGTTTATACTACCTGACTTGGGTAGTAAGGTCTATACAAGAACAATCAATCAGATCTCACTGTCATGAACATATCATACAGGGAAGACTTTCCTTTCTTCTGAGTCGTCCTGAGTAAAAATGGGAAACAGAGCTATTACCGCCCGCTTCTTTCATGTACTTGTTACCAGTCTGTTCTCTCCTTTTGAGCACCAGTTGGAAAAGACCTCAAATAAAACAGCTAGTTGTGCTCCAGCAGACCATTGAAATTGCATTATTGACATGTTCTACATAAAATAAATTGGCCTTGAATTGAACAATAGCATTATTTCTGCTATTGACTCTCCCTGATGCATAAACATGCCCATGATTCACCTTGTCCAAGCTTAAACTGCGTTTCATACTGACAGACTTCATTCTGGTATCTAAGACCAAAGGACGCCTACCTGCTTAAAATAATGAGTAACTCAAGAAATGGATATGCTGATGCAGCCTTTGGTCATGCTGTTACCATATCTTTGAATCAGTTCCTATCCACGGCTGTCAGCACTTTAAACTATCACTTGAGATACTTTCAAAGTGACTAGAACTGTTGAGGTAGTGTTATTGGGTCTATATTAGAACATCGAAGTTTCAAAACTTCAAATGTTCTAATATCGACCCCTATTCAGCGAAAGCTGAAAACATTGAACATACAGAACAGCAAATTTTTTCCTAGGGAAAAAATTTGCTTTTCCAAAAAACATACACACAACACAAGCACACAAAACAAACAGCAATCCACACACATACACCTAAAATCTTATACCTAACCCTTCACTAAACTATACACACACCACTAACTATCCACTTACTTTAACCCAAACCCTAACCCTAAGGTCCGCCACTATCGCACACTCACGTCACCCGCACCCTAACCCTAACTCACCTAACCCGCCCTAACCCTCATGCCCACACAATCATACACATACCTAACCCTCACTTTATCGCACACTTACCTGAACCCGACCTGTAACTTCCCACCACAGCACTGAAAATTCCGAAGCAACAGAAATGGACAACCGAATTCTTCCCTAGGAAAAAATTTGGTTTTCTGTTGCTTCGATATTTTCAGCTTTCGCTGAATAGGGGTCGATATTAGAACATTAGAAGTTTTGAAATTTCGATGTTCTAATATAGACCCGTGTTATTTGACTTACGCTGCAACCCTTTCTTTGTGTCAGGGATGACTTCTTACACATTGCTATAACTTATTTTTGCATTTATAATACCCAACTTTTAACATTCTGTTCTCTTAAGTAAATCAGGGTCATCATCAACACCCACAACTTTCTTCCCATATGAGATAAACATGAAATAATATCTATTCCTTCTCTTAGAAGTTTCTGTAACACAGACCCTAGAGCCATTTCTTTGAACCTTCCACTGATATGTAGTTTGTTTCAAATGTCCTGTAATCTCCACATTTCTTAATTCCTAAATTATTTTTCTTTTGTCTACTCTAGCTATACAGGATAACAAGGAACGATTGATATATTTTACAATCATCCATTCTGTATTAAGCACTATTCAAGTCAGCTAACTCTGCCATAGTTGGATGACAATACATTATTTTAGTAATCTTCACTTACTACAGTGTTATATACAATTTTTACCTGTGTGTGCATTGTGACTATAATTTCTGCATACTGGATGCATAGCAGTGTGGATTGTATTATTTCTCACTGTTAAATGAAATGTTCTGAGTACTAGATTTGAAGAGATTTTCTTCCAGAGCCACTAAAGTAAACACGTAAGTATGTAAGTGCATATATATTCTATCTAAATAGTAGCTTTGGTTCATAGCAGTTTTAAAATGGCACAGCAAAACAGGAACCCTTTGGTGAAAGATTATGAGAGCCTAGTACCTTGGTATATTGTGGGAGTCATTAGGTACAAGAAATGATTAGAAACCAGCCGTGAAGTAATAATGCACATGTATTTTATTGCTACCTGATCTGTCAATGTGCCACTGCACAACACAGCATGCTGTTCAAAAACAGGAGCAAACTACTGCAAAAGGGGGAAAGGCAGTGAGACAAAGCTACTGAAAAAGGGGGAAAGGCAGCGAGACTAAGCTACTGCAAAAGGGGGAAAGGCAGCGAGACTAAGCTACTGCAAAAGGGGGAAAGGCAACGAGACGAAGCTACTGCAAAAGGGGGAAAGGCAACGAGACGAAGCTACTGTAAAAGGGGGGAAGGCAGCGAGACGAAGCTACTGCAAAAGGGGGAAAGGCAACGAGACGAAGCTACTGCAAAAGGGGGGAAGGCAGCGAGACGAAGCTATTGCAAAAGGGGGAAAGGCAACGAGACGAAGATACTGCAAAAGGGGGAAAGGCAGTGAGAAGAAGCTACTGCAGAAGGGGGAAAGGCAGTGAGACGAAGCTACTGCAGAAGGGGGAAAGGCAGTGAGACGAAGCTACTGCAAAAGGGGGAAAGGCAGCGAGACAAAGCCACTGCAGAAGGGGGAAAGGCAGCGAGACGAAGCTACTGCAGAAGGGGGAAAGGCAGCGAGACGAAGCTACTGCAAAAGGGGGAAAGACAGCAAGATGACACTACTGCAGAAGGGGGAAAGGCAGCAAGACGAAGCTACTGCAAAAGGGGGAAAGGCAGCGAGACGAAGCTACTGCAGAAGGGGGAAAGGCAGTGAGACAAAGCTACTGCAAAAGGGGCTAAGGCAGCAAGACAAAGCTACTGCAAAAGGGGGAAAGGCAGCGAGACGAAGCTACTGCAGAAGGGGGAAAGGCAGCGAGATGAAGCTACTGCAAAAGGAGGAAAGGCAGCAAGATGAAGCTACTGCAGAAGGGGAAAGGCAGCGAGACGAAGCTACTGCAAAAGGGGGAAAGGCAGCAAGATGAAGCTACTGCAGAAGGGGTAAAGGCAGCGAGACGAAGCTAGTGCAGAAGAGGGAAAGGCCGTGAGACAACAGATAGAGTTAAAAAATTAGAAGGCAAATAGTGTGCAACACAAACACTAGAATGATCCACAGGCCTGTAATAGATCATCTGTGAATAATATATTCAATACAGTGTGTTTTAAGTTATGCTATCCCTCACCTTACCTAAGGACACTATAATGACATATATATATATATATATATATATATATATATATATATATATACACAACATGTGCCTGTGTCATCCTTTCTTCCTAGACCACTTACATCACTTCCTGCCATTCTGCTCACACCCCTCGCATACTTTTTTTTTATCACAGCTTGCTGTTCTCGCACAAAATCTCTTGGCTCATTACCTAGATTTTTCTCTCCATCTTCTTTCACATCACATCTCTATTGTATCTCCCTCTAGCCAGCCACATATCATACACTGGTACCTTACAGCCACTCAGCACAACAGTAATCCTACATCATCTTACCCAATCTTAACGCCAGCCACATATCATACACTGGTACCTTACAGCCACTCCGCACAACAGTAATCCCACATCATCTTACCCAACATTAACGCCAGCCACATATCATACACTAGTACCTTACAGCCACTCTGCATGACAATAATCCTACATCATCTTACCCAACCTTACCCACCAGCCACATATCATACACTGGTACCTTACAGCCACTCCGCACAACAATAATCCTACATCATCTTACCCAACCTTAACGCCAGCCACATATCATACACTGGTAACTTACAGCCACTCCGCATGACAATAATCCTACATCATCTTACCCAACCTTACCCACCAGCCACATATCATACACTAGTACCTTACAGCCACGCCGCACGACAATAATCCTACATCATCTTACCCAACCTTCACGCCAGCCACATATCATACACTGGTACTTTACAGCCACTCCGCACGACAATAATCCTATATCATCTTACACAACCTTACCCACCAGCCACATATCATATACTGGTACCTTACAGCCACTCTGCATGACAATAATCCTACATCATCTTACCCAGCCTTATCCACCAGCCACATATCGTACACTGGTACCTTACAACCACTCCGCACAACAATAATCCTACATCATCTTACCCAACCTTAACGCCAGCCACATATCATACACTGGTATCTTACAACCACTCCTTACGACAGTAGTCCTACATCATCTTACCCAACCTTACCCGCCAGCCACATAGCATACACTGGTACCTTACAGCCACTCCGCATGACAATAATCCTACATCATCTTACCCAACCTTACCCACCAGCCACATATCATACACTGTACCTTACAGCCAATCTACATGACAATAATCCTACATTATCTTACCCAACCTTACCCACCAGCCACATATCATACACTGGTATCTTACAGCCACTCCGCACGACAATAATCCTACATCATCTTACCCAATCTTAACGCCAGCCACATATACACTGGTACCTTACCGCCACTCTGCACGACAGTAGTCCTACATCATCTTACCCAACCTTACCCGCCAGCCACATATCATACACTGGTGCCTTACAACCACTCCTTACGACAGTAGTCCTACATCATCTTACCCAACCTTACCCGCCAGCCACATATAATACACTGGTACCTTACAGCCACTCCGCATGACAATGTTCCTACATCATCTTACCCAACCTTGCAAGCCAGCCACATATATACACTGGTACCTTACAGCCACTCTGCATGACAATAGTCCTACATCATCTTACTCAACCTCCTCTTACTCATCTTGTCTTCTACTCATCTGTTTCAGCATCTGCAACATGCAGTGCATGATCCAACCTCTTTCTGTGCAGGCACCTCTACTGAATTTCCTGGTGTTGGCTCTTAAACTTGTCTTTTCTCCTTATTCCTGCTGCACACACCGAAGAGCACTGGACCCAAGGCATACACAGTCTAGTACTTCAGTAGTTGTGTTCCGTACTGTTAATGTCATTGATTTCTTATCGATATTCTGTGTTTTACCCTTCAGTTATGCACAAACCTCTCAACTTCTTGGTGCAAAAAATCTGGACAAAGCTCCAAAAATAGGTACAGATTTTAAATATTGCTCTCATAAATTTAGAAAGTTGCTAGAATAAAAGGTATTGTGTTACCATGCATTTTCTGAAGGGCTTGTAGTCTGAAACTCAAATGCCTGTTATTATTTAGTGAATTCATTCCTTACTAATTTGCCACAAAAATTCAGAAACCCCCAAATTTTGAGAGTAACAGACTGAAAATATGCGGTAAAAATCTGGAATTCTGTGAAAGTCTGGACAGTTGAGAGGTGTGGCTATGCAGCACCACAGATGTTCATCACATTGATCACTGCTGCAGTAGCCTTGACTATATGGGTACTATCCTGCCAAAGATATAACATCTGGTCAGCTTTCAAAGCCTCAGGGCACCTTCCACATACCCAAACCATCAGTCAGGTTTAGCTGACAGGTTTGAGTGCCAAGCCCTTCAGAGCTTTCCTGTCATTGAAGAGAGTGCTCTTGTACAGTCTTTCGAAGATCGATGGTTGGCTTGTGATGTTCCTTTGCTAGGCAGATAAGTTCCCTTTGGCGAAAAGCTATGTAAAAGCCACTTGTAAAAAACGGGTGCACTTTTAAACATGAGCCTATCAGTTTAAAAGTTGTTTAAAGTATTTGAAAACCATTTTTTCGGTGGAGAAATTCTGTTTATTTTACTTTTGGGGGCAGATAAAATGTTTTAAAGTATTTTATACTGTGTTTTTGTGTGAAAAAGTTAATTTTAAAGACCTTAGATTTTTACCAACGCCTGGTCCTTGTTTTCCATGGGAAAGAGGCACAATTTTCAGCTTGACTGTGGAACAAACTTCCAGTCTCACAGTTGGTCCTTCTTACAGCCAAAAAAAAAATTTAGCAAACAGCCTTTGCCATCTTTGCAAGCTAGTGGTTTGCCTCATCTGTAGGTGAGTGACTTTGTTGTGGCCATAGCTTCTTCCTCGGACCACTCATCCATAGCCCCAGGTGATAGACCTATGGCAAAAAAGCATGCAGGAGACAAAGACAAAAAGCTTGCAGCAAAGAAAAAAAAATAGAAAAAAAGAGCTCTCCGTCGACTTTAGTGTTTAACATGGACATTTTAGAGTTGGTATTGTGGACTAAATTATGATTCTTTGGAAGAAGAGGAAACCTTGGGTGGGTGTGGAAGATGACAAGTGTTTTGTTCCTGTTTATATTTTTCCCTACTTTTGAATGCTTTTGCTAACTCTCAGTTTTTCAGCTAATTTATTTTAAATTATGAAAAAAAGAAAGAAAAAAAAATAGGGTTGGGAGGGTGGCCTAATGGTTAAGGTGTTTGCCTTACAAACACAAGGTGCAGGGTTTGAGTCTCACAAGGGATAATTGGCTAGGCTTAAAATGGCTCACAAGGGCAGTTAGCTTAGTACTAATCTATGAACCTATACTACAGCTATGTCAAGAATCTCAATGGCAACACTCAGATCTGCTCAGAGTTACAGCACATCATCACCATCATCTTCTTTCGGCTGTTCCCATTAGGGGTCGCCACAGTGGATCATCTGTTTCCATTTCTTCCTGTCCTCTGCATCATGCTCTTTCACACCAACAGCCTGCATGTCCTCTCTCACCACATCCATAAACCTTATCTTAGGCCTTCCTCTTTTCCTCTTACCTGGCAGCTCCATCCTTAGCATCCTTTTCCCAATATACTCAGCATCCCTCCTCAGCACGTCCAAACCAACGCAATCTCGCCTCTCTTGCTTTGTCTCCAAACTGTCCAACCTGAGCTGACCCTCTAATATACTGATTCCTAATCCTGTCCCTCCTAGTCACACCCAGTGCAAATCTTAAGATCTTTAACTCTGCCAAATCCAGCTCTGACTCCTGCCTTTTCGTCAATGCCACCGTCTCCAACCCATATAACATAGCTGGTCTCACTACCCTCTTGTAGACCTTACTGGTACCCGTCTGTCACAAATCACTCCTGACACTCTTCTCCACCCATTCCACCCTGCCTGTACTCTCTTCTTCACCTCTCTTCCACACTCACCATTACTCTGAACTGTTGATCCCAAGTACTTACACTCATCCACCTTTACCAACTCTACTCCCTGCATCCTCACCATTCCTCTACCCTCCCTCTCATTTACACACATATATTCTGTTTTAGCCCTGCTGACCTTCATTCCTCTCCTCTCTAAAGCATATCTCCACCTCTCCAGGGTCTCCTCAACCTGGTCCCTACTCTCACTACATATCACAATGTCATCTGCAAACATCATAGTCCACGGGGCCTCCTGTCTGATCTCATCTGTCAACCTGTCCATCACCACTGCAAATAAGAAAGGGCTCAGAGCTGATCCTTGATGTAATCTCACCTCCACCTTAAACCTATCTATCACTCCCACCGCAGTCCTCACCAATGTCACACTACCCTCGTACATATCCTGTACCACTCTTACATACTTCTCTGCCACTCCCGACTTCCTCATACAGTACCACAACTCCTCTCTAGGCACCCTGTCATATGCTTTCTCTAAGTCCACAAAGACACAATGCAACTCCTTCTAACCTTCTCTGTATTTCTCCAACAACACTCTCAGAGCAAATATTGCATCTGTAGTGCTCTTTCCTGGCATGAAACCATACTGCTGATCGCTAATCATCACCTCCCTTCTTAACCTAGCTTCTACTACTCTTTCCCATAACTTCAAGCTGTGACTGATCAATTTTATCCCTCTGTAGTTACTGCAGCTCTGCACATCACCCTTATTCTTAAAGATAGGTACCAGAACACTTTTTCTCCACTCCTCAGGCATCCTCTGACTTTCCAAAATTTCATTAAACAATCTGGTTAAAAAATCCACTGCCATTTCTCCTAAGCACCTCCATGCTTCCACTGGTATGTCATCTGGACCAACAGCCTTTCCATTCTTCATCCTCTTCATATCTGTCCTTACTTCCTCCTTGCTAATCTGTTTCACTTCCTGATTCACTATCCCCACATCATCCAACCTTCTCTCTCTCTCTCTCTCATTCTCTTCATTCATCAGCCCTTCAAAGTACTCTTTCCATCTACTCAACACACTCTCCTCACTTGTGAGTATGTTTCCCTCACTGTCCTTTATCACCCTTACCTGCTGCACATCTTTCTCAGCTCTGTCCCTCTGTCTAGCCAATCGGTACAGCACAATGGCACTAAATATACAGAACCAACCGATATTACCATCATCCTGGCAGATAGGTTCATTGCTAACTTTACCCCCCTCTCACCCTCCAAAGGGCCCATCTTAATACTGGAAAAATGCAAAGCCCCTGTAATCACGGATGAACAAGTAAAGACTGCACTCTCCAAAGCCTAGAACACAGCATCCATGGGACCAGACAACATCCCAGGCTGCATACTGCACGAACTACAGAATGAACTGGCACTGCACCTAAGTGCCATGTTCAGTCATATCCTCACCTCAGGCTATGTGCCTTCTGAATGGCGCACAGTGATGGTTATCCCACTCCACAAAGGGGGTGCCAACACGGACCCCAGAAACTACCGCCCCATTAGCCTGACGAGCCTGGTCTACAAGGCCATGGAACGTATCATCTTGGAGCTTATAAACAAAGACATAGGTAACCTCCAAACCCTGGACCCCACTCAGTTTGGGTTTGTAAAAGGTAGATCATGTCTACTAAACCTGATTGACTGAAGTCAGTCACTAGAGCCGTAGATGAGGGCAAGGTCGTGCACACAGCCTATCTTGACCTTGCCAAGGCTTTCAATACCACCCCCACTCTGGAATTATAGATAAACTCACTAAACTGGTCATAAATCCCTATGTCACAACATGGGTGGCCAACTGGCTCACTGACAGAACCCACACAGTAAAAATAGCTGACTCCAAGTCCGAATTCAGACCAGTGACGAGTGGAGTACCACAGGGTTTGGTCCTGGGTCCCCTCCTGTTCAGCATCTACTTCTCTGAAGTGCAGGCCAACACAGAAGGTCTTTGGCAAACAAAGTTTGCAGATGACTGCAAACTGGGAGCCATAATAGAATCACCCAATGATGTAGACATTCTACAAAAGGGCCTCACAGAGACAGATGCTTGGTGTCAAAGTCATGGCCTCAAGCTCAATGCCAAGAAGTGCATTGTCATC
This sequence comes from Protopterus annectens, assembly GCF_019279795.1. NCBI lineage: Eukaryota > Metazoa > Chordata > Ceratodontiformes > Protopteridae > Protopterus > Protopterus annectens. The sequence goes on along the minus strand of NC_056744.1, from coordinate 1,776,152,397 downwards.
CCCTTTGGGAAAAACTAGGTACTCATGAACTACCACGTAGGCGGTAGCTCACTAAACACTGAAAGTGTGATAAAAGACTTTGGGACACAGGTGGACAGTAGTCTCTCCTTTGATAACCACATCACCACAGTAGTCAGGAAATCCTTTTATGTGGCACACCTCATCACAAAAGGGTTCTCCTGTAGAAAAAAGGAGGTCATTGTTCCTCTCTACTCATCCCTTATCAGACCCATTATAGAGTACAATGCTCCAATTGGCATGCATCTCACATGACACTTACAATTGGGAAGGCCACAGAAATACCTCACTAAGAGGATTACTGGCCTCAAACAGATGCCATACGCAGACCGTTTCAAAAAACTCCAGCTGTACTTCATTGCATATCGCTTATTTCAGAGGCGATCTCTGCCTAACATACAGAGCTATGTCAAACTCAGAGCTGTTGGACATGCTACACTTGAAATCCCAATCTGTCCGAACCACATGCTCCGGGGACCTAAACCTTGTCACCACAATAAACAGAACATGCTGGAGGGATAGATTCCTGTCCCAGAGACTTCCCATACTCTGGAACAGACTACCTATGTCAAACAGAGCTCCTCATTGGCCCTCTTTAAGAAAAATCTTGATGACTGACTGGGAAATAGAAAATTCACCCCTGGGATCACTTCTGCGGCACTGCTTGACAGGGGCACAGAAAAATAATTTTCTTGAGTGGCGAAACCCAGGGAACCTTTTTGGCTAGGCTTATATAGGCCTCAGGGCCAATAGCCTAGTACCTACCTATGAACCCACACTTCCTTAGACAGGAGTAATTTACTGGGTTTGGCTCAGCTTTTAATTCAGGGTGTTGATTCTTCGTATAAAATGGTTTCTGATAAAAGAAAGAGAACTACTACTGTTCCAGAAGGGATTCAAGATTCTAAATCTGCACATGAAGACGAAGGGACAGATACAGGTTTTTCTCCTCAGTTGTCTTTTTCAGACTTAAGAGGAGAACTCAGTTTCTGATTCTCCCAGTGGGGGTTTCTCTTTCTCTGAGACTATTTTTAGAATGTGCCATTGTTTTCAGTGGAAGAACACTGAGGTTTCTTAGTCCCTCAAAGACACTATGAACTGTTATAGAATGAATTTCCAGAACCTACACCCATTTCTCCAGTTATGTCTACTTTGGACAGTGTGTGTGTCACTGTCTGTAATTTTCCTGATAGCCTGCTGTCCTAAAAAGGCAGATAGAGTGTATAAAGTTCTTCAGTCCTTTATCTTTATACACTCATCTCAAACCTGACCCAGCAGCTACAGCTTTAGTTAATCCTACTGCTGCTAAACATTTGGTTAATTCCAGTCCTACTCTTTCTTATAATTATTGAAATATTATTGATAAGTATTGGGAAAAGTGTTGGTATCTGTTTTAAATAATGTAGTTTCTTCCATTTTGCAGGTCACATTTCATTGTTTACAGTGTGTGTATGACTTACCTCATTCTTCTTTCAGGGGTATGGTCGCAGCTACAGTTTTGAAGAGGTTTGCCTTGCATTCTCAGAACCTTTTAATGTTAAAATGAGTTTTTAACTTCTGCTTTGGATACAGTTTTAATTTTTGATCCCTTGTCTGCAGAGACTGTCAAAATTGTAAAGAAAGGGATAAGATGATACAAGGAATCTCTAAGATTTCTCAACCCTCCTTTTTCCAACTTTTCTGATGGATTCTCTAAGTCTAACCCTTTATCCAATTTCAGCAAAAGGCAAGTAAATATAAAATAAATGCTTGCCTTAAAAGGCACTCAACTCTCTAAATCATCTTTGGTCCCCTGCACTTCTTCATGTTGTTACAGGCAGGGGTTTAATTCTTGACTGTGGGTCTTCTGTGTAGAGTTTGTATGTCTTCCCTGGGTTAGTGTAGATTTCCTTCAGGTGCCCTGATTTCCTGACACATTCCAAAGACATGCAGTAGGTGGATTGGACACTCTAAATTAGCCATAGGTATGAGTATGCATGTGAGTGTGTTGTGGAAGAACTACTATGGCAGAGCTAGCCACCTGACTGTGTAAACCTTAGCTGCAGATGATTGTCACTGATGAAGTGACACCGTATCCCCATGTGCAGAAATGGGAAAAAGGGATTGTGGATGGATGTTTTTCTGCCTGGGTGTGATTACTTATTGGAATGTGGATGGATGTGTTTATGCCTGGGTGTGATTACTTATTAGATTGTGGACGGATGGGTTTCTGCTTGGGTGTGATTACTTATTGGATTGTGGACGGATGGGTTTCTGCCTGGGTGTGATTACTTATTGGATTGTGGGCGGATGGGTTTCTGCCTGAGTGTGAGTACTTATTGGATTGTGGATGGATGGGTTTCTGTCTGAGTGTGAGTACTTATTGGATTGTGGATGGATGGGTTTCTGTCTGGGTGTGAGTACTTATTGGATTGTGGATGGATGGGTTTCTGCCTGGGTGTGAGTACTTATTGGATTGTGGATGGATGGGTTTCTGCCTGGTTGTGAGTACTTATTAGATTGTGGATGGATGGGTTTATGCCTGGGTGTGATTACTTATTGGATTGTGGATGGATCGGTTTCTGCCTGGGTGTGAGTACTTATTGGATTGTGGATGGATGGGTTTATGCCTGGGTGTGAGTACTTATTGGATTGTGGATGGATGGGTTTCTGCCTGGGTGTGAGTACTTATTGGATTGTGGATGGATGGGTTTCTGCCTGGGTGTGAGTACTTATTGGATTGTGGATGGATGGGTTTCTCCCTGGGTGTGAGTACTTATTGGATTGTGGACGGATGGGTTTCTGCCTGGGTGTGAGTACTTATTGGATTGTGAATGGATGGGTTTCTGCCTGGGTGTGAGTACTTATTGGATTGTGGATGGATGGGTTTCTGCCTGGGTGTGAGTACTTATTGGATTGTGGATGGATGGGTTTCTGCCTGGGTGTGAGTACTTATTTTTATTATTCCTACCACTGGCCTTTCAGAACTCGTTCTCCCTCTTTCTTGGCTGAAAGCTGTCAAAGGCTTGGCACCCATACCTGACTTTTTAGTCAGCTCAGCTCAAGCTGACTGATTGTTTGGGTGCATGGAAGATGCACTGAAGCACGAAGTTTTGAAAGCTGGTCAGCTGTTGTATCCTTGGCAGAACATAGCCCATATAGCTAAGGCTACTTCAGTAGTGATCATTTAAACCTCTACTATTAATAAGTTTACTTACAGTGCTGTACTTTCTGTAGTCCTGGTTCTGTCCACAGCCTGTACAACTTTCGTATCAATCATTTGTGTTGTAGTAAGTCAAAGGTCTTAGAGAAATCCAGATAAGCCACACCTACTGGTATTTCCTTGTCAGGTTCATCTGTAACATGGATGTAAACCTTGATCAGGTTCAACATCTCCTTCTAGTCAATAATCCATGATGGTTGCTGCCCTGGGTATAGTTGGAGTGTTACATGTTCCTGTATAAATTAGCCAAGCTTCCCCTTTAATTCTCTCAATGACTTTCCTTGAATATATTGTCCATATACTCAATCAGTCAAGAGGCTTTCTAACAGTAAGTCCAACATTTGCCCAACTTGGTAATGGTATATTTACTTTGCAAATGAAGGCCTCCCGCTCTTTGATTGCACCAGTACTGACCTTGTTTTTATCTGTCCTAAAGGTAAGTCCCCATTGCATCAAAGTGAAAGAGAGACTTTTATTCTTTTATCTGTTTAAGTAAGTAACCCATTGGGCCCAAATACCTCTTTTCATGGATAACCTGGGTGCACCACTTCATTAACTGACTTGCTGTGAGTTGCACATTACACAGATGAAGATGAGATGAATTCAAACTCAGCACTACAGAGAGAAACTCATTAACAGCTCATAACCTTAATCCTTTATGAGAAACTAACAAGGTGTATTTAAGAGGCTTTTGTAAGTATGGTAGAGCAGTCAGTGATTTAATCTTCCCAAACTTGTCTATCGCTGAAGAAAGTTAGTAAATCATTAAGACACAAGTGTGCAGACAGGATGTAATGTTATTAGCCCACAGTAAGGTTCGGTTCTTAGCTCCGATTCATGCTCAGTTGAGTCTGTTTGACATGTATATCTGTGTGGAGTATCTCCACATACTCTGGTTTCCTCCCATCTCCCAAACAGTAGGTTAATTACCATTCTGCAAATTGCTCATAAGTGTATATGCCGTGCATGTTTTGCAATAGACAGGTGCCCTGTCCAGAATGGATTTTAATGACTTGTGCCCAGTGGCTGTGAGGATAAGCTCTGGCGTCCTAGTGAACCCATGGAAAATATGGCAAGTTATCAGGAAGTGGATATTTAAGTGGGTCTGTGAAGACTTGGACTATCCCTTCTCTTGAATCCATATTAAAATACATTATTTTATAAACGTGTTCACCCTAATGTGAGCGCCACTACCTTAGGAGGGCTGAGTAACTCTTTAGGGTGGAGCTGTACTTTGAGAACCTCCTATGAAAGAATTCTGAAGCAAAACTTTTTGTGATTTCTTGGCCAGCTTTAATTCAGAACACTACGGTATTTGGCTTCTTTGTTTCTAGTTAAAGTATGTCATTTGTCTGTACAAATATGGAAAAAGGGGCACATGAAGTCATCATCCTGCTCACTGAATTATCTTCTCCACATCACCCACTCATCAATTTCTTTTTGTAGTCTGACCATGCTCCCTGAGTTACCATTAGGGCCTTTTACTCATGCATTTTCAGTGTTTGTGATGTAACACCAAGAACAATGCTAGTGGACATCTATTTGAAGGACAGTGAGCTAAGTGGACAGAAACCACAAAAGAAAACATTACTGATCCTGATGTTTGTACATTATTAATGCCTGTACAGCCCTCTGAGTGGTTGGTGGCTATTGCATAATGTGCTGTATGTTGGACTGGCATGGTGGGGCCATTAACTTTGATATTATTTTGATTTTCAGCCGAGTGCTGTTTCTTCCCATAGTGCACCACAGTACATCAGTTTGCGTTAAACCTTCTTCGTTGTCCTTTCATCTGTGACTTAACATTGCAATGATTCGAATGCCAGATTTCTTTACATAACATTTGTAACATATGTTAATGATTTTCATTAATTACATATTTTGATTTTTTTTTCAGTTGCAGACTAGTGAAGCTGTGCTCTTTTGTTGAACAAGTAACCTCCCAGCTGTTGATCAGACTGCCATTCATAAGGATGCGGTTTCTTTCGCAAGTTTGAAACTGTGGCTAGTGGATTCTGGACCATAGGATTCACTTGGTGGAAGTCTGCTTTCCTGAAACAGAGAGCACTTTCTCAGGCATTCACACTCAGCCCAGCCTATTGTTGGACATTTACAGCCATTCAGAGGGTAAAGATGACTTTTTATAATCGGGTTGATATACTCATAGATGAGTAGAATATGGTGGCTCTCTACTGCTGTTTCTCAGCACTTGGAGGGGATGACCAGTGGTTGCTGTCTTCCTGTTATTGCAGAATCCCTAGATGCTGACCGTGGTCAGGGTAGCAAAGCACTTTTTATTTGAGGTGCACTTTTGGTGGCCTTGTAGCACTTATTTCCAAGTAATTCTTTCTTTGACAAAGGAGCATCCAGTACCTCCAATTTCATGTCAACCTGACCATTGATATGAGACTGCGACCACTATAGCATGCCCATTGCCCATAAACCTACATATAACAGTAAGGTAAGTATGTATTCTTTGTGCACTAAGGTCTAAGACTTTTCCCTGGGTAATCCCGGATTCAGGACTGCTTCTGTTACTTGCAATATGAATTTGAGTCATGACCATATTTCTCCACATTTATTTTTTTTTCTTGTCTTGCCATTCCTTAGTTTGGCAAAAGGCAGGCCTTTAGCTCAGCAAAGACTGAGTAAGCAGTGCCTGACTGGAGTTCTGCATTGTACATCCCCTGTTTTGATTGGAGCTCTGCATTGTACATCCTCTGTTCATAATATGACTTGTCTGGGACCTAAGGTATGGGACTAAGAATTTGGCACATCTCAGCTGTGAGCCAACCTCATCTGCTAGCCTTTGCCTTTGGGTGCCTTCCATGGTCTTTCATATGGATTGTGTTTCCCTCTAGAAAACTTTTTTTTGTCTCCCACAGATGACTTTGAAAAGTTTTTTTTCAGTCAGTTACACTGTCCATTTCCTTCTTATGTTTTACAGAACTGCTGAGTAGGAGTGAGTGTTTACCCTGTATACTGCATGTAGACTGCCAGCTCTGAATCTGTCATTTTCTATTTCTTGTGCTCCTAGTTGAGGAGGGAGGCCAGCTACTAGACATGTCTTGTTTACATTCTTGCCAAATTACATTGTAGTCCTGCCTTAGGGGTTTAATTGACCTCTTATTAAATTGTGATGGACCATGATACCGGGGATGTGGCTTCATATTTTCTGTTTTTTTAGTTATGTCCACTTCTGTGCTAGTTTCATATGTAGAAGCAGGAGATTTGTGACTTTAGCAACATCACGTCCAGCGGAGGTGTTTGAGAAGCAGTGTCACATTATGCATTCCTTGAAGCACAGTTCACTGAAAGTAGTGAATTGAATCTGATGTCAGTAAATCAGTTAAATATTATTTTAGACAGTTATTTTGCAGTGGGGAAGGCCCTGATACTACTTCCATGTTTTTGGGGTGCCACCCAAACCACTTTTGTTTCAGTATCACAACTCCAAGGTCACAGAGCTTTGGGAAAGAGAGGTGACCCTTTTTTCAAAGATTGGATAGCCTCAGAGATGTAAATGTAAGTTGGAGTGTGTGAATGCAGAGCACCTTATATCTGAATTTAGGGGGGCTTGCCCTACTGCTAAAGTAGCATCAAACTGGTGTGATAGGCTTTCATTTTTGATTCGCCAAAATGCAGATCAGTCAATTTTTTGAGCATATTCTGCTTCATTGAAAAGTGATTCTGCAAAATGCCATGGATCTGGTCTGTGGATCTCCGTGGTTTACTGGGAGGAGAAGAATTAAGTGGCTAATATGCAGTCTCCCTGTGAGGAAGTGAGATTAAATGACCCAAAGGCTAACCCTAGGCTGCGGTCTGCAATACTGCAGTCTGCTGAACATAATGCATGTCCCTTTCCAGTTACCTTGTTGACCAACATATACAGATAGAAGTCAATACAGCAGCCATCTTAAGTTATTGCACTGAGTAACAGACTTCAGTAGGTGGGAGACTTGTAGAGAGCAGTATGGTGGCTGTTAGGCATCAACATTGATAGCACACACTCTCTAATACCTGCAGTCATCAGAAGAAAATGGGGACATAAAGAAAGGCATATATTTACTGCAGTGTAACTCTTAAAGGTCTAGATGTGCACAAAACACTTTAATCAGGACCTCGGTTGTAGTGATGAAGCCTGTTTTGTAAAGGTTGTCTTAGAACCAATTTGTTGTAGTAGATGAATGCAGACTGAACACGTGCATCTGCAGGTGTGCCATCTAGTAATTTATTTATGTTTTTAACTGGCTTGGTCCAGGTGAGCAAGGCCTGTACACAGTGAAGACCAAGGAAGAAGTATTGTATACAGGAATAGGAAGAAAATAGAAGGGAAAAAATGTTAGTCAGTTACTTGCAGCTAATATAGGGATAAATCACAGCTGTTTTCCATATCACTGTTACAGTATTCTTTACATAAGAGAACCTCTGCCAGGAGTAGTCCCAACTTCCAACCAGTATACCATAGCCATAGATTTTATAGAATCATACATCCCCGCTCAAGGCGTATGTCATAAAGATGACATACAGGCATACATACCTTGAAACTTCTTTGCGCCAGTCCATACGCCATCATTGATTGCCATTCTGAAAGATCCTCCTTCTGTGCTCGATCAGATAAGTGCCCCATTGGATTTTCTTCTTATCTATTTTTACTTTTATTTTTTGTGAGTTTACATAGGTTCATAGTTGGTTACTGGGCTATAGCCATGTGTACCCAGTATAATACTAAAGAAACCCAATATAAAGGATCTTGCTAAACTCGAGATCTTGGTTAACAGTGACAGCCCATATATAGGAGGGTCATAGGTGAAATCCCCAGCAGGAATTTATGGTTTCCCATCCAGTCATCCATGCTACGCATAAACAGGGTCATGGAAGGGCTTTGTTTGACGTGAACTGGTAGTCTATTTCAGAGGAGTGGCAACCTCTGAGAGACATATCTGTCTCTCCAGCAGGTCCTATTTATGTCGCAGCCCAGGTTAAGGTCCCTGGAGCAGGTGACCCTTGTCCCATTTGATTTACAAATATGCAACATTTCCATTATGTTTGGATCCAACATTGCTCTGTAGGCCAGGCACAGGTCTTCTCTAAGCAGTCAGTATGCTGCTCAGTACAGTGACAGTGACTTCAGTCTGTCAGTGTATGACATATGCTGGAGACCTTGAATTTTATTGCTTAGAAATCACTGAGGTCCCTCAAGTTGCTGCAAGTGCCTGGTAAGGTACACACCAAAGGGAGCATTATACTCAATTATTGGCCTGATGAGTGTCAAGTACAGGGGTGTTATGAACTCTTTTGCTCTTGAGGCAAAGCCTTTGCTAATGTGGTATGCAACGTAGAATGCCTTCCATACCACAGTAGCCATATGGTGGTCAAAGTTTAGGCTACAGTCAACTTGCATTGCCAAGTCTCTCACTGCTAAGTTGTTACTTAGGGTATTATTATTTATATGATAGTCTGCAGGGATATAATTTTTACCAAAGGGGATGATGATGCATTTTTTTGCATTGAATTGGAGTCCATGGCTTTGGCACCAGTCATTGGTTTGTGTACATCCCTCTTGAAGTATATTGACATCATTTGCGGATTCAGTGATTGCACCTAATTTGCAGTTGTCCCCAAACTTAGTCAACCATAGCCTCTCTGTTTTGGCCTGAACTTCTGAGAAGTATATTCCAAACATTAGCGGGCCTAGCACTGACCCCTGTGGAACTCCACTGGTGACAGGTCTGCTGGTTGAGGTAAAGTCCCCAACTTTGACTGAGTGTTATCTGTCTGCGAGCCAGTTAGCAACCCACGTGATGATATAAGGGTTGATATTCAACTGGGATAGTTTATCAATGATGCCCAAATGTGGGATTGTGTCAAAGGCTTTGGCTAAGTCAAGATGGGCTGTACACACAGATTTGCCTTTGTCTATGGCTCTGGTGATGTTTTTGAAAAGGTCCAACAGGTTTAACAGACATGTCCTGCCTCTGACAAAACCAAACTATGTCAGATCAAGGGTTTGGAGATCACCTATATCCTTAAGGTCATGATGATTAGTTTCATAGCCTTACAGATAAGGCTGGTTAAGCTTATGGGTCTGTAGTTACCAGGTTCTGTTGCTGTACCCCCTTTATGAAGCGGGATAATGGTTACTGTTTTCCATTCAACAGGGACAAAACCAGTAATCAGGCTGTGGTTGAAGAGAGTACCTAATGGAGTTGCTAACTCATGTTTTAGACCATTAAAAACGCAACCTGGGATGCCATCCATTCCCACAGAGGCTGTGTTTTTGGCCTTGGAGAGAGCATTAATGACTTGCTGTTTGGAGATACAAGGTGGGGGTGATGTAGAGGGGATGCTTTGTGGAATGTTTGGAGGGGATGGATGGGTGAAAATTTTCGCCAAACCTGTCAGCTAATAGGTTAGCTATTTTCACAGGATCAGTGTGTGTGATGCCATCCACTGCAAGTTCAGCTAGTTTCATCTAGAAAGGGAAAATGTGAGTGTGAGAGGCAGATTCTTCGTAAAGATTATCACGAGCAGTGTCGTTTCACGTTGGGTGCTTCTCACAACCATATGTAGTGTCCGTTTGATAAGCGTTTGCTCGTAAGACCCTAAGTAGTCGTCTCGCCACCTTATCAGTTTACAAGGTGCTATGCAGAATCTTCCTGTTCCAAAGTTCAGCCAGTTGCCAAGAAAAAAGCCATAAAAACTCATGTCTGATCTGGCTGCTGTTCTACCTCCCCCATATGTCTCTCTCAAGGATGGTGAAAGCCCAGAGGATCACCCGGTTGTTGCAACAGATTCCTCTGCCATGATCCCATTGGAGGCCAGCATGGATCTGACTTCTCACACATCCTCAGATGTTCTGCTAATGTCCACTCAGGACATAGAGGGGGAACCTCAGCTGATTATTTCTGAGGGACCGAGGGGATACCATAAATTCTCGTTAGGGAGGGGAGTCCCACACCGTTGTTTGAGTGTAGGCAAGGGTCTGAACCACCCAGGGTTTTTAGGGTGGATAATCCCCAGAAGAAAAAAAACAGAAAACTAAACATATTTCACCTGTGTGAATGGCAAGATTTTGTGCAGGGGTTGTTTAATGCCTTAATGGCCTTAAAGCCTCCCCAAGGACTTTCTGTGCCTGCTCCTTCTTGGTCATCTACTCCCTTTTGGATGCCCAGAGAGCAAGAATCATCTGAAGAGGATTTAGATTCAGGGGGAGAGTCTTTGACATAGTTCTCTCAAGTGCCTTCTCCCTTTGATTATGGATCTGAGGAGGAGGATTTTATTAGTCCAGACCTTGGAGGAACTCTGCTTTGGGGATGCTATTTCTGTTATGATGGAATTTTTCAAATGGGACTGTTCTCAGGTTTCTGATATTTAAAAGAGGTATTGGGAACACCTCCAAATGGAGTAACCTAAGCCCTCTACTGTATCTCCTGTCTTGACTGCCCTTTTAGATACCTTTTCAGCAGCCTTTGTAGCCCGTGACTGTCATTCTCCAGCCCCTAAGCAACCTGATAGATTTTACAAGTTGTCCGATGATTGTAAGTTCTAGTACAAATGCCCTTCTGCTGACCCTTCAGTAGTGTCTATCTCTTCAGAGAAACCTTCTAAACGTTTACCTTCTACTAAACTACTTCCTTCAGGCAAGGACAGTAATGCTTAGGCTAAAAGATATAATACTGTTGCCACCCTGGCTTTTTAGGCTATTAATTACCTGATTCATATGACCAGGTATGTTCTAGCCCTTTTGTCTCAAGCTTCTCAGGTAATCTCTGACCTCCCTGATTCAGGAGGAAGGTCTCGGCCCTTTCTCTATTGAGTTCCACCTCTCAAATGGATCACCACTCTATTAAATGTAGTTGTGATGCAGCTGATGATGTTCTTCATGTTTCACTGTTGCAGTCATTACATTTGGGTAATCCTGCTGGCAGGTTGCCCTCAGCTGGGCTGAATTCCAAAGTCTTGGGTCCTGTGTCGGCTGCTATCGCCCCTTCCCAGGCGTCAGGTCGTCAGGGGTATAAAAGAAGCAGCCAACGCCATTTTCTTCAGTCTTTCTTGCCCCACAGTGCCCGAAGCAGTCCACAAGTGCCGGTCGGCCAACTCCTGAGATTTTCGTATTTGAGTTTCAGATCCGAAGTCTTCAATAAAGCTATGTACCCCGTTGGGGAAACTTACCCCCAGCTCCTGTTAAACCAGACAGATATTACAGGGTTCCTGACTCACACAAATTTCTTTTTAAAAAACCCTGCTGCTGACCCAGAAACTATTTCACAAGGTCCAAAGGGAATTAAGGCTTCCACTGCAAAGAACTCAACCCCATCAGACAGAGATTCAAGGGCACTGGATAGATGTGGAAAAAAGGTTTACACATCTGCAACTTTGGCTATAAGGGACTTAAACTGTCAATTTTATATGCGTAAGTATCAGCAACATGTCATGGAACTGCTTAAACAGAAAATGTTAAATTCTGAAATGTGCAGAAAACAAGGAAATGCAGGATTTATTGTATGCAACAGAACTTGGAAAACATACTTTGCAATGTGGTTTTGATTCTTTGGAGGCCTCCTGCAGGGCCGCAGTTACGGGTTCTGTAATTAGGAGGCATGCTTCGTTAAAGGAACAAAATCTGCCTGATCATGTTAAAGTTAAATTACTAGATGCACCTTTAAACCATTATATTTTGTTTGCTGTTAATGCAGAAGAGGTGTTAAAGAAAATGGAGGACAAAGCTAAATCTATGTAAACTATCAAAGAATTTTTACAAGTACAGCCACCTAGGTTTAGTAGACACTGGCCTACAAAAAATTGGTCCTTTCCTGTGTCAGACAGACCTCAAAGGGGCAGATCCCAGGCGCAAGGTTCTTATAGGCCCAAGCAATGGGGTGCTTCTACCACCAAAGCTGGAGAAGATAGATCACAAACATACAGAAAACAGTCCCAATGACTTCCCCCTGCCTGCACCAAGCACTTATCTTCTGGCAACACCCTTAGGGGGAAAATTAGCACTTTTTGCTCAAAATTGGCACATCATAACCCAGGGCAAGTGGGTTCTAAACATAGTATCACAAGGCTACAAGTTCCATTTACATACTCTGCCAAAGGCAAACGGCTGGCCAGACCTGCCAAAAAATCAATGGGCAGAGGCACAAAAACAAGTCTCATTCCTCATGGACATAGGGGCCAGTCAACAAGTACCAGAGCAAGAGCAGGGACAAGGATTTTCCTCAAGACTGTTCCTGGTACCCAGAAAGGACAAGGCCTGGAGGCCGATACTGGACCTATCTATTCTGAACACTTTCCTGGATATTCCAAAATTCAAAATGTTGACTTTGCAGCAGCTTCTGCCCATGCTGGGCAAGAATGCTTGGCTTGTAACTTTAGACCTATAAGAGGCATACCTGCATGTCCCAATCAGACAATCATGCAGAAGATACCTAAGATTCAAGGCTGGTTCGGTGCATTACCAATTCTCTGCACTGCCCTTTGGCTTATCTACTGCACCCAGGGTCTTCACAAAGTGCCTGGCACCAGTAATTGCATTCTGCAGACAAAGAGGAATACAAATATATCCTTACTTGGACGACTGTCTCATTCAACAGAGAACAATGACATTCTTCTTCATCTGGCGTTTGTGAAAAAACTTCTAACATGCCTAGGGTACACAGTCAACAAAAAGAAATCAAAACTAGTACCCTCTCAAGAGATAATATTCCTGGGTGTAAGCTTGCATACAACTGCCCAGATGGCTTATCTCACGCCAGACAAACAAAGGCAACTGACTACCTATTTCAAAATGTTGGCAACAAAGGCCCAGTTATCTGCAAGAATAATTCTGCAGGCTTTGGGCTTTATGGCATCCTGCATCCTACTAATCCCATATGCAAGACTGCATATGAGGAAATTTCAGTGGTACCAAAAAAGTGTTTGGACTCAACATTGCCACAGCCTGGAAACTATGATTACTCTCATTCCCTTCCTGCAACAGGAGTTTCGATGGTGGGCAAAGGCTTGTCACCAAAACAAGAGACAGCCATTCACATTACCCCCAGCCAGGCAGACACTAACAACGGATGCATCAGACTATGCCTGGGGAGCCCACATGGCAGGAAGATGCATTCAGGGCACATGGTCCTCAAACCAAATGCATCTACATATCAATCAAACAGAGATGTTAGCTGTTCAAAATGCCCTGACAGCCTTCAAGGACCTACTTCATCCGGGACAACTACTGATAAAGACAGAAAACACCACAGTCATGTGGTATATAAACAAGCAGGGGGGCACACATTCTTACCCCCTTTGCAGACTAGCCATGACCTTGTGGGACACAGCTTTGTCTTACCAAGTACATCTGCAAGCACAATTCCTGCCAGGAAAGGAAAATACTCTGGCAGACGAACTAAGCAGAAACTTCATGGATCCCCACGAGTGGCACCTGGATCCACAAGTCTTCAGCATGATAACAAGGAAATGGGGATGCCCGGACTTAGATCTATTTACCTCCTCTCTCAATTACCAACTAAAAAGATTCTGCGCAAGGACTTATCACAGACAAGCTTGGAAAGTGGACGCCCTATCTTTCAGCTGGAAAAACCTATGAGTATATGCCTTTCCTCCACTGCCTCTCCTCCCCAAGGTGCTCCTAAAGGTCAGACAGAAGAAGCCAAAGATGATACTGATTGTCCCAGACTGGCCACGCCAGTACTGGTATCCAGTACTAAGGAACTTATCTCTGTACCCAGCTTGGACCTTACCTCATATACCTCGACTACTGTCCCAGCAAAACAATCAGATCTTGCACAGCCAACTCAGGACATTAAACTTGGCAGCATGGCGGATCATGTAGACATACAAAAAACACCTCTCAGTAAAGCTGTGATGGATGTCATTCTGGAAGCCAGAAGGCCTAGTACTAGAAAGTCTTATGCTGGAAAATGGAAGAGATTTTGTGCCTGGAACCAGGCACAAGGAAATGATACAGCGGTACCAAATATTCCTCAGATTTTACAATACTTGACTGAGATGCTGGACAAAGGCCTATCTTTTTCATCAATTAAAATTCATGCCTCTGCCATTTCGGCTGATTACAATACAGAGCCACCACTTTTCTCTCACCCGTTATTAAGGCAGTACCTCAGAGGAGCCAAAGATTTAAGGCCCACAAGGAAACTACCAGTACCTGCATGGGACCTCAACTATGTCTTGGAAAAGCTCACCCTGTCTCCTTTTGAGCCAGCTGCTACTGCTGATATGAAGTTTTTATCTTGGAAAACAGCTCTGCTCTTAGCAATTACTTCTGCAAGACGAGTTTCAGAGCTACAGGCGCTCATGGCTGTGGAACCTTTCATCATTTGTCATCCAGACAGGGTCTCCCTGAGGACAAACCCAACATTTATGCCTAAAGTAGTGTCCAGTGTGGCTCATAACCAAGCCATCCATCTGCCAACCTTTTACCCAAATCCACAGAACAAGGGGGAGAGAATTCTGCATTCTTTGGACGTACACAGACAGCTTAGATTCTACTTGGACAGAACCAAAGCTTTCAGGAAGGCAGAGCAATTACTAGTGGCATATGCTGCAAGATCACAAGGCAAGCCTATCTCAAAGCAGACTATTTCTAAGTGGTTAGGCCACTGCATTTGTTTCTGCTACTTACACCATGGCAAGCCAGTGCCTAAGGGCATTAGGCCTCATTCCACCAGAGCTGCAGCTACCTCAGCAGCCTTTCTCAGGGGAGTACCAACCAGAGACATTTTTGAGGCGGCTACTTGGAGTTCAGTGCACACCTTTGCAAAGCATTATCATCTGCCACTCTACTCTAAATCCAGGGCAGGCTTTGCCACTGCAGTTCTGCAGGGCCTCATAGCCGCTCTTACTAGTGTCTAGTTCCAGCCTTCCAACCATAGCTTTACGACTCTACCCAAATGTAATGACTGCAACAGTGAAACACGAAGAACATAGTACAGTTGTGTACACTTACCATAAATGTAGATGTTAGAGTGTATTCACTGTTGCAGTCCAGGTTACCAACCAGCCTTCCCCCTTTTTTCTGTTGAATCTTACCTTTCCTTCTCTGATTTATACTACCTATGTGGTGTATTTGTTTATAGATGAAGGTACAATTTATATTGGTGTATTTCTAAATAAATATATATATAAAGTTTGGCTACCCTTTTTGGGGGCACCTGCCATCTGGGGCAAGAAAAACTGAAGAAAATGGCGTTGGCTGCTTCTTTTATACCCCTGATGACCTGACGTCAGGGAAGGGGTGACAGCAGCCGACGCAGGACCCAAGACTTTGGAATTCAGGCCGGCTGAGGGCAACCTGCCAGCAGGATTACCCAAATGTAATGACTGCAACAGTGAATACACTCGAACATCTACATTTATGGTAAGTGTACACAACTGTACTTTTCCTCTACTGCCTTTGGTTCTGTTTAGAGATGTTACTCTTGGCGTCATCTCCAGCCATTACCTGATGACATTAAGGCTAAATTGCTGGATGCTCCTCTTGATACTAAAATCCTTTTTGGTTCTGCTGCTACTGTTGAGCTTTTTAAGTCCCTCCAGGATAAAGGCAATGCCTTGCAGGAATTGAAACATGTTTTTGTGTCTCCTTTTCCTATGTTACGTAGGAGTTATCCGTCCAAAGCTGCTTTTGTACAATAGACAGACAGCCTAACCTTCCTCCTAAAGGTAAGAAGGGTTCTAAGCATGCACCTCCTGCTAAATCTATTCAGACTACTGCTTCTCAGAAGCCTCTTTTTCAAGAGAAACCAGGTTCTATTTGACAGTTTGTTTCCCCTTTCCCTAGGTCAGGTTCCCCTCTTTCTTCATCTTCCCCTTTCTAATTGGTTAAGGGTCTCTCAAGACTCTTGGGTTCTGTCCATTGTCTGCCAGGGATACTTCAAGGTGTGGAAATCCCCTCCTCCTTTTCAGGACATCCCTCAACCTCCTCGGGAATCCTTTCTTTCCAGAGGACTCCATTCAAGTCATGCATGTGAGAAAACTACAGTGGTTGCTAAAGTCAGTGTGGCTTTACCACTGTAATCCACTTGATTTTTTAATTCCTTTCCTTCCATACCTCAGACGTGGGTTTCAGTGGTGGATTTATCAGCTTTATCTTATCCCGGGTCTTCACTTTCAACCCCCATTCCTCTCTTAGGAACTTTTTTTCATATGCCTCAGATAGGGAGTGGGGAGTTTCCTTCACTTCCCTCAAGGTCCAGGGTCTCTGGCCTCTTTATCTGAGGTCTGTTCACATCAACATAAACGAGGTGAGAGCTCTCCTTTTAGCTCTTACGACTTTCCATTCTCTCTTTCTTCCAGGGCCTCTCAAAATCTTCACAGACAGTACCATGTGATGTGATATATCAACAAGCAAGGGGGAGTAGGGTCCTACCTTCTTTGCAGACTGGCTCTTCAGGTCTGAGATCTAGCTGTCCAGTACCAAGTGACAATCTAGGCTGCCTACATCCCTTCAGAGCAAAATATAGTGGTAGACTCTTTGAGCATGTCCATTACCATGAGTGGATGCTTCACAGAGATGCGTTTCTGAACATTGTCCATCAGTAGGGTACTCCACAGGAAGACCTTTTTTGGCTTGGAAGGTGGACACCCTATCTTTTCCTTGGAAAGGGAAGTTTCTCTATGTTTTCCCTCCCCTCCCTCTGATTCTGAGGGTTCTGCACAAGTTATATCAAGATTCCCCCAAAATCTTGCTGGTGAGTTCCTTCTGGCCCACACAGCATTGGTTCCCCCTTCTTCATTTAGCCAAGGGCAATCACCACATGTTACCTGACAGGTTGCCTTCACACAAGACAAGCAATCTGTAATCCATCCCCACTTGTCCACTCTTCAACTGACACTGTTGCTGATCGGGTTTTGATCCCTTTTAAGCACCTTTTTTTCTGAGGACATGTTTATGGTTCTGCAGGGGGCCAGGAACCCCACTACCAGGAAATCATATTTGTCCAAATGAAAGAGATCTTCTGTCTGCTGCCTTTTTCGTAACCAGGATCCATTTTCTGTGTGGATCCCTGTGGTTCTGTTTTATTTGTATGAATTGCTCCATGCTGGGTTAGCATATTATTCTGTTAAAGCTCATATTTTAGCTGTTTCTGCTTGTCTGTTATTGACTCCTCCTTTTGCCTCTAGGTTTGAGGTCAAACAATTTCTTACAAACAAGCTTCATATTTTGTCTCCCAGGAAGCCTATTCCACATTCCTGGGAACTCAGTTTTGTTCTTGAAAAATGAAGTCAGGCTCCTTTTGAGCCTGCAATTTCAGCTTCCTTGCAGCTTTATCAGCTTTATACTTGGACGATTGTTGTTCTTTTGGCCCTTACTTCAGCTAAGAGAGTCTCAGAACTCCAGGCTCTTATGGCTGTTCCTCCCTTTTTAGTGTTTCATAAGGACAGGGTGTCACTTCGTACTAATCCTTCTTTTATGCTCAAGGTGGTTAATGAGTTGCCCCTTAATCAGTCTATTAATTTACCTTCCTTTTTTTCCTTCTCTGCTGTCAGCTAGTGAGAAAAGTCTTCACATTTTGGATTGCACAGACAACTCAGATGATTTTTGGATAAGACTAAGCCCATTCACAAATGTGAGCAATTTTTTGTTTGTTTTCATCGTAGATCTCTACGTTTGGCTGTTTCTAAGCAAACTATATCTTCCTCGATCTCTAAGGCCATTTCCCTTTGTTTGTCTTTCTACCTCTGTAAAGGAGCTGCTGCTTCCTCTGGTGCTTTTTTCAAAGGTTTGGATTCCAGTTCCATTCTTAAGGCTGTTACTTGGACTTCTTTCCATTCCTTCACAAAGCATCACAAATTGGATGTTTTCCCTAGAGCAAGAGCTGGCTTTGCCAGAGCTATCCTGCATGGGTTTCTGGAGAACTCCAATGTGCCTTCCTCCTCCCAACTTTCCTCTTCAGCTTTTATACTCTCTTTTGTAAAGAATACTGTAGCAGTGACATGGAAGGACATTTATTATTTTATTTATTTTACATTTGTTGACTGGGATAGTCCGACTGGATACATGTCCATTTTCAGTGGAGGCCCGGGAAGAAAAGCTCCACACACAAATTTTGATATATACAGACATAGTACAGTTGTGTAAAATCTTACCATAACAGTAAAGGTCATACTCTTCACTGTTGCAGTATTCCTTATCTCCGTCCTCCTCTTCTGTCTTCCTGGCCTGGAATTCTTTTCTTTTTTCTCCTTCTGGATGCACATGTTCCTCCTAGGTCCTAATCACCCCCCCCCCCTGGGCTTTTCAGTTCTGAGGTGTGTACGCCCGTACATTACCTTTATGCCCTAGTCCTTGAGCGAGGATCATATGTGTGATGTACAACATCTATAAAATCTAAGGCTTTGGTCTACGTGTAGTACTGGCCAGAAATTGGGCTACCCTTGGCAGGGAATCCCTTTTGTAAAGAATACTGCAAAGAGTAAAGAGATAGACATCTACTGTTATGGTAAGGTTTTACACAACTGCACTTTCTGTACTAGAGGTCCATGCCATAGTTATGTAGCATACATGCATCATATTTGGAAATGACTGATGATACAATAAGTCATATATTATGCAAAATGATATTAAAACTATTATTACAGCAAATATTCAGTTGGAGACCAAATGGACAGATTATAAAAACAAATATACAGGGAGGGTGTATTGATTTAAGATATTCATAAACCATGCAATGATGTTGCATGTTAGAAGCTGTGAACGATTTTAGTACACACAGAGTTGTGTAAATATTAGTGCCTGGATAGCGCTGTGTTAGTTTTACCCGCCAGGATTTGGTAAGGATCAGACATACAGTGATGCACTTGTTGCTTTGTTGGTTGTACTAATTAATGATGCATTCATGTGCATGCACACACCCTGGAGAGAGATACAAGTTGTAGGCTGAGTTCATAGGTTCATAGGTGTGTACTAGGCTAGTGGCCCTGGAGCCTTTACAAGCCTAGCCCATAGGATTACCCTGGCATCATGCCATCCGACCTTAGTTCCCAGTGCCTCTGTCAAGCAGAGCCACTGGAGTGATCCCCAGGGTGAATTTTCTGTTTCCCATCCTCTCATCAAGATTTTTCTTGAAGAGGGCCAGTGAGGTGCTGTTTGACATGTATGGGGAGTCTATTCCGTAGCATGGACAGTCTCTGGGTTAAACCTGTCCCTCCAGCACATTCTGTTGATTGTGGTAATGAGGTTGAAGTCTCTGGAGCGTGTGGTGCGGAGGGATTGGGATTTCTTTAGATGTAGCATTTCTAACAAAGCTGGGTCAGACGTGGCTTTGTAAGTCAAGCAGAGATCACCTGTAAGTAGGTGATATGAGACAGAGAATAGTCTGTCCATATAAGACAAGTATTTAAGGCCTAGAATCCTCTTTGTGAGGTACATTTGTGTCCTCTCCAGTTGTTGCAGGTGTCTAGTGAGGTACATGCCAAATGGGGCATTTTACCCAATGATTGACCTAATGAGGGAAGAGTAGAGGGAGACAATGACCTCTTTCTTCCTGAATGCAAAACCCTTAGTAATGAGATGTGCCACATAGAAGGACTTACTGACCACAGTGGCAATGTGGTGGTCGAAAGAGAGGTTGCTGTCAACCTGTGTTCCCAGATCTCTTAAAACACCTTCTGTATTCAGTGGACTACCATCAATGTGGTAATTCATGGGAACCAGCTTTTTCCCAAAGGAGATGATGACACATTTTTTGGCATTGAGCTTAAGGCCATGGTTCTGACATCAGTCGTTAGTCCCAACTTGCAGTATTCTGCAAACTTTGTCAGCCAGAGTCCCTTCTTGTTGGCCTGGACATCAGAGAAGTATATACCAAACAGGAGAGGACCCAGGACTGAACTCTGTGGGACTCCACTCATGACTGGTCGGCAGTCTGACTTAGAGTCAGCTGCTTTCACACTGTGGGTTCTATCTGTGAGCCACTTTGCAACCCACCTAGTGATATAGGGGTTGATGCCTAGCTTACTGAGTTTTCTCTGATTCCTGAGTGGGGAATGTTATCAAAGGCCTTAGCCAGATTAAGGTAGGCTGTGTGAACCACCTTGCCTTCCTCCACTACTGTTCATAAAACCTAACTGTATGGGATCCAGAGTTTGGAGATTCCCTATATCCTTATTTGTTAGGTCCATGATGATGCGTTCCATAGCTTTGCATATCACATTCGTTAGGCTAATGGGACAATAGTTCCCACGGTCTGTAGTCGCTCCTCCTTTGTGGAGAGGGATGACTGTAGCAGTGCACCATTCGGTAGGGACAAAGCCTGAGGTGAGGCTGTGATTGAACAAGGCATACAGGTGAGGTGCCAGTTCACTCTGTAGTTCATGTAGAACACAGCCAGGGATATTGTCAGGTCCCATAGAAGCTGTATTCTTGGCCTTGGACAGTGCTGTTTTAATCTGTGCAGCAGTAATGCTGTATGCCTGGCAATCCACTGTTAATGTGATAGGTCCTTTGGGAGGGGAAAGAGGGGTAAAGTTGACACTGAGGCTGTCAGCCAGTATATTGGCAGTATCTGTTGGCTCGGTGTAGGAGGTACCGTTGTGCAGTAGCTCAGAGCAAATCTGGGTATTGCCATGGAGATTCTTTACATAACTATAGAAGGCATTGTGGTTGTCTTTACTATCTGCTGCAATTCTGTTTTCATAGCTAGCTTGAGGGGATTTGATGAGGGATCTCAACTTTTTGTTGAGGTTGATAAGGAGTTTTTCCAGTCTTGGGACTTCACCTTGTTCCGCATCAGTTTCCTCCAGTTGTAGAGTTTGTTTATGGAAGGGGACCACCAGATTGGCTTCCTATTTTTGGAGGAGAGCATCTTGGTTCTGTTGGGTATGGCGAGATCCATGCATTTGTGTACGTGTTCATACAGTGCATTGGTGTATGATTCGGCGGTCATGCAACTATTCTGTTTGCATGGGTGCCATGAAGTTAGCCACCTCTATTTTTAGGAGGCCAAAGTTAGCTTTGGAGAAGTTTTTTATGGTGATTACCTTTGCGGGGGTGGGGGTGGGGGGGGATGTGGATTTCCAAGGTGATTAGTTTGTGGCCGGATCAAACCAGGGAGGAGTTGACTGTTGGTGTAGAGCAATGGTCGCCCATGTTAGTAATGACCAGGTAAAGGATGTTGCTTCCTCTAGTGGCGGTAAGAACGAGCTCGTCCAGGGCATTGGAATTAATGAATTCCAGGAAACGTTGGGCAAGTGTATTGGTACACGAATAGTTTTCCCATTTAATGGAGGGGCAGTTGAAGTCGCCCAGTATGAGAGTGTTAGGTTGGATCTTAATATTAGGAACGTGAGTCTTGGGACATGGTTGGGTGCCTATAGAAGGCCACGACCTGTATCG
The DNA here is from genome assembly GCF_019279795.1 of Protopterus annectens. Classification (NCBI taxonomy): domain Eukaryota; kingdom Metazoa; phylum Chordata; order Ceratodontiformes; family Protopteridae; genus Protopterus; species Protopterus annectens. Next base: position 1,776,130,807 of record NC_056744.1, on the reverse strand, counting down.
CTGCCTTACCCAATGTTAGCTGCACCTTGAAGTATCTATGATGTGTTATGTTGAGCTACCAGTCTGTAGGTGTGCACATCCTTTATGAATATGGAAACGCCACCGCCTTTGGAGCTTCAGTCCAAGTTCTGGGGTCGAAAGGTGTGGAATGAGTTGTAGCCTGGTAGTGCAGGGGTGCTTTCTGCTGCCTTGAACCAGGTCTCTGTTACAGCACAAATGTCGATGTTCTCCATTTTAAGGAGTGCTTCAAGCGAGTACATTTTGAAATTTAGATTTCTAGCGTTGAGCAGCAAGACCATCAGACTGCATTTCTTTGACGCTATTACAGTGGTAATTTGGTCTTTTGAACACCTCCTAAGAAGGCACTATAGGGGTAGCAAGAGCCTTGGCCAGTATCCGTCAGCCCAGGGATGACAGATGCAGGTCATCTCTGACAAAGCATTGAGGTCTGTCAATCATGTCATCCCAGGCAGACAGATAATGGATCCCCTTAGAATGACACCAGAAACTTAACCAGTTGTTGAAATCCATAATTTGTTGCTTGTACTGTGGTATTATTCTGGGTGATGGTAGGATGCTGCTCAGGGCTAGGGTCATACCCGCCTGCTACATAATCTGAGAGCTCCTCCATGTCTCTTTTCATGTAGTCCAAGGAGGTACATCTCAGGTCATTCACACCCACATGTACAATGACAGAGTCATATTTGTACCTGTTGTTAAGGGACCTGAGTGCATGCATTATGTGGTGGATCCTGGTACCTGACAGGCATCTGACTGTTACTTTCTCCTTATTCAACCTAGTGAGTGGAACATCAATGTGCCTTACTATCGAGTCACCTATGACTAACATGTTGGGCATTCTGTTTTGCCTTAGGGGCAAGTTACTGGTGGTGTGATAAAAGTAATGTATCTAGATGTCAGGTTTGCACAGTGAATGGGATGGGATGATAAAATATTAGTATGAAAGTTTTTTTGTTTTTCCTTTGTTTTGGCACAGAGATGTTAACTTGAATGGGGGGGGGATAAACCATCTCCCAAATGGGAGGTGACCATGTTGTTGTTATGTCTTTCAGCTTATCCCCGTTAGGGGTCGCAGCAGCGGAACTCCGGTCCGCTAATGTTTGGTAGTGGATTTTTACGTGCCAAGTTACCAGCCCTGACTCACAACCTTCAACGAAGGCACGCCCATACACGTATGCCTCCACACAGAAGACGCTCTAGCTGAGAATCGAACGGAACGTCTTGCTGTGAGGCGACAACGCTATCGCAGCACCATGCACCCTAATATATTATTTACATAGCTATATGTGCATATATATATATCTATATATCTAGATATACCTATATCTATATATCTATCTATATATATATATATATATATATATATATATATATATATATATGTACACACATGCATGTGTGTGTATCTCTGTATATATTTATACACACACACACATATATGCTCAGTGTATGTGAACATGCCCACAAGTTTAGATCCTAATATGTACCACATGAGTGCTCATGCATGTACACAGGTTCATAGGTAAGTACTAGTCTGCCAGTCCTTGTAGGCCATTTTAAGCCTAGCTTTATTCCCTCAAAGAAGAGAATCAAACTGTGTACCTTGTGCTTGTGAGGTAAACACCTTAACCATTAGTCCAGCCCGTAATGCATTATTTTGTGCTTGCTGTACACTTTTCTTTGCACTGTATGACTACGCGTCCCTTAGAGGTACTGAGCACCTTAAATGTCACTGGCAGAGCCACAGTGATCCCTCTTTGTACGCAGGCTTAGCACAACATGGCAAGCTGTACTAAACATACACAGATGGCTGTGGGTAACAAGTGCCTCAGATTAAGGGTAAAGTGAGACAGACATTTTGAAATGCCTTAATCATGCAGCAAAAACATTTTAAAATAGTTCCGTGCTTCAAACCAGACTTCTTTCCAAACATTCTGTTTCGCATTAGTCCTCATCGTGTTTTTCTTTCAAGGACATGTTTGAGATTCCTTGGTAACAGTAACAGAAATGTTTAAAATGCATGACGCTGACTAAATCCAGTAATTATAAAACAAAAACTGGATACAAACAAGCACTGTGACCCATATTGTTGTTATGTCTCAGAAGAAAAAGTGCTTCTGTTGTGGGGATATGAGTAGGGGATTTGGGGGTTAGAGATCATAAAGCAGGGAGGTTCAGTGATGGTATGAAATGACTGTGAATGTTTAGTGCAAAATTGTACCGAAATTGAAATAAGGTTTGTGCTGGTCAAGTTCCCATTTGAATGTAGGGAGTAAAAGGCTATAGTTTTCCTCATGTAAAAATCTGAGTTCTGATTTTTTTTTTCTAATCTCAAGTATATTTCAGACCATTGTCATTCATATGAGTAACATAAAACTAGGTTCACTTCTTGTAGCAGGAAGAGGTCACCATTGCTTTTGTAAAACTCTCTTTATGTCTTATGTGTTCTGTTTGCATTCCGTCTGCTAAATTACTTAAAGTCGTTGCAGTTTTGCTTATCTGCATTTTGTACCTTTTGCACATTTATTATATTTGGAGGTTCCCCCAAACCTTCGCAGAAAAGGAACAGTTTATACTTAGATCGAGAATCCTGGGTAAAGAAATACTAATAAATCATTCAATCAGTCTAACCTATCTGCACGAGACTGTAGAGAACTGAAGCATATTGCCCCATGGTGTTCCACCAGCCTGCCAGTAGAATAAAAGAAACAATCGAATCTGGATTTCGATAACATCCTCCCATTTATAGTAATGCTGCTGTTCTGCTGTTATTGACAAGTTGTTGCTTGCAGTTTATTCAGGATCCTACTCAGAAGAAGATCCCAGCTGTTATTTGTTGGAGATGACCATCGAAAAGTTCACCTGACAGGTTAAGGGCACTCACGGAAATGTCTCCTATTGTAGTTCCACTGTTGCATGTGATCTTTAGTGTATATTTTTGATGGGGGGTTTTTTGGACAGTTGTTACTAGATCAGTAATGTTAAATTGCTGTGACTTCTGTGGTGCTCTACATTGGAATTTTAGGACTTTAGAACTACATACAATTCTCCAAAAGTTGTGAAAGAGATACTAACACTGCAGAATAAGCCACATTACTGTCAAATTTAGATTTTCATGCATTTGTGGAAGAGTACTAATAACTGCAGAACAAGACACGTTACTCTGAAATGTGACTATAATGTTATGTATTGAAGAGTACTAATAACTGCAGAACAAGACACGTTACTCTGAAATGTGACTATAATGTTATGTATTGAAGAGTACTAATAACTGCAGAACAAGACACACTACTGTGAAATCTGACTATGCCATTATGTATCGAAGAGTGCTAATAACTGCAGAACTAGGCATGTTACAGTCAAATGTAATTATGCCAGTATGTATAAAAGTGTACTATTAACTAAAGAACGAGACGCATTATTGTCAAATGTAACTATACCATTATGTGTAGAATAGTAATACTGTAGAATTGGGCATGTTACTGTAAAATGTGGATGCACCATTATGTATAGAAGAGAACTGATAACTGCAGAGAGATGCATTACTCTCGAATGTGAATATACCATTATATATAGTAGTAGTAATAATTGCAGACAAAGGCACATTAGTCTTGTGTACGATTATGTATAAAAGAGTACTAATAATTATAGAATGAGGCACATTACTCCGAAATGTGATTATGCCATTATGTGAACTAGAATACTAATATTTAAAAACTGGGCATGTTACTCTCAAGTGTGACTTAACCATTACATATGAAGTTGTACTGATACTGCAGAATTAGTCAAATTCCTCATAATTTTGGCTTTTCTATCATCTTTGGAAGTGTGCTAACAATACAGAACTGAACAAGTTACTTCAAGAGACACCCCAGTGTTAATCTGGAAAGGTACTAATACTACACTGTCAGGTATATTGTTACATATATGACATAGTGAAGGTTCCTGGATAAACTGTAGTAATCCAGAAGTGGGTAATTTGCTGTTAATGGTTCTGCAGTGGTGATTTGGGAAGAAGTACTAATACTGTTATAGCAGATGAATTATTCTTGATGGTACCTTGATGATGATTTGTAGAGAAGTTCTGATACCGTGGAACCATATTACTCCTAGTGTGTCTGTGAGTAAATCCATAGACTACTGTTTGCACTGTAGAGTCAGGTATGTTGCTCTTATAGCTTCTAGTGATTTCTGGAGATGTTTGGCTACTGCAGAACAGGCACTTTGTTCCAATGCAGCAGCTCATTGATGTCACTGCAGACGTTCAAGTACTGAAGCATTACAAGTCCATCTTCAGCGTGATCAGCGAAGTTGTAATACTACAGTATTGGGCCCTTTTCTCTAAGTAAGGCTTTTGTGATATCCTGTGTAGATGTACTTGTTCTGCAGAATGGCATTTGTTACTCCCTAGTGTGGCCTTGCGGTGAGCTGAGGATAACTGCTAATTCTGCATTAACCAGATCTAATAAGCCACAATTTGTAGAGCAGGACTGATACTGTCTGCCAGTATTTTGAACGCCACTGTAACACTTGCATGCCTCACTCCCCACCCTTTACTTTCATCTTCCTCATTGCTTTCTTGTAGTGCTTAATGTTATGTTGCTCTAAGTTCCTGCTCAGGATCACCAGTGGAACTAGGTGTTGCCCTGTGTTCCTACCACAGTGTTACTGATGGTGCCTGTTGTTGTCCTGGGTTCCTGCTGAAGGAGCTTGGTGCAGTCCTGGGATGTCATTCCATATCATTGTTACAGTATTCTTTACTGAAGGGATTCCCTGCCAAGGGTAGCCCAACATCCAGCCAGTTTACCAAAGCCTTAGTTTTTCATAGATGTCATACATTACACATATGTTCCCCACTCAATGCATAGGACATAAAGGTAACATACAGACGTACATACCTTAGAACCTCTTTGCCGCCGGTCTGAACATCATCATCGACTGTCGGTCTGAATGCTTCTTCTGTGCTGCTTGCTGAGCCGTGTTTCAGGTACGTGTTCCACTGGGGTTTCTTCTTATCCTTTTTTTCTTTTTCAGTGTTGTGGGTTTGCATGTCATCCAGAAAGACAAAATGTCAGTGTGGGAGGCATAGTCCCCATAAGGATTATCACGAGCAGAATCTGTTTTGTTTGGGTGCTTTTCATGACCATACAAAGCGTTTTATCTGCCAAGTATTTGTCCCTAAGATCCTACATAGGATGATTATGTTAACCCAGACTCTCCTTTTGAAGAGCTCTTTTGGGGATACTGTTTCTCATATGATGGAATACTTAAAATGGGATTGCTCTCAGATTTCTGACATTCAGAAGAGGTATTTTGAGCTCCTCCAGATGGAGTCCACTAAGCCCTCTGCTGTCCTTCCTATCTTGGCTGCCCTGTTTTATTTAGCTTTTTGCTGCTTCTGTGGCCCCAGATTCTCCACCTCCAACCCCTAAGAAATCTGGCAGGTTTTTCAAGGTGCCCAATGACTGTATGTTTCTCTACAGATGTCCTTCTGCTGACCCCTCTGTGGTATCTGTCTCTTCTGACAAACCTCGTCAGACAAGGACAGTAGGGTCATGGAACGGCTAGGCCAAAACATATATACTGCTGCCACCTTGGACGTTTTGGGCTATTATTTACCAGACCCATATGAGCAAGTATACTTTAGCCCTTCTTTCTCAGGCTTCTTAGGCTATCTTTGACCTTCCTGATTCTGAAGGGAAGACTTTGGCCATTTTCTTACAGGGCTTCACTTCTCAGCTAGCTCACCATTCTATTAAATGCAGTTATGATGCAGCTGATGCCTCTTCTAGGACTGTTTTGGCTTTGTCTCCCACCTTTGCCGAATGACATTAAAGCTAGCATGTTGGATCCTTCTCTTGATAATAAGAACTTGTTTGGTTCTGAGCTTCTGAGCTTTTTAAGTCTTTGCGGGATGAGGGGAAGGCCTTACAGGAACTGATGTATATTTTTGTTTCTCCTATTTCCAAGTTCCAAAGGAATTATCCCTCTAAATGTGCTTTTGTCCACAGACAGCCTCGCCCTCCCACAAAGGTAAAAAGGGTTCTAGGCAGCTTCCTTCTGCTAAATGTACTCAAACTCCCCATTTCTCAGAAACCTATTTTTCAAGACAAACTGGGTTATATCTTTCTGTCTGTCTTTCCCTTTTCCTGAGTCAGGTTAATTTGTCTCTTCATCTTTATCTGTCCCTTCCCAGTGGATTAAGGATCACTCAAGACTCACGGGTTCTGTCCATCGTCTGTTAGGGATACTTCGTGGTGTGGAAATCCCGTCCTGCTTTTCTAGGCATTCCTCAACCTCCTCAAGAACAGCTTTTTTTCTTTCTTTCCAGAACCACTTCAGGGCCTTCTATCTCAAGGCACCATTAAAACTGTTCCCCCTTCCCAGGAGGGAAAGGGTTTTATTCCAGAATGTTTCTGGTTCCCAGGAAGGAAGGCACCTGAAGACCCATTCTGGATCTCTCTCAGCTCAACACCTTTCTAAAGACCCCTTCTTTTTGGATGTTATCCCTTCAGGCCTTGTTTTCTCCTCTTCTTCCCTAGGCTTTCCTGGTCTGTCTGGATCTCAAGGATGCTTACCTTCACATCTCTATTCATCCCCTTTTCAGGAAGTTTTTGCATTTCTGTGTTTCTTCCTTGCATTTTCATTTCTCCGCTTTTCCCTGTGGTCTTTCTACTGCCCCAAGGGTGTTCACCAAATGCCTTGCTCCTGTGATTGCTTTTCTGCAGGATGAGAGGAGTTCAGATCTTTCCTTATCTGGATGACATTCTCATTCAGACATCCTCCCCCAAGACCTTGCTTCAGTACTTTACTTATACAGTTTGCCTCTTGCAAAGCCTGGGGTTTACAACAAGCTTCCAGAAATTAGTCCTGGTTCCTTCTCAGGATAACACGTTTCTTGGTTACAGGTTCCAGATAATTCTTATGCTGGCCTTCCTGCCTCCACAAAAGGCCTTTTCTTTGATTGCCTTTTTTCATTCCCTTCTTCCTCAGGTTTCAGTTGCAGCCAGGGAGTTCCTCAGGGCTCTAGGATTCATGACCTCCACCATTTTTATGGTACCTCTAATGAGAAAACTACAGTGGCTCCTAAAGTCATTATGGCTCCAACAATGTCATCCTGTAGATTTTCTAGTCCCTCTTCTTTCATGCCTCAAGTTTGAGCTTCACTGGTGGAATCATCAGCTGTCTCTCAACCTAGGACATCCCTTTCAGCCCCCAGTCCCCAGTCCCCACTCAGGAACATTTTTGGATGCCTCAGACAAGGAATGGGAAGCCTCTTGTGGTCTCCTTAGGGTCCAGGATCTCTGGTCCCCTCATCAGAGGTCAGACCACATCAATATCAAGGAGATGAAAGCTCTCCTTTTTGCCCTTCTGGCCTTTCATTCTCTTGTTCTTCCAAGGCCTCTCAAAATCTTTGCAGACAATGCTACAGTGTCATGCTACATCAACAAGCAAGGGGGGCATGGTCCTACCTTCTTTGCAGATAAGCTCTTCACGTTTGGGATCTAGCTGTCCAGTTTCAAGTGACTCTTCAGGCCGTATATGTTCTTTCAAAGCAGAATGTAGTCACAGACTCTCTGAGCAGGTCCATGAGCAAGCTCACAAATGGATACTTCACTGAGATATGTTTCTGGACATTGTCCATCAGTGAGGTACCCCTCATGTTGATTTTTTGGCTTTCCCTTTGAACAGCAAACTTCCTCTTTTTTGCTGTCCACTGACCTGAAAGGTGAATGTCCTATCATTTTCTTGGAAGGGGATGTCCCTCTATGCCTTCCATCTCATTCTGAGGGTCCTGCTTCAAGATGGAGCAAGACTCTCCCAAAATCTTGTTGGTGACTCCCTTTTGGCCCAGGCAGCATTGGTTCCCCCCTTCTTCTGCACCTAGCCAGGAACAGTCACCACAAGTTACTTCAGAGGGTGGTCTTATTCACACAGGTCAAGGGTTTTCTCTTATTTGTGTGAATTGCACCATGCTGGGTTGGCATGTTCTTCAGTTAAAACCCACCTTTCAGCTATTTCTGCTTGTTTGCAATTAACTCCATCTGTGGCCTCTAGGGTTTGAGGTCAAGGAGTTTCTTAAAGATGTTCTTCATTTCAGACCTCCCAGTAAGGCTATTCCACCTTCCCGAGACCTTAATTTTGCTGAAAAATTGACCCAGGCTCCAATTGAGCCTGCGTCTTCAGCTTCCTTGCAACATTGTACATGGAAGACTGTTCTTCTTTTGGCCCTTACTTTAGCTATGACAGTGTCTGATCTCCAGGCTTTTACAGCTATTCTTTTTTAGTTTTTCATAGGGACAGGATGTCTGTTCATTCTGATCCTTCTTTTATGACCAAGGTGGTTAAAGAATTGTCTCTTAATCATTCTGTTAATTTGCCATCCTTTTTCCCCTCTCCTAAGTCTGCCATTGAGAAAGTTCTTCATACCTTGGATTTTCATAGACAGCTCAGATATTATTTGAATAAGTCTAAGGTCATTCATAAGTGTAAGCAACTTTTTGTTTCTTTTCATCCCAGATGTCTAGGTTTGGCTGTTTCTAAGCAAACCATTTCTTCATGCATCTCCAAGGCCATTCCTTTTTGTTACTCCTTTCATGTTTAAAGCCTTTCTGCCTCTGTAAAAGCTCATTCTACCAAGGCCGTTGCTTCCTCTGGTGCTTTTTTCAAAGGATTGGATACCAATTCCATCCTTGAGGCTGCTGCATGGACGTCTGTCCCCACCTTTACTAAACATTATAAATTGAATGCTGTTTCCAGAGCTATCCTGCATGGTTGTCTGGAGGGCTCTTCTGGGCCTTCCTCCTCCAAAGTTTCCTGTTGAGCTTTTGTACTCTCATTTTAGGAAAGAATACTGCAACAGTGATATGGAAGGACGTAGTACAGTTGTGTAAAATCTTACCACAACAGATGTCCTTCTCTTCACTGTTGCAGTATTCGCTCGCTCCCTCTTCCCTCCCCGTTCTGCTCTTCACTGTTGCAGTATTCGCTCGCTCCCTCCCCCTCCCCATTCTGCTCTTCACTGTTGCAGTATTTGCTCACTCCCTCTCCCCATTCTGCTCTTCACTGTTGCAGTATGCGCTCGCTCCCTCTCCCCTCCCCGTTCTGCTCTTCACTGTTGTAGTATTCGCTCACTCCCTCTCCCCATTCTGCTCTTCACTGTTGCAGTATTCGCTCCCTCCCTCTCCCCTCCCCGTTCTGCTCTTCACTGTTGTAGTATTTGCTCGCTCCCTCTCCCCATTCTGCTCTTCACTGTTGCAGTATTCGCTCGCTCCCTCTCCCCTCCCCTTTCTGCTCTTCACTGTTGCAGTATTCGCTTGCTCCCTCTCCCCATTCTGCTCTTCATTGTTACAGTATTCGCTCCCTCTCCCCTCCCCGTTCTGCTCTTCACTGTTGCAGTATTCACTCCCTCCGTCTCCCCATTCTGCTCTTCACTGTTGCAGTATTCGCTCGCTCCCTCACCCCTCCCTGTTCTGCTCTTCACTGTTGCAGTATTCACTCGCTCCCTCTCCCCTCCCCGTTCTGCTCTTCACTGTTGCAGTATTCGCTCCCTCCGTCTCCCCATTCTGCTCTTCGCTGTTGCAGTATTCACTCGCTCCCTCTCCCCTCCCCGTACTGCTCTGCTCTTTTTCTTTTTTCCTTCTGGATTCACATGTTCCTCCTAGGACTGTTGTTCCTCCTGGGGCTATTCAGTTGTAAGGTATGTACGTCCATACGTCACCTTTATGCCCTGCACCTTGAGCAGGGAGTATACATGTGATGTATAATGTCTATTAAAACCTAAAGCTTTGGTATACTGGATAGATGTTGGGCCACCATTGGTAGGGAATCCCGTTAGTAAAGAATACTGCAACAGTGAAGAGAAGGACACATATTGTTATGGTAAGATTTTACACAACTGTAATTTCCTGCCACAGTGTTACTGATGGAACTTGGTGTTGTCTGGGTTCCTGTCACAAGGTTATTGGTGGTGCTTGTTGTTGTCCTGGGATCTTACCACAGTATTACTGATGGTGCTTGGTGTTGTCTGGGCTCCTCCCACAGTGTTACTGATTGAGCTTGGTGTTGCTTGGTTTCCTGCCACAGTATTACTATTGAAACAACTTGGTTTTGCCCTGGGTTCTTTGCACAGTATAACTGATGGTGTTTCATGCTGTCCTGAGTTCCTACCACAGAAGTTCTAACTTGGTGATGTTAAGTTGTCTATCTCGCCTTCATTCTTGCTGGATGGGTTCGGAGCCGACCTCGGCTCCAACTCGGCCACTCTAAACGCTCGAGAGTTGGTTCCACCAGCTCGAGGAGGCTCCCCTTATATCCCAAAATGCTAGGCGTGAGTTACCTCAGATCTCGTTTGCCGCTACAGCGATCGAGGTGTGTTTTCTACCGGCTCCAGGTTAGTGAAAGTTAGACTAGTTTAAATTCTTTAGACTTAAGCTAGCTTAGTGTATTTTTTCTTTCCCCTTAGTGTAGTGGATATTATCCATTCTACCTTTTATCCAGCCCCCTTTTTTTCTAAAGAACTTATAGTTCTTTCCCTAAGGCCTTCGGGCCCTTCCTTCCCTATCCTTAGGGTGTGTATGTGTTTGATTAGGGAGTTTTAACTTAACTTACCTTTAGTTTAAATAATTCCCTTTGAACCCCTATCTGTGTAATCTGTGTGTGTGTGTTTTCTGTGTGTGATTACACTTCGGTTCCTTGAGTATGTCCAAGGATACAAAGGTCTCAGGCTTCAAGAAGTGTGACTCGTGCTGTCAGAAAATGTCTCTGACAGACGGTCACACTTCTTGTGTGTATTGCCTGGGACCTTTACACCTGCAGGACTCTTGTGCTGTATGCCATGGCTTCAGCCCTAGAGTCCTGCAGGAGAAAAAATAAACTCATTTTGAGGGGTTTGATTAAGCCTGAAGATTCCCTTTCTGTGTCATCGGGAAACCTTCTAAGGCTTCCAAGACCTCGGCTCCAGCTTCAGAGTCGAGGCCTAAGGCTTCGAAGCCTACTGCTTCATCGGCTCCGGCTGGAGCCGATGAATCTTGACTGCAGTATCTGTGGTTTCCTCGGCTCGGCCGCAGGCATTAGAATTCCTGGGTCGGCTCGATCAGACCATCGGAGCCGACATCTAGAAAGAGATCGAGGTCACCGTCCCTTGGCTCCATTCATTCGGCTCCAGTGTCTCCCCTGCTGTCTGAACGGAGCCACAGATCTCACTCCTCCAGGTCATCGAGGCTCTCAGATCACGACCTCCAGAGGGTAGTGAGTAGACTTTTGAAGTCCGAGGCACTGGCCCAAATGCTCCAGAGTCCGACTCATCAGTCGATGCCTCAACTTGTTCCAATAAATATTCCTCCTCCGACTCCTTTGAGCTCGGAGCCGGGGCATCTCGGGACCGAGACTGTGGTAGCGTCGGAGCCGATACAATTGTCTTCGGCTCTGTCGTCGGCTCCGATTTCTTCTTTTGAAGAATCTCGGCGCCGGGCTTCCCTCGTCGGCTCCGAGGGGGTGAGTGGCATCGGACCCTTGTCCGACCCCCCTCTCCCTCTCGGTGCTTTGGCGCTGGTGAGTTCGGCTCCGACATCGGCCTCGGAGCCATCTCTGTCGGTGCCGAGGGAGGTTCCCAGCTTCTCGGAGCGGGGACCTCTGGCTCTGCCGGACAGGGGTGCGTTCGAGGTCATGCGGAGTGTGTTGGAACCTTGTTCAACTCCACAGTCGGCTCCGTCCGCCCCTCCCTCTTCGGTGCCTTTGGTTATGTCGACTCACTCCCTCATCCCAGACCGCAGAGAGCCAGCTCCTCAAGAATCCCCTGTGGGCATCTCATCCTCTTCCGAGGCCTCGCCTGAATTGGCAGGAGCCCCCTAGGAAGAGAAAGTGTAAGAGGAAGCACATAGACTCACCTGAGTCTGTCACCTCTGACACAGATTTAGAGGATTCCGAGGGTTCCCCACGTTCCCCTTCTGAAGATGTCTCTTTCGCAGACATTCTAGAGATCCTGAAGCAGAGGGGAAATTGGCCAGCCCTTAACCCTTCGGAGGATGAATCTGTGTATCTTGAGGCGTTTGGCTCTCGCCCTTCCACCTCCTGGGTGTCCCCCCCCTTTGATCCCCTCATGCAGGTGGTTGCAAAGAAGGCCTGGACGGCTCCTGATTCAGTGGACCCTACCCCCAGGAGACCTTCCAAATTTATAACAGCACCAACTGACAAGCAATTTCTCACAAAAGGTGTTTCTGTGGATGCTATGGTGGTAGCTGCTGCCACCAAGAAGGAACTAGCTGATCCTTCAGTGCCTGTTCATCTCCCTAACAAATAATCTAGGTCTATGGACAGGTACGGGAAGCGGATGTTCTCGTCAGCGACCTTTGCTATGCGTTCGCTGAACTACCTATGCCATTTTACTCGTCTTCAAAGAGACTTGATCAAAGAAGCGAGTGATATGTTGAAGGATCCTACGGCTGCGGGTTTTCAAGACAAGATGAACACTCAGCTGGCTACCCTGAACTCCATAGCTAACTCCTCCATCGCCTCCTTTCTTATGCGGCTGATGGAGCGAGCAGGGCCACAGGGACAGGTGTGGCCTTACGCAGGCATGCCTGGATGCGGCTATGCAACTGCGGACCCCTTTAAAAGCGTCATTCACTAATTCCCGTTTGATGGATCATCTCTTTTTGGTCCTCAAGTGAAAGAAACCATGACTAGGTGCGAGACAGATGGCAAGACTCTTTCTGCCGTCGGAGTCCATTTTCTACTCCTTCTAGGCCTTACCCCAAAGGCTAGAAAAGTGGGAAAATGTGGTTCCATAAACAATCTCAAGGGACTTAGCCTGGCGACAGAGTCGGTTCCCGCCAGAGGCAGACGGGGGAACAACAATGGTAGACGTCGCCCTAGAGGCAGGGGGGGTCCGCAGAACCAGGGCAATCAAGAAGCCTTCTCTGATAAGCCCTTTCAGCATCCCTGAGGTGTTGCCCGACTGCCCACCTTTGGAGGCAGTCGGGGGAAGATTGTCACTGTACCCAGAAGCCTGGCTATCCCTGACTCAAGACAAATGGGTACAGTCCATCATTTCCGAAGGCTATTCCATTCCCTTCGTTCGCATTCCAAACCAATCAAAAAAATCCCTTCCAGATGTTCTACCCGCTCAAAGGGATCTTGCAGCTTTGGAAATTTCAAAGCTGCTTGCAAAAAGAGCAATTCAGCCAGTTCCAGCAGACCAGCAAGGATCCGGAATCTACTCCAGGTTCTTAGTTCCAAAGAAAACAGGGGAATGGAGACCAATTTTGGATCTCAGTATCTTGAACAAGTCAGTCAAGAAAACAAGATTTCGGATGGTCACGCTGCAGTCCATCCTTCCCCTATTGGGAAAGGGAAACTGGATGTGCTCTATAGACCTTCAGGATGCGTACTATCACATAAAAATGAACAGACGCTCCAGAAGATTTCTCCGCTTCAGGCTGGGAACCAGTCATTTTCAGTTCAGGGCCCTGCCCTTTGGTCTCACCACTGCCCCCCGGGTGTTTACCAAATGCATGGCAGTGGTAGCTTCTCACCTGAGTCGTCAAGGATTCCAGGTGTTTCCATATTTGGACGACTGGCTCCTCACAGCTCCCACCAAGCATCTTCTTCTATTGGCCAGGGACTACACCTTTCGCATTTGTCAAAATTTAGGCATTTCAATAAATTGCGAAAAGTCTGTTTTGTCGCCTTGTCGTACTATTACCTTCATAGGCGCAAATCTAGACACAGTCAACATGTCTGCGAGACTAACAGATCAGAGAATAACAGACATACACAAACTGGTCTCGCTCCTCTTCAGCAGCAACAGAATCAAAGCCAGGTTAGTTCTGAAAGTGTTGGGGATTATGGCGGCTGCCATACCTCTGCTTCCATTAGCCAGATTCCACATGAGAATCCTTCAATGGATGCTCTTCACGCAATGGTCATACCAGCAACTTCCCATGTCCCACACCATTATGATTACGCAAACATGCAGAAATCATCTTCTGTGGTGGATGTCTTCCCTCAGCTCTTATTGGGAAGACCCTTTGTCCCTTCCCCTCCGGTTGCTACTCTGACAACGGACGCCTCCCTGATCGGGTGGGGGGGGCATTATCAGGGCAGAACTGTCCAGGGCACATGGCAACCAGACGAATGCCACTTGCACATAAATGTTCTAGAGATGAGAGCAGTGCTTTTAGCGTTGCAAGCCCTTCAAGACTCTCTTCCCTTGGGAACGATAGCAATCCAGACGGACAATATGTCTGTAGTGTGGTATATCAACAAACAAGGCGGAACCAGGTCCTACCCCCTGTGTCGAGAAGCACTCAGACTGTGGCAATGGGCGATTTCTTCTCAGCGGTTTCTGATAGCAACGCACATCCCGGAAGTCCAATCAAATCGCGGACAAGTTGAGCAGAGCTATCCTCATGCCTCACGAGTGGTCTCTGAAAGACTCTGTTGTGAGAGAAATTTTTCTCAAGTGGGGTCAGCCTTGCTGCGACCTTTTTGCTACTCCCCAAAACAGCAAGTGCAGAGATTATTTCACCCTATTCCCTTTACCAGGCCAGCCCAGCAGAGATGCTCTAGTCCAAGTTTGGCCCGGGGCTTCTGTATGCATTTCCTCCCTTCCCACTAATCTCTCAAGTGATACAGAAAGCTATCGCTCAGAAGGCCTCGTTGATCCTCATTGCTCCTTACTGGCCTTGACAGGTTTGGTTCCCCTTTCTACATCATTTTCTGTTGGAGCGACCTTGGCATCTGGACCTAGTTCCAGATCTTTTGATCCATCAGTCGGGTCAGTTTCATCGCTCCCTTCCCTCTCTGAACCTCACTGCTTGGTTCCTCTAATTCCAACCTTAGCCAGGCTTCCTCAAATATCTCACTCTGTTCGAGATATTTTGATAGCTTCCCATAAATCTTCCACTCGAAAGATTTATTTGAGTAAGTGGAAACGTTTCGCCTATTGGGCTCAAGGAAGGGACATAGATCCTTTCACTGCTTCCATCCAAATGGTCCTTGATTTTCTAGCTGAACTCTTCCATGCAGGTTCATCTCCTTCTACTCTTCAAGTTCAATTGGCAGCTATTTCTAACTTTCATGTGGGCATTTCAGAGTCTGCCATAATGTCCCACAAGCTTTGCAAAGCCTTTTTGAAGGGAGTTTTTCTACTCAGACCTCCTATAAGAAATCCTCCTCCTCCTTGGGACCTAAATTTAGTTCTTAGTTCTTTGATTCTTTCCCCTTTCGAACCTGCAGCCTCCTGTTCTTTAAAATTGCTATCATGGAAGACGCTCTTTCTGGTAGCTATTACTTCAGCTAGAAGAGTTTCAGAACTTCATGCACTCAGTTGTCGACCTCCTTATCTGTTGTTCCATAAGGACAGGGTATCTTCTGAACCAACCCGTCTTTTTTACCCAAGATAGCCTCGGCGTCTAACCTAAATCAAAGCATTGACCTCCCTGTGTTTTTTCCAGAATATTCTAACAGGTCTGAACAGAAATTGCATTGGCTAGATGTTCATCGTCAGTTAAGGTACTATTTGGATAGAACCAAACAATTCAGAAAATCTGACCAGCTGTTTGTCTCTTATGCAGAAGGCAGAAAGGGACTTTCAGTTTCAAAGGTATCATTATCTAGATGGCTAACATCTCTGATTTCCCTTGTTTATGAAATTAGACACCAAAAGCTGCCTAACAAACCTAAAGCCCATTCTACCAGAGCTTTGGCTACTTCTATAGCCTTCCAAGACAGACTGCCTATTGACACCATTTGTGCAGTTGCTACTTGGGCTACTCCTCACACTTTCATTTCTCATTATAAGTTGGATTTAGCTTCTAGGCATAGAGCTAACTTTGGTTCCACTGTTCTCAAGAGTCTGTTCCGTTAGGCCACCCGGGACAAGGTGCTAGGGGCAGCGGTCCCATCCAGCAAGAATGAAGGCGAGATAGACAACTTAACATATAGAAGTTATGTTCTTACCATAACGTTCCATGTTAGTTGTCTTCTTCTCGCCTTCTTCTTCAATCCACCCTCCTTCCCCTGGCCTGGACAGACCTAGAGGAGTTTTGATTGTGACCTCTCTTTCTACCACCTCTTTACTTTAGGTATATGCTGCTGTGCATATTTTCCTGGATCAGGATGTAGGTCACCCTTCTCTTCTCCCTGGTTTATAGAGGTGGACTTTGTTTATAGTTATTCTGTTACTATTATAAGCTGGGCCTAGCTTACAAACGAGATCTGAGGTAACTCACGCCTAGCATTGTGGGATATAAGGGGAGCCTCGAGCCGGTGGAACCAACTCTCGAGCTTTTAGAGTGGCCGAGTCGGAGCCGAGGTCGGCTCCGAACCCATCCAGCAAGAAGAAGGCGAGAAGAAGACAACTAACATGGAATGTTATGGTAAGAACATAACTTCTATTTATCCTGGGTTCCTGCCGCAGTGTTACTAATGGAATTAATATTTTATTTTATTTATTTTGTAGAAAAGCAAAAAATAACTGGTAATGGTAAGCTGTGTTCCAAAAAAAACAGTCAAATATAATATAAAAACGACCAAAGGAAGCAACAGGCCACGGCTGTAGAAACATAAAAGCAATTTATTCCACACAAGACAAAGGCAAGCGCTTTCGTGGACTACGCCACTTCATCAGACAATAAAAACAGAACAAAGACCCCATTTTTTACTATTTCATAACAACTCAATTGATAAAATCCCCACCTTCATTTAAAGGCACACAACATAAAAATTACCACTCTCAAGAGATTCACTGTTTCACCTGAAAAAAAGCTTAAAGTCAAATTGCACTTAAAATAAAATTCATAGCATAGAGATGTACAAATAGGGACATATAAATATATAGGACTAAACATATGTAAGTACAACTACTTAAGCAAACCCCTGCCTAACAAAATAGGCTTAATATTTTATTTTATCATTCAGTCCCTTCCCTGTACTAGCCCTAAGTCTCACAGTCCATTCAAGTTCTTTGGTCTCAACTCTCAGTTTCATATCACCACCTCTGCCATTGTCTATGACCCTATCTATGACCATAAAAACAAATCTGTGTGTGCCTCCATGCCTCTCAACATGTCTCGCCAAAGCATTTGTTTCCACTAACCTCCCTATGTCATAACAATGCTCTCTCATTCTATCCCTAAGTCTTCTGGTGGTCATGCCAACATAGAATGACATACAGGTCAGACAATGGGCCAGGTAGACAATGTTGACACTATTACAATTTGCTGAGAGTCAAATGAACTTTTCATTGTAAATCTCAGAAAAGGGGTACTTCCGTTCAGATGTGAAAAGAAGGGTGCAAAAGTAGATTCATCCCCCATGAGCTCCATGAGTAATGAAAAGAAATCAATGCATTGCCTAAATGTACAATCCTTATTCACCGTCATCCCCAATGAGGTGGGAGTTGAGTATTTGTTAGGGGATGGTATGTATGATAGGCAATGCACTGATTTCCTTTCATTACTCATGGAGCTCATTCTTGAGAATAATCTGTTTATGTCTGAGGGTGTATTGTACAAGCAGTTGGATGTTGTACCAATGGCTACCAAAGGCACATCTCATGGGGGAGTATGGCAAGCGCCTGAAGTTCTATAGGAGGTTTGTAGATGACCTTTTCCTTTTATGGGAGGGTGATGAATCTACTTTTGCACCCTTCTTTTCACATCTGAATGGAAGTACCCCTTTCCTGAGATTTACGATGAAGAGTTCATTTGACTGGGTTGATTTCCTGGATGTGAAGGTGAACCAGAGGTCTGATGGCTGTTTTGAGACTGAGATACATAGGAAGGATTGCTATAGGAGCAGTTACTTGCATAGAACAAGTATGCACCCCCAGCATATTTTCAAGAATATTGTTAGGGGGCGAGGACTCAGAACATTTAGATTAACAGCGAACCAAGATAAGTTTAAGGGTAAGCTCGATGAGCGTAGAACAAGGGTCCTACAGAGGGGTTATGCTGATGATGAGCGTCAAGGTATTATATCAGAAGTTCTGGATACTAGGAATAATGAGGGGAGACCTTATTTTTCTGATGCTGTATTGCCATCATCTATGGTAAGGAATACTGCTCAATGTATGATGGTGTCATTTACTTATTCCAGTAATGTCAAGGCACTACAGGAGATCTACCGCAGGAACTGAAATACTTTATGTGCCGATGATGAGGTTAAATGGTTAGTGGGGGAAACCCTGAAGTACAGTTTTAAAAATAAAAGAACTTGAGAATATTATGTGGACCTCGGTTACAACCGGGGGTGGCACAGGCTTGTGCTGTGAGTGACTGTGGTAACTCTCCCTTGCAATGGATGTAATTTCTGTCCATATATAGACACCAGTGGAGAACTTAAGCATCCAGATATGAATAGAGTGTTTAAATTTAAACTCTTAGCAAATTGTAATAGTGTCAACATTGTCTACTTGGCCCATTGTCTGGCCTATATGTCATTCTATGTTGGTATGACCACCAGGAGACTTAGGGATAGAATGAGAGAGCATTGTTATGACATAGGGAAGTTAATGGAAACATGCTTTGGTAAGACATGTTGAAAGGCATGGAGACACACACAGATTTGTTTTTATGGTCATAGATAGGGTCATAGACAATGACAGAGGTGGATATATGAAATTGAGAGTTGAGACCAAAGAACTTGAATGGATTGTGAGACTTAGGGCTAGTACAGGGAAGGGACTGAATGATAAAATAAATATTAAGCCTATTTTGTTAGGCAGGGATTTGCTTAAGTAGTTGTATTTACATATGTTTAGTCCTATATATTTATATGACCCTATTTGTACATCTCTATGCTATGAATTTTATTTTAAGTGCAATTTGACTTTAAGCTTTTTTCAGGTGACACAGTGAATCTCTTGAGAGTGGTAATTTTTATGTTCATAGGTTCATAGGTTTCATAGGTAGATACTAGGCTATTTGTCCTAGGGCATTTATAAGCCTAGCCAGAGTATATTGGCTTCTGCCTCCCTATTAGATTAGCCTACTGTGCTTCTGTAAAGTAGGTCACAGAAGGTACCCTTTTAAGATTAGTTTATTATGCCTCTGTCTAGCAGGGACACAGAAGAGATCCCAGGGGTGAATTTGCGATTTCCCATCCACGTGTCCAGATTTCGCTTGAAGAGGGTCAGTGAGGGGCTATGTCTAACATGAATTAGGATTCTATTCCAGAGTGAGGGGAGCCTCTGGGAAATTAATCTGTCCCTCCAGCATGTCCTATTTATTTTTGTGCTGAGGTTTAGATCCCTGGAGCATGTAGCTCTAAGGGACTTGGATTTTTTGAGGTGGAGCATGTTCATTAATACTGGGTTTGACATGGCTTTGTACGTCAGGCATAGATCGCCTCTGAGTAGGCGGTAAGCAACTGAGTAGAGCTGGAGTTTCTTTAGTTGAGCTGCATAGGACATCTGTTTGTAGCCCATGATCCTCTTGGTGAGGTACTTTTGGGGTCTCTCCAGTTTCTGCAGGTGTCGGGTAAGGTACATCCCAAAAGGGGCATTGTATTCAATTATGGGCCTGACGAGTAGAGGGGCACAATGACCTCTCTTGATCTAGATGCAAACCCTTTCGTGATAAGGTGGGCTATATAGAAGGTCTTTCTAACCGCTTTGGCAACATGATTATCAAAGGAGAGATTACTGTCTACGTTTGTCCCCAAATCTCTAATTACTTCTTCCGTACTTAATGGATTACCACCTATGTGGTAATTTGTGGGCACCTTGTTTTTCCCAAAGGGGATGACTATGCACTTTTTAGCATTTAGCTTGAGGCCGTGGCTCTGGCACCAAGCATCCGTCTCTGTGAGACCCTTTTGGAGGATGCTTGTGTCAGCTGGAGATTCGATTATGGCCCCCAGTTTGCAGTCATCTGCGAACTTTGTCAGCCATAATCCCCCCATGTTAGCCTGAACCTCAGAGAAGTATATACCAAACAAGAGAGGTCCCAGGACTAAGCCCTGTGGGACGCCACTTGTAACTGGTTTGGATTCGGACATGGCACCTGCGATTCTGACCATGTGGGTTCTATCTCTGAGCCAGTTTGCAACCCATCTTGTGATATAGGGGTTGATATTTAAGCTGGTAAGCTTATTTATGATGCCCGAGTGGGGTATTGTGTTGAAGGCTTTTGCGAGGTCCAGGTAGGCTGTGTGGACTACCTACCCTCATCTATGGCTTTGGTAACTGTTTCAAAGAAATCAACTAGGTTTAAGAGGCAAGATCTGCCCTTAACAAAGCCGAATTGGGTAGGGTCCAGTGTCTGGAGGCTCCCAATGTCTTTGTTTATGAGTTCCATGATAATACGCTCCATAGCTTTACAGACCAGACTAGTCAGGCTTATGGGGCGATAGTTTCCAGGGTCCATTGTGGCACCACCTTTGTGGAGTGGGACCACTGTAGCTGTACGCCATTCTTTGGGTACATATCCTGTAGTTAGGCTAAGTTTGAACAGTGACTTAATGTGAGGGTTCAGTTCTTCTTGGAGCTCATGTAAGACACAGCCTGGGACACCGCCCGGTCCCATAGATGCTGTGTTTTTTGCTTTGGAGAGGGCAGCTTTCACCTCTTTATCTGTGATGTCAGGGAGGTTACATTCAGTTGGGATAGGCATTTGCTTCTTTGGGGGGGGGGGGTTTGCGCTGAATCTGTCTGCCAGGATGTTGGCTATGTCTGTAGGTTTGGTATATTTTGTACCGTTATGCAACAATTCAGAGCATATCTGGGAGTTTCCGCCCATGTTCCTGACATAACTAAAGAAGGCCTTGTGATTATCTTTAGTGTCTAGGGCAATTTTTCTTTCGAAGCTGGCCTTTGATGATTTTATGAGGGATCTAAGTTTCTTGCTAATACTGATCAGAGATGCCTTCCCTTTTTGGGATTTTGCTCTGTCATGTTGTAGCTTCCTCCTTCTGTTGTATAGCTTATTTATGGCCGGGGTCCACCAGACCGGTCTCCTGTTTTTGGGGGAGTGAGTCTTGGTTTTATTTGGGATAGCACGATCCATGCATTCCTGCAGGTGCTCATAGAATGCATTTGTAAAGGATTCTGCGGATTGGGCTGTATTATCCTCTGGCCCAGGGGCTTTGAAGGATTCCACCTCAGTCTTGAGAAGTGCAAAGTTGGCTTTTGTGAAATTCTTTACAGTGATTTTCTTGGCTGGGGGTGGGGACGGGATATGGATGTCCAGGGAAATTTGTTTATGGTCTGATCTTACCAATGAGGGGTTTATTTCTAGTGTGGAACATAGAGTCCCCATGTTGGTGATGACCAGGTTCAATATGTTGTTCCCTCTTGTGGGAGTGGTGACCAGTTGTTCCATTGCGTTAGAGTTTATAAAGTCAAGGAACCGTTGGGCGAGGGTGTTTGGGCTTGAGTAGTTTTCCCAGTCAATGCTTGGGTAGTTGAAGCCACCCAATAACATAGTGTTTGGAGAGACCTTCATATTCTCCAGTGTTCTCAGGAATGCCAAGTGGGGTTCCTGTAATAGGGAGGGTGTTCAGTAGCAGGCTACAAACTGAAAGGCAGTTTTGTCCGCTGTTAGTTGCACATGGATGGTTTCCGATGCTTTGTGCAGTGCCACTAACCTGGAGGTGTAGGTATCTTTGATGAATATAGATACTCCCCCTCCTTTTGTGCTTCGGTCCAAGTTTTGGGGCCAAAACACATGGTATGAGTTATAATCTGGTAGTGCTAGGGTGCTCTCAGGAGTCTTGAACCAGGTTTCTGTTACTGCACAGACATCGATTTTCTCCATACTGAGGAGAGCCTCGAGTGGGTGCATCTTGAGGTTTAGACTTCTGGCATTGAGTAGCATTACCTTTAGTTTTTTTATCCTTGGGTTGTCTATGGAGATGGGTTTGTCCTTTGAGCCTTGCCTAAAAAAGGCACTATAGGGGTGGCAAGAGCCTTGGCCAGTATACGAAAGCCTAAGGGTGACAGGTGCAAGCCATCCCTAGCGAAGGAACGTGGCTTGTCGAGCATGTCATCCCAGGCAGACAGACACTGGATCCCCTTTGAATGACACCAATACTTTAGCCAATTGTTGAAACTGATCATTTTGTCTTTATACTGTGGCATCATTCTTGGTGAGGGCAAGATGTTACTCAAGGTCAGGGTCATACCAGCCTGGGCTACATGGTCAGAGAGCTCCTCTATGTCTCTTTTCATGTAGTGCAGGGAGGTACGTCTCAGGTCATTCACACCAGCATGGACAATGACGGAGTCATACTTGTACTTGCTTTGGAGTGACCTGAGTGCTTATGTTATGTGGTGGATCCTGGCACCCGACAGGCAGCTTACAGTGACCTTCTCCTTGTTCAGTCTGGTGAGCAGGATGTCAGTGTGCCGGACAATAGAGTTCCCTATAACAAGTGTATTTGGTGTGTTGTTTGGCCTTAAGGGCTGTGACTGTGAGGCACACTGATTTTGTGAGATATGTGATTCGTGGGTATTGTTGAGGGATGGCTGTTGCTTGGATACCTGCTTAGGAGGTCTTTGCTGTTTAGGCAGATTTTTATTTAGAGCCTCCGAGTATGTTTTTGTGTGTTTGTGTTGGGTATGCAGATGCAATAGGTCTGTGTGAGACTGGATTTGTGTGTGGGTGATTACCTTTTCCTCCTGACTGACTGTGCTAGTCTTGGGTTGAGAGAGCTCTGCCTCCAGTTTGGCTGTGTAACTGCATCTCTCACATGTGTTAGAGTTTGTTGGAAGGAGGAGAGGGTTGTCTGTGTACATAAGGCAATTGTAACATTGCCTCAAAATTCCCAGATTCATCAGCTGGACTGGAGAGTAACCTTGAAACTGACCCTTGGACATACCAAATTAGTACAGGGAACTGTTTTTTTACTGATCAGATTAGGGAAGGGAACTGATTTTTCACTTGATCAGGAAGGCCCAATCGGGAGCCTAATACTTATGAGAAGTCAAGGAGGGTGTAGTGCTTTAGTTAGTGTTTCCTTATAAGAGCTGAGCAAGTGCAGGGCTTTAGAAAGAGAATAGAGTGATTACTTTGAGAGTTTGAACAGTTCTAAGGGAAAAAGTGAAGAGCAGACTTTGTGGAGCCTGGAATAGTTTAAACCTGTTTAGGCGGCACTGCCCGACGCTGCTCAGCGTGCAAAACCACACAAAAAGAGAGTTGTAGGGTTTTAAGTGAGAGAGAGATCAAGGAGTTTAGAATTGACCCAAAATGGCCAATAAAACTACAGCTTCTAGGTAGTAACCACTCCTCCAGGGACAGGCAGGCGGTTCAGTGTTAACCACTCCCACTGGTGAACACAGAGACTTCCCTTTAGCCCAAGCAAGCACTGGCCTTTTAGAAACTTCCAAACAGTTCAGAACAGCAAATCTGTAACTGAACTTTCTTAACTTTCAGAAAGTGGGGAAAAAAAGCAAGATTTTTTTTTTTTTTTTTTTCTTTTTGTTGTAGTTTAAAGGTAGCAGAGATACACAAGCAGCAAAATAATCACAACAGTGCAATAAATGACCCCACACTTGAGTGCTAGGTCAAAATCAGGTAAAATGCAGTTTTTAGAGAAAAAAACGATTTTAAATTAAGTGCAACACTGGAAATGCAGTAAACAGGCTCTAGATGTGTTCCAAGTACTGTTACTGTTACAGATATAAACTATAGCAAGCCGGAAAATGCCAAAAAATAGGCGGCAAAGCAGTAAAACTTAACAAAAAATCAGAAGAAAATACTTAAAATCACAAAAGTGGCTCCTTTTCTTCTCTCAGCGTTTTCTCCCCTTGGTAGGTGCTTCAGCAACAACTAGCAAGCCTAAAAAGATGCCAAAACCACGAGGCAGCCGGGTTTTAAGAGAGAGAGAGATCAAGGAGTTTAGAATTGACCCAAAATGGCCAATAAAACACTTCTAGGTAGTAACCACTCCTCCAGGGACAGGCAGGCTGTTCAACCACTCCCACTGGTGAACACTGGGACTTCCCTTTAGCCCAAGCAAGCACTGGCCTTTTAGAAACTTCCAAACAGTTCAGAACAGCAAATCTGTAACTGAACTTTCTTAACTTTCAGAAAGTGGGAAAAAAGCAAGATTTTTTTTTTTTTGCTTTGTGTGCCTTTAAATGAAGGTGGGGATGTTATCAATTGAGTTGTTCTGAAATGGTATAAAATGGGGGCTTTGTTCTGTTTTTATTGTCTGATGAAGTGGCTTGGTCCACGAAAGCGCTCATCTTTGTCTTGTGTGGAATAAATTGCTTTTATTTTTCTACAGCCGTGGCCTGCTGCTTCCTTTGGTTGTTTTTACATTTATTTATTTTACTTTACATTTGTTTACCGGGGAACCTGGACTGACTGGAACAAGGTCCATTTACAGCGGAGGCCCGGGGAGAAAAACTCCATAACATAATGGTACAATTACAACAAATGACAAAAAAAAAATCTGTACAGAGGCATATATACAATCAGAGCTCCATGTCTTTATATGACAACACAATCCACGAATGACAGAAAATTTCTATACAGTGGCATATATACAGTCTAGGAAAATTTTTGTACCTTAGTTTGATTTGAGCAAGCTTGGTATATAGATAGCAAAACTTTGAATTCCCTCTTGGTAGTACAAAGCATAAAAATGAAGGAATGGAATCTGGAAAATAATGCTATTTGCGAGATATGTCGTAGCATGAGAAATAGTTTGTAAAATAGTTCCTGATAGGGAGTACAGAATAGCTGAGGTAAGCAGAGGAGATGAGTTGTGGCAAGTTAGGAGGAGAGCAGAAAAGATTTTATGTGAGAGAGGGACAGAGCCATGATTGCAAGAGGTGTGACTTTAGTGATTTCTTGAAAAGTGAGATGGATGGTGCAGAGGAGATACTTTGGGGGAGATTATTCCATTCCCTAGCAATGTTGTGGGAGAACAGACTTTTCCCTGCAGTGTTATTGGCTTTGGTTATACAGAGCAGGGTTTTGTTGGATGAGGGTAGAGGGCAATTTGCAGAATATTGGTTTAGAAGTTGATTTAGGGCTGGGGTTTTCTGAGGGTTCCTTATTATGTTGAAGGTGAGGACTAATTGGTGATAGCTAATTAGCTGAGGGAGTTCTAACCACTGTAGTTGCTTCAGGGCATGACAGTGATGACTTCTAAAAGTGGAGATGTTAGTGAATTTTGCAATTTTATTGTAACATGACTCTAGTTTGTTTAGGTCTGTTTTCCTGATCTGAGTTAGGATTGGTCCCCTGTTGGTCATATTGTTTCCTGCTACAGTATTACTGATGATGCTTGGTTTGTTCTTGGTTCCAACCACAGTGTTAATGAAGGTGCTTGTTGTTGTCCATGGTTCCTGCCACAGTGTTACTGATTGAGCTTCGGGTTGTCCTGGGTGTCCTTCGTTCTTACCACACAATTAGTGATAGAGTTGGTTTTGCTCTGGGTTCCTGCCCCAGTGTAACTGATAACATTTAGTGCTGTCCTGGGTTCCTGCCACTGTATTATTAATGGTTCTTGGTATTGTCTTTGGTTCCTGATAGTGTGTTACTTACAGAGTATGATGTTGTCTTGGGTTCATGAGTAATGGTACCTGGTGTTGTCCTGTGTTCACATCACAGTGTTATTAATGGAGCTTGGTGTTGTGTGTGTTACTAATAAAGTTGGTGTAGTCCTGGGTTCCTGCCACAGTATTAGAAGTAGTGCTTGGTCTTGTCCTTGGTTCCTATCAAAGTGTTACTGATGGTGGTTGGTGTTGTCCTTGGTTCCTACCACAGTGTTACTGATGGTGGTTGGTATTGTCCTTGGTTCCTACCACAGTGTTACTGATGGTGGTTGGTATTGTCCTTGGTTCCTACCACAGTGTTACTGATGGTGGTTTGTATTGTCCTTGGTTCCTACCACAGTGTTACTGATGGTGGTTGGTGGTGTTCTTGGTTCCTATCGCAGTGTTACTGATGGTGGTTGGTATTGTCCTTGGTTCCTACCATAGTGTTACTGATGGTGGTTGGTATTGTCCTTGGTTCCTACCACAGTGTTACTGATGGTGGTTTGTATTGTCCTTGGTTCCTACCACAGTGTTACTGATGGTAGTTGGTGGTGTTCTTGGTTCCTATCGCAGTGTTACTGATGGTGGTTGGTATTGTCCTTGGTTCCTACCACAGTGTTACTGATGGTGGTTGGTATTGTCCTTGGTTCCTACCACAGTGTTACTGATGGTGGTTTGTATTGTCCTTGGTTCCTACCACAGTGTTACTGATGGTGGTTAGTGGTGGTGTTGGTTCCTACCACAGTGTTACTGATGGTGGTTAGTGGTGGTGTTGATTCCTACCACAGTGTTACTAATGGTGCTTGGTGATGTCCTTGTTTTTTCTGCCACAGTTTTACTGATGGCATTTCGTGGTGGTCTGGGTTCTGCCAATGTTACGTGATGGTGGTTGTGGCTCCCTGTTAAAGTATCAGCAGTCTTAAGACGTCTTTTTTGGGGGGGGCAAGCCCTACCCAGTTCCCTCCTGCACCCCCCAAACTTATATATACCAACTCCGAGATCACCATACATCAGAGAAAATGGAATATTCAAAGAAACGGCATCTTGGACTTAATATATGTAAGTCCGATCTTTTGGCCATTCGGTTTCCATATTTCGAGACTCCTCCTAGTAGGTCCCAACATTTCAAACTGTTACCAATACTTGGTGGAGTTCTGAGTTGTGCCAGTGTTACTGATGACATTTGCTGGTGTTCTGGATACTATCAGTGTTACTGATGGTGCTTGGTGGTGTTCTCAGTGTTAGTGAAGGTGCTTGGTGGTATTCTGAGGTCTGCCAGTGTTACTGAAGGTGCTTGGTGATGTTCCAGGTTCTTTCACATTGTTTATGAAGGTGCTTGGTGGTGCTTTAGGTTCTATTCCATTGTTACTGATGGCCCTTGGTGGTGGTCTAGTTTCTTTCGCATTGTTATGGTGGCAGCCTACTTTCTTTCACATTGTTGATCTAGTTTCTATGACATTGTAAGTGATGGAGCTAGCTGTTGTCCTGGATTCCTGCCACAGTGTTATTGTTGGAGTTTAGTGTTGTCCAAGGCTCCTGTTCTGCTGTTGCTAATAGATTTCTGTCTTTTCTTGTTCTGGATTCATGATCCAGGATCATTTATGGCACCTGGTTTTATTCCCGTGTCCTGTGTCAGTGTTATTAATGGAGCTTGGTGTCTTGGGTTCCTCTCGCACCATTACTAATGGATCTTCAAGTTAATTTGTCTTGGGTTCCTGACTAGGGATCAGTGGTGGTTGATGTAGTTGGGTTCAAGTTTTAATTTGTTAAAGTGCTTAATAGTAGTGCAATGTTGTGCCAAATTCAGTTAAAAAAAATCACCACATAAGACCAGTTTAGACAAACAGTACAATGGGCAGCATCATAAAGTTGTCCAGGGAAGATAATCCAGTGTCAGTAAAAGAGGTACATCAATCAAGGGCATTTTCAAGGGCTTCTTGAAGCCCTCACTGTAACCCATTAAGGTAGGAAGTTCCAAAGATGCTGAGTCCAAAAGGCAGATTTTCAGAACTGGCAGCAGCTCCATTGTAGCAGAGAGAGAGGGAGGGTACAAAAAGGGTAGTATGGCACTAATAAGGCCATCTCCTTAAGTGCTACACTGACCAGAAACAAGACCTTGAAGATACTGTGTTTCCACAGGAACCCAGTACAGGTACAGCAGAGCCATGGTAATATGCTGGTAATGAGTGATACCAGTAGGTAACCAGGCTGCAGAATTCTGCACCACGTGTGGGTTTCTGCGTCAGGTCACTAACTAGTTGTTCTAGCAGTTTCCTGAGTTCCTTCTCCACAGTCACTGTTGGAGTTGGGTGGCATCTCGGGCTTCTGCTTTAGTTATAATGGAGCTTGTTTTCTCCTTGCCCTGCGTTCTTGCCTCAGAGCTAGCGTTGTTTTTATTATAATTAGAGCTTAGTGTTTTCTTGAGTTTTTGCTCCATAATCATTGATGAAGGTTATTCTAATATCTTGGACTCTTACAACATATTAACAGTGGAGCTTGTTGTTGTCTGAGTTTCTGTCCCATTGTCACCAGAAGAGTTTAGTATCATTGGGGCTTCCTCTTCCAGAATGAGTAATGTACCTGGATGTAGTTCTGGGTTCCTGTCCCACTCACAGCAGTAGAGATTGGAAACATTGTGACTTCCTGACTGTAGGATAAGTAAGGCTGTTGCTGTAGTACTGGGATCTTCTCCCACGTTTGGCAAAGAAGTGTGATATCTTTGGGCTTCCTTTTCTAGAGTCAGTAATGAAGTCTGGTGATGTCCTTAGTATCTGCTGCAGTATCACTAGTGGTGGTCAGTGCTGCTGTTGGTGTGTGCCTAATGTTATAGTTAAAACTTGATATTGCCTGAGTTCCTTTCCAATAAGCAGTAATAGAGCTTGGGCATTATCCTAACGTCCTGCCTGCTGTTCCTAATACAGCCTAATGTCCTAGTTTCTTGTCCCAGGATCATTAGTGACAGTTCTTTCATAGATATTAGCCCACCGTCACTAATGTACATAAGTGTCAGGGTCTTTTGCCCAGCAGCATTACCATACATTGTTATTGTATTTCCTCAATCACAAGAAGGTAATCCACCTCCGCATTTATGTAACTTCGTGCCTTCAAGGCAGTGCAGCAGCTACATGTGCATGCAGTATTGTTGCACGTACATATGTTTTTCTTTACATCGCGTGAGTACTCTGTTACCATTTCTGATGTCAGAGTAGTGTGTACTCCATTACTTTTTAGGTAAAATACAGCAGTAGCTTACATTATTAGAATGCCAAGTCTTTCTAGCTTTGTAAGTTTAATGTTCAGTAACATTTTACATTATTTCAGAATTTCTTGTGCCATGTTGAATTCATTGGCCAGTAACTGCGATGTCATAGGTGTGACTTTTCCTAAATACTCACACCATGACAATTCTTTCTGTGAATTATTTCTGTTTTCAAAATTGGTACCAGTACAAGACTCCCAAAGTGATTATACTTAATTGGACTAATCTGACAAGGCCACTGGGAAAAATTCCCTACTCTTTTGTACGAGTATATATAATACAGCCGATTGGATGAAAATCCATTTTACCTACTATCATGTACAGGCTTTTTCTCAGTGTGAGAGTATAGTGGGGATTGGTGAATTTTCGTTTTCACCACTATATTGCGATCTCTGAGCAGGGAGTGTGTGTGTGTGTGTGTGTGGGGGGGTGGTGATCAACAAGTTGTGTTCGATCACTTACTGTTTGATTTTGTGATTTTTCAGTTAAGGGTTATACATCCGTATATATATATATATATATATATATATATATATATATATATATATATATATATATATATATATATATATATATATATATATATGTGTGTGTGTATAGGTATGTATATATATATATATATACATATATATATATATATATATATATATATATATATACACACACACACACATATACATACATATGTGTGTGTGTGTGTGTGTATAGGTCTAAGTATCTAAATCTCCTTAATATCAACATCTTGAAATATCTAACATTAAATATCAACAATACCTCAACACGTCCAAAAATCAGTGTTTTGGCAAGGGGACAAGCCCCCACCCACTCCCCCCAGCTAATTTTGCACACACACACATTATATATATATATATATATATATATATATATATATATATATATATATATATATATATATCACCAGTCACCACCAGAAAAAAGGCAGGCAGGGCTCATGATATAACTTCAAAAATCGATGTTGATGGTTTTCGTCTGATTCAATCTTTTGGTTGTCAGATCCAATTGGATCCAACCTCGGTGCCTTCTCCCAAAGCTGTGGATCCAAGGTTTTGACTCCCCCCACGCATAATTCCATGTTCTCCACTAAAGTACTTCAGATGTCATTTGCCATCTGAACTTTCCATATGTGCTTTGAGAGATCTAGGTCTTCACGATAAGTGAAAGTCTGTCTTTATAGTTATTACTAGTTTTTGGTCTTCTCCCTAACACTTTAGCTTTAGCATTAAGAATGTAGAGATGCGTTGTGCTAGTTATAAGTTTACTGTTTGTTAGCATCAGTATTAGGATCATAGGTGTTCTTAGAATTAAAATAGTTGTTATCTAGAGCACGTTTTTTTTTTCTATAAAGATAGATATTTAGAGAATTTTTAGGAAAGTAGTTTTGGATATTCCTTCAGTTTTTTTTTTTTATAATTGTGCTTAGAGTTGTGCAATGATTTGTTTTGAAGTCAGCAAAACCCCAAGAGTTTAAAAAGAACATTGCCTATGGACCCTCATTATTTGTGTCTACTATTTAGGCTGTACACATCTAGAAGCAAATTGTGATATTTGTGCTTCCTTCGGGTCCAGGGTTGTTCAAGTTTGGAAAGAAAAACACTAAGAGCCTTCCTTCCTCGCTCAGACAGGGTCTTCATCCTCACAACTTATATCAAGTACTCCAAGATCAGCTTCAGCCTCCCCAGGCAGTAGAATGTAGAAAAAGAAAGATAAAGAGAGGGAGAAGTCAAAAGAAAAACCTAGAGAGAGAGAGATCCAAAGAAAAAGGTCTGAGAAGTCTTGGAAAAGGTCTCTGGATCTGGCACATTCTTCAGGTCCCGCACCTAAGACACCAAAGAAATTGGATCCATCACTTGCTCGGATATGGTCTCCCTTGCCTCAGTCAAGATTTTCCCTGACGCTGGTGAATCCTAGGCTTCATTTGCCTATATTACAGGAGATACGGTACTCCAGACCTTCGTCTGTGGCATTGTCATTAAGGTTGGCCCATGCCACCAGAAGCATTACCGAGGTGAACTTCAATCGAATGATGAGGAAATTCTTGAGGACGCAAATCCAGCTGGGAGATCTTCTGACTCCATCCCAGTGGGGAGCTCTGGGTACAGGTCAAACACCCACCCCTTTTCACTCTCTCTGTCTCTCCAATACTGGTCCACCTTTCAGATCTGGTCCCCACAAGTCAGAACCATCTCAGCACACCCCATTTGGAGCTGATAGGTCAAAGAACTTTGGCTTCAACAGCATTCCTTACTCTCTCGACTCTGATCCTTTCAGTTGTAGAAGAGTCTTGCAACTGAAGCTTCAGTGATGGGGTCCAGGTGGTTCCTAAGAAGTTTTCAAAGTAGTTTGTACCTCTTGGGGTCTCCGCTCTCAAAAGTTTTGGTTCAAGGTCATCCCTGGAGATTACCTTGATTGAGCCTGAGAAAGTTCCTGTATTCTGAGATAGGAGAGAAGCTTCCTCAGCTCTGATTGTGGCATCAGCCTTCAAGGTTTTTGAATGGGTCTTGGGTGGAACAAAAATTCAGGTGTTGCCTTCGAGTTCAGATCCATTCAAAGTCCCAATGGATCCTGTGACTTGTTCCTTTCATTCTGATCGGCAGGGGCGGTCAGTAACCTTAGGCCTAGAGCATGCTCACCACTCAAGTTCCCAGTCTGATTCAGACCTGTTTCCTGAACCCCCCCAGAAGCAAGGTTGTAGAAAACAGACTTGCAAATGGAAGTACTTAGACTGTTCTCCAGAGTCTGTCACTGAATATACAGATCTGGATGAAGATGAAGGCGATCCTAGATCCCTTCTAGAAGAAGTCACGTTTGGTGACATCCTAAAAGTGAAACAGCAAGGGGGTTAGTCCAGTGAAGCTCCTTCCCCAGACGACTCTCTCTTCACTGAGGCATTTTGGTACTAACTTATCTCCATCCCGGGTGGTACCTTCCATTTATGCTCTCATAGATCTTGTGCATTGCAGGCATGGAAGGATCCTGATGTGGTAGAACCTATCCCTATAAAGCTTGATAGGATTTTAGTACTAATTTAGTAGCTCCAAAAGATGGGAAAAGATGCCATAGTAGTAGTAGCAGCAGCAGCCACAAAAAAGGAATTGACCAAGGAGGGTTTTTCTGTTCTTCCCCCTAAAAGAGAGTTGAGGGTGCTGGACTGATTGGGAAAATGGACTTATGCTTCAGTGACTTTCACACTTGGAATGCTGAGTTACCTAGTACATATGACACGTTTTCAAACGGACCTGACCAAGCCCCTTGCAGATAACTTACCAGCATATGTTCAAAAAATGCTGCAATCCCAATTGTATACTCTGCAATCTACTTGTAACATGGCCATGTGGCTGCTCTTCAATGCAGCCGATCTTACAGCCAGAATAGTAGGCACTGGTATCACCATGTGTCAGTATGCCTGGATGAGTCTGTGTGATTTCGTGGAAGACTTCTGGATGTCCTTCATTAATGCCCAATTCAGTGGTTTCACTCTTTTTGAACTGAAGATTAAAAAGAGTCATACCGTCCTGTTCACTGCTGTCTATCTGCCAGTAGAATCCAGTTTTCAATTCCACAGAGAACCTAATATAAGTCTCAAATGGTTGGTAAGATGAATTGGTTTAGAAAATCACAGGGTTGTCACCAGGACACTCTTGGAGCCTGGTCTATATTAGAATGTCGAAAGTTCAAAAGAGTGAATGGTCTTACATCGACTGCAAGTAAGCGAAACCACAGAATTTCGAACGGCCAGAACAGTGATTTTTTTCCCAGGGAAAAAAAATCGCTGGACCATTGTTGGGACTTTTCCATTTCTTCTACTGTGGTGGGATGTCGGAGTTGGTATACGTAAGTAAGGGGTGTGTCGGGGGGGGTGAAGCCCCCACTTTCTTTTGTCTGTGGATTTATTTATTTATTTATTGGTTCATTTATTTATTTATTTATTGGAGCAGTGATTTTTTTTTTCCCTGGGGAAAAAAAATTCCTGTTCCGTACGTTCGACATTGTGTGATTTTGGTTATTTGGTGTCGATATAATAGCATTTGCTCTTTCGAAGTTTTGCTATAGACCTACTGGAGCCACCCCCCTCCAAGGCAGAGGGGGAAGACAACTCAAATAGATATTGCCCTAGAGGCATAGGCAGACCACATAACCAGGGTTTTTGTGGTCGTTTTCCCCAAGAAGCCCTGCCTATGCTTCTTAAGGTTTACCCAACTGCTGCACTCTGGAGGCAGTTGAGGGAACTTATCCTTATACGTGCAAGCCTGGCAAGACTTTGAATTGGATTCCTGGGTGTTAAAGATAAACACCAGAGGCTACACCATTCCCTTTTCATACCCTCCAAAGATTAAAGATTCCTGATGTTCTACCCATTCATTTGGAATCTGCAGCAACAGACGTTTCAAAGTTGCTACTAGAAAGCAAGAGTCATCCAACAGCCCCCCCCCCCCCCAAAAAAAACAAAAAAAAAAAACAGTTAAGATCTAGAGTCTGTTCAGACCACTGCCCTTCGGTCTCACCACATCCCCCCTATGTTTACAAAAGTTATGGCAGTGGTATCAGCACATCTCCGGCTGGAAGGAATCCAGGTGTCCCCATACCTAGATGATTGGCTCCTTACTGCTACTTCCAGGGATCTGCTGATACAACACCAGAACCTATTACTCCACCTTTCACAGTTAACTGGGGGGGTCACAGTCAATCAATCAAAAAGTCACCTGTGTCCCACAAAACAAATAGAGTTTATAGGATGTCATATCAACAGGGTCCTTCAAACTCCCAGACACCAGAGTGCTATCCTTACACCTAGTAGCCTGTCAGATCCTTCAGCAGCCCCATCCTCACACAAGATTTATTCTTTACCTATTAAGTGTGATGACTGCTGCCATTACAGTCGTTTCCCTAACGAGATACCACATGGGAGTGTTACAATGAACACATTCAGTTCACTGGTCATAAAGTATACACCCCTTCCATACCCAGATTCATCTCACACAAGTTTGCAGAGGTCATATGAAATGGCAGGTGATGTCTCTCTCAGTAATGGAAGAAAGACATTTTTTCCACACACTCCCCTCTCCCTCCAGGCCACAGTAAACACGGATGTTTCCCTTCTAGGGTGGGGAAAGATGGTTCTTGGTCACCACTAGACACCAACGTTCACATCAGTATCTTGGAGATGAGTGATCCTCTTAGCATTATTGGCTTTTCAGGACCTTCTACCCAAAGGTTGTGATATCCATCCAGGTGGACAGTATGGAAGTGGTCTGTACATTAACAAACAGGGAGAAAAAGGATTACACCTACTTTGCAGGAGGCCATGAGAGTGTGGCAGTGGGCAATGTCTTTCCATTTTTTCTGATAACAGTGCTCATCCCAGGGACATTAAATGTGCTAGCAGACAAATTGAGCAGGTCAGTTCTACTGTCTCATAAGTAGTCTCTTAAACAGACAGTGGCAGAAATTTTTTTAGCCGCTGGGGGCCAGTCCTGCTGTGACCTCTCTGCCTCACATTTGAACAAGTGCAGCAGTTATTTCACTATAATCGTTCCACAGGGACAGTCACTGAGGGACGCTGTAGTTAACATTTGGCCCCAGGACCTTCTCTACGCTTTCCCCGAATACCGGTTTTGATAAAATTCATTCAGAACGCCAGAAGGTGCAACACAAGAGTGATCCTCATTGCTCCATTTTTGTCCCAGCAGGTTTGTTTCCCCTTCCTTTGGCCTCATTTGATATACCCTCCTCGGGTATTGGATTACAATCCAGACCTCCTGAGTCACTCCTCCGGACTGCCGCTACCAAATTTAAAAGCCCTAAAGTTGATCTAATGGTTTCTCCAATTCCTGAAATATCCAGATATGCCAGGCTGTCTTCTTCGGTGGTCCACATCATTTTTGCCTCTCGAAAACAATCTACCAAAAAGGTATATCAAAGCAAATGGAAAAAATGTTCTGTTGAGCTTCCTTGAAAGGATTAGATCCTTTTCTGCTCCTCTTCCATTGATTTTGGAGTTTCTGTTAGAACTTTTTCCAAAAGAGTCCGGTTTCTCCACTATAAAGGCGCAGATGGCCGCCATATCAAATTTTCACATAGGGCATAATGACACCTGTGTAGTCTCTCTTAAAATCTCCAAAGCCTTCCTCAAGGGTGACTTCTTACTCAGAACCTCAATCTGGGATCCAATTCCCCCACTGGGCATTGCTGTCATGCATCAAACCTTGTCCCAAAAACCTTTTGAACCAGCTGCTTCAGAAGATTATAAGTTTCTTTCATGGAAAACCACTTTTCTTATTGCAATTACATCCTCTAGGCGAATCTCTGAATTACAAGCAGCATGTTGTAAACCATCGTATCTCATTTTTATAAAGACAGGGTGGCCTTGAAAAGCAATTCTTCCTTCCTAACAACAGTGACATTCTAAGTAAACTTAAACCAATTGATTTGCCATTCTTTTTTCCATGGTTCTCAAACAAAGGTGAATATATCCTGCACACCCTAGATGTTCATCAGCAGCTCAGATTCTATTCACATTAAACTAAGGATATCAGAAAGTCAGATCAGCTATTCACATCCGTCTGTAAAGTGAAATGGGGAAAAGCATATCAAAGGTCACCATTTCCAGATGACTGTCAGACTGCATCTCATTTGTTTATAATGACCAGGGTTTATCCCCTACATATGAAACCAAAAGCCCAGTCCACAAGAGCAATAACTATGGCATTCACGAAGAGTGTTTCCTTTGATGACATTTGTGGAGCAGCAACATGGTCCACTGCTCACACCTTTGTGTCTCATTACAAATTGAACGTGCAGTCCAGAGTAGGTTCTTCCTTTGGTTCTACTATGCACAGGAATGTCCTTTCTTGATGCCACCCAGGTGATTTTTTCAGCTTGGGAATCTGTCCCAAAGGCTGAATAGGTTAAAAATAGACAACATTGGGTATTAAAGCTATGTACTTACCATAACAATAGATCTGTGTTGTCTCATTTTCGTCCGGTTCAACATCCCTCCCTCCTTCCCCCTTCCAGTATTGTCACTGACAGCTTCTGCTAACCAGATAGACCTCACTTAAGACCCTGTCTGTTAAAATGTCCTTCTGTATCTTAATGTGGTATTAGCTTGCCCTCCCACTGTGACACCTAGAGATTTGTCAGTTATAGGAGGAAATCACTGTTTTAGGTATAAGTCAGTACACTCAGGGGAGAGGAGGGAATTATGGGTAGGAAGGTATCAAAGCTTCAAATCCACAGCTTTAGGAGTAGGTGCCAAGGTCTGATCCGTTCAGATATGACAACTGAAAGGTTGAACTGGATGAAAATGAGACAACATGTATCGTTATGATAAATACATAACTTCCATTTTGTTGATATTTACTTCCAGGGAAGTGCTGGTACAACATCAGATCAGATAGATATTTTTAGCTGTCAAGATTATGAAGTTTAGATATTTTTGTTTTGATGTTTGGGTTGTCATTATTTTTTAAGTGTTTAGATAGGTAACCATTTGAAATGTCGTGACCAGTTAGGGCAAGTCCGGAAACACGGAGACCGAATGGCTGAAAGAACAGACTTACATATACCAAGTCCGCGATGCCATTTCTCAGAATATTTCCTTTTCTCTGAGGTAGGTAGTCTCGGATTTCGTGTATGTAAGTTTGAAATGCATGTGGGGCTTACCCTTTCCCTGCAAAAAAAGAAGTTTTAAGGAGAAGATTTTTGAGATTCGTTCTTCTCTATTTTTTTTTTTTTTTGGAACTCACCATTTTGAGTGCCAACATTTCAATAGGGAGTTGTTCAGATATTTAGAACTGCACCCATATCTATCGATTTGCCTATTTATGTCTATCTAGATGCAGTTATACATATGCAAAAATATGGGACATTTTAAATGGATCTGAGCTGCCACCAGCTGAGGCAGATGTGACCTTGATTTAACCTGTCATCTAAAGAATGGTATTCCAAAAGTGCAGCTCGTTGGGAACTCTGTAATGAAATGTGAATGTGAGCTCCTGGTGCAGGGATAGAACTCAGAACCTAATAATCATCGTGACAAATGCTGAGCCACTGTTACTGAAAATTGTTATTCATCATCCCTGTCAGACATACTGACATTTTAATGCCCCAGCTGTTTGTATTCACCTTTTCAGCATTCTTCCTAAAACAAAGGGCACAGAGCATTGGCTGCACCACCTTTTAGCGGTGTAGAAATAAATATGCTTACTTTAGGCTGTGCATTTTGTTTTTATTCAGGCCTTCAAGAGACCATCAACAAGAATTGGGTGAAATAGTCATATAGGCAAAGGCCAGGGGTTAATGCCGAAGAGTAAAAGTGGGTACATTTTCAGATGAGAAAACCAAGAAAGTTATGGTGGACAGGAAGAGAGTGAAGTCGTATATCTTTGAAGTCATAGGTCTGTGAATAATTGTAACTGGAGAGTTAACTTACCGGAGAATCTGGTGCAAGAAAATCTGAAGTGTGGATTGCTGTTTTGGCAACCATGATTAAAAATTAGATACATTACTGTCAGCAAAGATGCAAAACAAAATTCTTGCAGTGTTAAAGGGAATGTGAGACAGTTTATGAGGCTAAACTGGAAGAGCTGGATCTTCTCGGATTACAGGTGCAGTCAGGGGGGTGGTTCTGGTCTTTGAGGTCGACTGGTGGATGCATTCCCTCAGGGTAGCTTCTGTACAATTGTGACTGAAATCAGGAAAGACCAGGCTGCCATCAGAAGGTGGGACAGAATTTATTGAGTGTTGGAGAGGTTTTTATGTTTAGTTCATAGAGCGGTAGCTCTAGGT
This sequence comes from Protopterus annectens, assembly GCF_019279795.1. Taxonomy (NCBI): domain Eukaryota; kingdom Metazoa; phylum Chordata; order Ceratodontiformes; family Protopteridae; genus Protopterus; species Protopterus annectens. The sequence goes on along the minus strand of NC_056744.1, from coordinate 1,776,093,224 downwards.
AGTTATAGAAATACATACCCAAGTAATCCTAATAAATATTTGTCCCTGTAAGAGGTTTCTGGTCCAAGGTTTCACTTGTCAGTCACTGAAATTCTCTGTAATGCATAGGCCCATCTCCTGACTGCTGCAGAAGTTATGAGTTGCCCTGTCAAAAGACATCTAGTTGCTGACCGCATAGTTTCTGTGGTTCCGCATTTTTTCCTGATTACAAATGTAAACATATGCATACATGTGTTTCTTTAACCAATGGCTGCATGCCAGCATCCATGGACAGATTTTTCTCTGTGTGTTTTGTTCTTATGTATATTCAAAAGCAAACATGAATTTGGGAGGAAGACTCGTGGTTCATCTAGCTGACGCAAATATAGCAGTTTGGCTAATATGAGGCAGGGGTTTGTTTGTAGTCAGAAAAAGGAGGTGAAAGAATAGAGCTGGAAGAGGATGTATCCTGCAGACAAGGTCAGTAGTAAAAAGCTGTAGCCCGTATACTTTTCACTTAATACAGGTTCAAATCTCCATGGGGCTTGCATATTATTTCAATTTTATGTCTGAAGCTTTAACATGTTTCTTTTTTTTTTTCCTTTCCTTTCTTTGATTTTAGCCTTTCCTTCCCACACTGTCAAGCCTCCAATCTCACCTTTCTGATGCACTTGTTCCCCCCACTGGCTGGTTGGTTGTATCCACATTATCAACTAGGACAAAAGTCAGGCAGCGGTGAGCCTTCATGCTCAGGCTGTTCACTTTTTTTTGTAAGCCTTACCCTCAGTCCTAAACCCTTTCTTCACATGCATAACTTAGACTGGGATGCAAACAAATCTGATGCACAGCTGATTGTAATTAGCTCAGCTACCCCTCCTCTCCAGAGGAATACGGAAACTGTTTTATTGTATTTAGTCTTTACAGATACATCAGCTTTCTTGCAGTTAAATCTTAAAATTTTTTACAGAAAGCTCTGCCCTAGTTATAAGGGCTTTTTGGAGGAATTAGATTAGTTAGGTGTGAGGGTGTGTTTTAATTGGTGGAAGTAAAATACATTTCTTTGAACCTGACCAAATGTTTACCCATGGGGTGGAGGTAAAATACACCTAATTTCAACAATTGGCTAAGCTTCTGGTGTCATTCAAAGGGGATCCAGTGTCTGTCAGCCTGGGACGACATGCTCGACAAGCCACATTGCTTCGCAAGAGACGGCTTGCACCTGTCACCCCTAGGCTTTCGAATACTGGCCAAGGCTTTTGCTGCCCCCATAGTGTCTTTTTTAGGCAAGGCTCAAAAGTCAAATCCACCTCCATAAAGAGCACAAATAAAAAAATGAGGGTTATCCTACTAAACACCAGGAGTTTAAATCTCAAAATGCATGCGCTCGAAGCACTCCTCAGTATGGAGAACGTCGACATCTGTGCAGTAACTGAAACCTGGTTCAAGGCTCCAGAGAGCACTCCAACACTACTGGGCTACAACTCATACCACACAATTCGGCCACAGAACACGGACCGAAAACACAAAAGGAGGGAGGGGGTTATCCATATTCATCAAGGATACCTACACCTCCAGGTTAGTGGTGCAGCATGATACCTCTGAGATCATCCATGTGCAACTAACATCGGGCAGATCTGCAATGCAAATTGTGGCCTGCTACAGATCACCCTCCATGACCCAGGACCACCACTCTGCCTTTCTGGAGACACTGGAAAACATGAAGGTCCTACCAAACACCATGATATTGGGCGATTTCAATTACCCTACCATTAACTGGGAAAACTACTTGAATACAAACTCCCAGGCTCAGCGCTTCCTGGAATTTATCAACGCAAACGGCCTGGATCAGCTGGTAAACTCCCCTACCAGAGGTGAAAACATATTGGATCTGGTCATCACCAACATGGGCGACAGGTGTTCCATACCGTAGGTCAACCCATCACTGGTTAGATCAGACCATAAACTAATCACTCTGGATGTCCACACCCCACCACCACCCCCAACTAAGGAAACCACAGTAAAAAACTTTTCTAAAGCAAACTTCACCGTACTTAAGACAGAGGTGGTAAGTTTCACAGCCCCCACGCTAAAGGATAATGCTGCCCTTTGTTAAGGGCAGATCCTGCCTCTTAAACCTGGTCGATTTCTTTGAAACAGTCACCAAGGCCATTGACGAGGGGAAGGTGGTCCACACAGCCTACCTGGACCTCGCAAAAGCCTTCGATACAATACCCCACTCGGGCATTGTTGATAAGCTCACCAGCTTAAATATAAACCCCTATGTCACTAGATGGGTTGCAAACTGGCTCAAGGACAGAACCCACATGGTTAGAATTGCTGGAGCCATGTCAGACTCCAAACCAGTTACAAGTGGCATCCCACAAGGCTCAGTCCTGGGACCTCTCTTGTTCGGTATATATTTCTCGGCGGTACAGGCCAGCACGGAAGGACTGTGGCTGACCAAGTTCGCAGATGACTGCAAACTGGGCGCCATAATCAACTCTCCAGCCGACACAAGCATCCTCCAAAAGGGCCTCATAGAAACAGACAACTGGTGCCAGAGCCATGGCCTCAAGCTAAACGCCAAAAAGTGTATAGTCATCCCCTTTGGCAAAAAAAGTGCCCACAAATTACCACATAGGTGGTAATCCATTAAGTACAGAAGAAGTCATTAGGGACCTGGGGACCCAAATTGATAGCAATCTCTCATTTGACAACCACGTGGCCAAAGTGGTTAGAAAAACATTTTATATAGCCCACCTAATCATGAAGGGATTCACATCTAGATCAGGGGAGGTCATCGCCTCTTTACTCATCCCTCATCAGGCCCATAATTGAGTACAATGCCCCTTTGGGATGTACCTTACCAGACACCTGCAGCAACTGGAAAGACCCCAAAAGTACCTCACCAAGAGGATCAAAGGGCTCAAACAGATGCCATATGCTGCCCGGTTAAAGAAACTCCAGCTCTACTCAGTGGCATACCGCCTGCTCAGAGGCGATCTGTGCCTGACGATAAAGCCATGTCCAACCCGAATTAATGGACATGCTGCACCTCAGAAAATCCAATCCCATCGAGCTACGCCGAGAGACTTGAACCTCAGCACTGAAATAAATAGGACATGCTGGAGGGACAGATTCATAACCCAGAGGCTCCCTTCACTCTGGAATAAAATCCCAGTCCAGGTTAGGCAGAGTCCCACATTGACTCTCTTCAAGAGGAATCTTGATGAGTGGATGGGAGATCGTAGGTTTACCCCGGCTATCACTTCTGTGTCACTGTTAGACAGAGGCACAGTATACTAACCTCAAAAAAAGGCATATCAAAATTAATTTAAAATGGGTGGCGAAAGCCAAACACACTCTGGCTAGGCTTATAAATGCCCTAGGGCAGATAGCCTAGTATGAACCTATGAACCTAAGAATCCTTTACAAATGCACTCTATGAGTACCTACAAGGATGCATGGATTGTGCCATCCCTAGCAAAACCAAGACTCACTCCCCTAAGAGAAGGAAACCAGTCTGGTGGACCCCTGCCATAAACAGGTTATACAATAAAAGGAGGAAACTAGTTCAGAAAAAAAGCAAATCCCAAGAAGGAAAGACATCCCTGATCAGTATCAGTAAGAAACTAAGGTCCCTCATAAAATCATCCAAGGCTAACTTCGAAAGAAAAATAGCCAAGGATTCGAAAGATAGCCACAAAGCCTTCTTTAGCTATGTCAAAAATCTAAGTGGCAACTCACAGATATGCACTGGACTAGTGCAAAATTGCACAAAATATACTGAACCTACTGATATTGCCAGCATCCTGGCAGACAGATTCAGTGCAAACTTCACCCCTTCTCACCTCCAAAAGGGCCCACAACAATACCGGAAAAGTGTAGTGTCCCGGAAATCACAGATGCACAGGTGAAAACAGCCCTTTCAAAAGCCAAAAACACAGTGTCAGTGGGGCCAGATGGTGTTCTAGGATGCATCTTGCACAAATTACAGAATGAACTAAGCCTCCTCCTAAACATGCTGTTCAACCTCAGCCTCTTCACAGGCTACGTGCCCATAGAATGGGGCACAGCAACTGTTATTCCGTTCCACAAAGGAGGGGCCATAACTGACCCTGGTAACTATCTCCACATAAGCCTGACTAGCCTGGTCTTCAAAGCTATGGAGAGCATCATCATGGAACTCATTAACAAAGACATTGGGAACCTCCAAACACTTGACCCGACCCAGTTTGGCTTTGTTAAGGGCAGATCATACCTACTAAACCTGGTTGACTTCTTTGAGACAGTCACCAAGGCCATAGATGAGGGAAAGGTGGTTCACACAGCCTACCTTGACCTCGCCAAGGTGTTCAACACCATTCCTCACTCAGGTATTATAGAAAAACTCACCAGCCTGAACATAAGCCCCTACATCACAAGATGGGTTGCCAGCTGGCTTACAGACAGAACTCACGCGGTAAGAATAACAGGCTCCAGGTCCGACTCTAAACCAGTCACAAGTGGTGTCCCGCAAGGCTCGGTCCTAGGACCCCTACTGTTCGGCATATACTTTTCAGAAGTACAGGCAAACACAGGAGGACTATGACTAACCAAGTTCACCGTTGACTGCAAACTGGGAGCCATAATTGACTCTCCGGCTGACACGAACATCCTCCAAAAAGGCCTTACTGAGACGGACACCTGGTGTCAAAGTCATTGCCTCAAGCTAATGCCAAAAAATGCATAGTCATCCCATTTGGGAAAAACAAAACACCCACAAATTACCACATAGGTGGCAGCCTCCTTAATACAGAAGATGTAATAAGAGATCTGGGGACCCAGGTAGATAGTAATCTCTCCTTTAACAATCATATTGCCAAAGTAGTTAGGAAATCCTTCTATGTGGCCCATCTAATTACTAAAGGGTTCACATCTAAAAATAAAGAGGTTATAGTGCCCCTCTACTCGTCACTCATCAGACCTATCATAGAGTACAATGCCCCATTTGGGATGTACCTCACAAGACACTTCCAACAGCTGGAAAGACCACAAACGTACCTCACCAAGAAGATTACTGGCCTCAAACATATGTCCTATGCAGACCGACTGAAAAAACTCTGGCTGTACTCAGTGGCATATCGCTTACTCAGAGGTGATCTCTGCCTGAGTTACAAAGCCATGTCCAACTCAGAATTGATGGACATGCTACACCTAAAGAAATCCAAGTCACTGCGAGCCACGCACTCTAGTGAGCTAAACCTCCCCACAACAATAAATAGAACATGCTGGAGGGATAGATTCCTGTCACAGAGACTCCCCATGCTTTTGAACAAAATTCTAAATTACATCAGGCAGAGCCCCTCACTAACACTCTTCAAGAGAAACCTTGACGAGTGGATGGGTAACAGAAAATGCACCCCTGGGATCACTTCATTGACTCTGCTTGACAGAGGCTCTGTTAATTAATCAATGGGGCAGCGAAAGCCGACACACTCTGGCTAGGCTTATAAATGCCCTCGGGCAGATAGCCTAGTACCTACCTATGAACCTGTTTAAATATGTCCAAGTGTCCACCAATGGGGTGGTGTATCCACACTGGCTAATCTCCTCCCTATCGTTTTACAATACTTGTGTTATACAGTAACATCAGTTAAGCATATTCAAGCAGGGTAATTCCCTTTTCCCTGTTTAAATAGAATCGTGTTACCAATTTAATTTAGCAAAGTGTCCTGCTTGAGTTACCAGTGATTCCCTAGCATTTTAAAATGCTTTCATTATATGGCTTTTTCAGATCCATCTGAGAAATCAGTATAGTAATGTAAGTGCCTAGTTGTCTGATTTTTTTTTTATCATACCTCTTTGTGTGTGTGTGTGTGTGTGTGTGTGTGTGTGTGTGTGTGTGTGTGTGTGTGTGCAAAATGATTCAGCTTGTTTTACTGTGCCCACATGTATGAGAATTCATGGGAATTACCATTTATTAGAATGCCGCTGTGGTACGGTGGTAGCATTGTTACCTCACAGCAAGAGGTTCTTCCGTTCGTTTCTCAGCTGGGCTTGTGAGTGCCTTCTGTGTGGAGTCTGCATGTCCTCCCCGCTGTTGGGTAGCATTCGAAAGACATGCATGCGTAAATGGGCGTGCCTTCATTGAAGGTTGGGCGTCGAGCTGGCACCTCGGCGTTTCGTAAAAATCTACTTCCAGTCATTAGCGGACCGGAGTTCCGCTGTGGCAACCCCTTACCGGGAAAAGCCAAAAGACAAACAACAACTGACTTCAAACATACAGCTATTACAAAAATCTAGTGATCTTGGTAAAAAGCCATGCAACTGAGGTAGCTACAGATCCCTAAGACCAGAATCAATAAAATAGGCTGTGAGTCCAGGTGCTTTGCAAGCATTTAGTTTGATCATCCAGTGGAGCTCCATCTTGTCTAAGATGGTGTTACTGTTGCCTTCAAGAGACCACATCTCCAGTTTATTCAGTACATCAGTACAGATAGGACTGTAGGAAATCTGTTGGTATACATTCTCACTGTACAGCAGGGTGGCTGTGGATTGTAGCTCAGTGTAACTCCTGGAATTAGCAAGTCATCACAATTACTGCTGCTTCCTACCCCTCAGCCAATTCATCAAAGATGGGAATCAAACCCAGATCACCTGGATTGCAGTAGCAGTTCTGTACCCCCACCCACACTGGAACTGCAAAGAAAGGTGCAGTTCCTGAAGGTGAATTAAATGCTTGACAATTTGGACTGATTTATTTGAGAGGTGACTTGAAATAGTTGATTAGGGGATGACAGGGCCTTTGTGTGGAAATATCTTGTCTAATACTTTAGGAAATTGCGTTATACACAGCTGAAAATTAACTTTCATGGGAAGGGATACAGATGTATTAAATAGGATTCGAGCTTTTTTATTGGATAGGTCAAAACATTATCCTGTTAATGAGCATTTGTTTTGGCAACATGGTCCCACAGAATGGAACAACTACTCACTTTCAGAGTTGTAAATCACTGTTGAAAAGAACTTAAAAAATTATTACATTGTATATAAACCCACACTAAGAACAGGGTAACCTGCCTAGAGTGGCGTTTGTAATTACTGAGGAGAACTTGGCCAGACTGCTGAAGTAACTGTAGATGTTATATTGTCCTAGCTCGCCTTCATTCTTACTGGATGGGTTTGGAGCCGATCTTGACTCCAACTCGGCTGAATACACTAGCTCAAAGTCTCTAACTTGGATCGTGGCAGAGTAGGTATCCCATCATGCAGTGATGCAATCTCCAGATCTCGTTTGCCACTTTACGAGTTCGTGTGTTCTCTTCTTGGCCGTGCCTAAGTTTTCTGTCTTTTTGCTAATCTTTAGATTTTACTATTTAGAATTGCTTAGTTAGTTAGTTTAGTTTAGTTGTGAGTGCTGCGCATTTCATAGCCTTAGTAGCTAATTTATCACTGTTGCTGTTTCTTGTTGGCAGTCGTTTTTCACTAGGCCTGTATTGTGTATCCCGTCTCCTTATCTGCAGTGGTGTGCTTTAATTATTGTAGTTAGTTAATTAGTTATTAGTTAGCTTAGCTCATTTAAGTTAGAGAGCTAACTGCCCGTTTCAGTTAGAGGGCTAGTAGTAGTGTGTTCTGTGTGTGTGTGTCCCTTTCTGACAGCTACTAGGTCCGTTTAAATTAGAGGACCTAGTGCCTGTGTATTTAAACACCAAGTTATTTTCCCTTAATTTTACTAGAAGTGCTGTGTGTGTGTGAATATTGTCTTCTGGTTTAGACATGTTTTTTTCTGTCTGCTTTTCTACAAAGTTTTATAGTTGTTAGGATTTCTTTATCCCTACCATGTCCAAGGAAACTAGGGAAAAGGAACATAAGCCTTCAGGCTTTAAGAAATGCCAAAAGTGCTCTCAAAGAATGTCTATTACAGATGGGCAGAGTGTTTGCGTCTATTGCTTAGGAACAATCCATCTCCAGGAAACCTGCACATTCTGCCACTCCTTTAGTGCCCATGTTCTACAGGAGAGGAAAAATAAACTTATTGTCAAAGGACTCTTAAAACCAACATTTGAAGAGACTTTACAGAGTTCTTCTTTGTCCTCATCCAGTAAGTCCTCTTCCTTATCAAAGGACAAAACAACCAAAAGGCCATCTCCAGTCTCTTTGGCTCAGGCAGAGCCTCCTATACAATTGCCCAAAATTTCTCCAGCATCGACCTCCTTGGCTCCACTGCCTTCGGAACCAACGGAGAGGGTGGTGCGCAGACTATTAAAGTCACCGGTACTGGCAAAATTGTTCTTGGCTCCAACCCAACAGGTTTTTCAGCTGTCTAAGACTGTTACATCCACTGTTGTTCCTCCTCCGAGCCAAGCTGGATCTTCGGAGCCGGAGTGCCAAGTACCACTTGCTGTAGACCCTTCGGTTCCAGGACCCCTTTGGGATATTCCAGAACCGATCTCTGCTCCGACACTCTCGGTGCCATCCGTGGTGTCTAGGAGCCGTAGCTCTCCAATCAGCCACGAGCTTCTTTGGTTCCGAGTCTACCCCTTGGTGCCTCAGCTTGGGAACTGGGGGCTTCCTCTGTTTCCTCGGAACCAGGGGTGTCCTTAGAGCCAGTGGGATCGGCTTTTGAGCTGATGAGGAGTGTGCTTTCCCATCCTACAGCTCTACACAGGGATACTGGAATTCCCCCCCCCCCCCAGAGCTCCAACTACTGTCTCAGCACCACCCCCTCCACGGGATAGCAGAGATTCAGAGCCTCAGGAACCCCCATTGGGTGAACCTCACTCTTCCAAGACCTCCCCAGAATACCCTTCTGAGGAGCCCCCCCCCCTGGAAGAGGCCATGCAAGAGGAAGCATATAGACTCCCCTGATGAGTCTGTCACTTCAGACACTGACCTCGAGGAGTCAGAAGGGTCCCCACGGTCGTCCTCTGAAGATATCTCATTTGCAGATATCCTTGATTTCCTGAAACAGAGAGATGGCTGGAACACCATCACCCCTTCTGATGAGGAGTCGGTGTACCTGAAGGTCTTTGGATCTCAGCCGTCAGCCTCCTGGGTGTCTCCGCCTTTTGATGAGCTAAGGGACTTAGTCAGTCGAAAGGCGTAGTAGTCTCCTGACACTATGTATCCAGTCCCTCGGAGGCCAAATAAGTTTTTGTCAGCCCCCACTGGAAAAGATTTTCTTACAAAATGTGTGCCTGTAGATGCTATGGTGGTGGCAGCAGCCACCAAGAAGGAACTTTCTGAGACATCCTTATCTGTTCATCCTCTGAATAAAGATTCTCGAATAATGGACAGATACGGGAAGCGTATCTTTTCGTCAGCGACTTTTGCACTGAGATCACAACTACCTCACACAGTTCACAAGGCTACAAAGAGATCTCCTGAAAGAGCTAGGAGATACTCTGCAAGGTTCATTGGCTGCGGGGGTAACAGAAAAAGTTACATACCAGCTGTCCACCTTAAATTCCATAGTCAACTCCTCCATGAGACTAATATATGCAACTAATGGTGCGAGTAGGGCAGCGGGTTCAGGAGTTTCCCTGAGGATACACTCCTGGATGCGCTTGTGTAATTTTGTGGAACCTTTTAAGTCTATCCTTACCAACGCCCCTTTTAATGGTTCCTCACGTTTTGGACCTAAAGTTAGAGACACTCACCAGATGCGAGCAGGAAGGGAAAACTCTCTCTGCCGTTGGAGTATGTTTTTCTATACCTTCAAGACCTTACCGTAAAGGTCAGAAGAGTGGGAAAATGTGCTTCAAAAAATCCCAGGGAGCTTTCCAAGGCGTACGAGGTGAATCCTTCCCCAGGGGCAGAGTGGGAGGCAACAATGGTAGATGTCATCCTAGAAGCAGAGGGGGTCCACAAAACCAGGGTGACTGTGATTCCTTTTGCGGATGTCCCTACCAGCGCTCCTCCTAAAAGGGGGCCCGCCCGCTCTACTCTGGAGGCAGTCAGGGGATGTTTATCTTTTAACCCATAAGCCTGGCAAGATATCACAAAAGACAAGTGGGTACAAAGCATAATATCTAGGGGCTATTTCATTCCCTTTTGCCATCCCCTCCCACATATCAGAACAATCCCGGATGTTCCACCCAGTCTAAGGGAACAAGCAACTATAGAAATTCAAAAGTTGCTAGACAAAAGAGTCATCCAAAAAGTCACTGCAGACCAAATAGGATTCAGAACTTACTCAAGATTCTTTTTAGTGCCAAAAAGAACAGGGGACTGGAGACCTATATTGGATCTCAGCAAGCTGAACGAATCTGTCTAAAAGTCCAAGTTCCGAATTGTGACACTGCAGTCAATACTTCCCTTCTTAGGGAAAGTCGATTGGATGTGTTCAATAGACATCCAAGATGCGTACTACCACATAAATATGGGCAGAGCATCAAGGAGTAATTTTTGCTTCTGGCTGGGAGTCAGTCATTATCAGTTCCAAGCTGTGCCCTTTGGTCTCAGTGCAGCCCCCAGAGTGTTCACCAAATGCATGGCAGTAGTAACGGCTCACTTGATGACTGGGTCCTAACTGCCACCACCAAGCACCTACTTCAGCAAGCCAGGGACATGACATTGGAAATTTGTGCTCCGCTAGGCATCGCAATCAATTTGCAAAAATCTGCCTTGTTGTCTTGTCAACATATTACCTTCATAGGCACAGAACTATACACTGTTTCTATGATGGCACGTCTTCCACCTGACAGAATTGCTGCCGTCAGACAGCGGATACTCCACTTTCTTCTCAAAGACAAGGTAAAAGCAAAGGTAGTTCTGAAACTTCTAGGAACCATGGCTTCAACTATAACTCTATTCCCTCTCGCCAGGATGCATATGAGAATCCTTCAATGGCTCATGTTTTCTCAGTGGTCGCTACAAGAACTTCCTATGTCCCTTCTGATCAGAATACCGGAGTCATGCAAGAGGGATCTACAGTGGTGGACTCAGTCCAATCATGTGACCATCAGGAGACCATTTATTCCACAACAACCTGTTGCTACAGTGACCACAGACACTTCCCAGCTAGGGTGGGGGGGCATTATCTGGGAAGGACAGTCCAAGGTATATGGCTAAACCACGAAGCCCATTTGCACATCAGTGTTCTAGAGATGAGAGTGGTGCTTCTGATGTTGCAGGCACTCGACGACTCTCTTCCACTAGGAACAATTGCAATACAGTTAGACAATATGTCGGTGGTATGGTACATAACCAAACAAGGAGGAACCAGATCGTACCCACTTTGTCAAGAGGCTCTGAGAGTTTGGCAATGGGCAATATCTTCCCAACGCTTTCTAGTAGCAATGCACATCCCAGGGAAATTCAATGTGATACCAGACATGCTCAGCAGGGCAATATTAATGCCTCATTAGTGGTCTCTAAACCAGAACATAGCGGAAGAGACTTTCCGGAGATGGGGCCAGCCTTGCTGCAATCTTTTTGCCACTCCCATGAATACCAAATGCACCAGCTACTTTGCCCTAAGTCCCCCTCCGGGGGAGGCACCGAGAGATGCACATGTTTATGATTGGCCCTTGGGACTTCTTTATGCCTTTCCCCCATTTCCCCTCATACCCAAAATCATCCAGAAAGCAAAATCTTTGGGAAGTAGACTAATTTTCATTGCCCCATATTGGCCTTGTCAGATTTGGTTTCCCTTCCTCTGGCCTCATCTACAGGAGAAGCCATGAGTTCTGGACCCAGTTCCAGACCTTCTAAGCCATATGTCAGGAGCACTTCATCCTTCTCTCCACACCCTCATTCTGACAGCATGGCTACTCCACTTCCAAATGTAATCAGGCTTCAAGACTTCACTCCAGCAGTCAGACACATTTTGATATCCTCTCATAAAGATTCTACCAGAAAAGTATATACTAGTAAATGGAAGAGGTTCTCCTACCAGCACAAACCAGAAACATTGATCCCTTCTCTGCTCCAATTCACTCGATTTTAGAATTTCTTACTGAACTATTCCAACAAGGCTCGGCTGCAGCCACAATTAGAGTCCAACTGGCGGAGATCTCGGATTTCCACATTGGCATATTTTCTCCTAATCTAATGTCACATAGATTGTGTAAAACATTCTTTAAAGGCACTTCTTTATTGAGACCTCCTTTAAAAGAACCAATTCCTCCTTGGGATTTAAATTTTGTACTGTCTCATCTAACATTGCCTCCATTTGAGCCCTCCTCATCGTGTGACCTCAAATTTCTTTCTTGGAAGACTATACTTCTAGTAGTGGTAACATCTGTGAGAAGAGTCTCAGAGTTGCAAGCACTATCAGTCAAACCACCATATTTGATTTTTCATAAGGATAGGGTATCACTAAGAACTAATCCGTCATTTGTTTCTAAGGTTTGTTCTCAATGCAATCTAAATCAGTCTATTGAGCTTTCAGTCTTTTTTCCCAATCACAGCAGCAAGGCAGAGTATAAACTCCACCAAATGGATGTACATAGACAACTCAGATTCTCTCTCCACAGAACCAAAGATTTTAGAAAATCAGACCAATTGTTCATCTCTTTCTCTGAAGCAAAAAAGGGCATGCCAGTTTCAAAAGTCATACTTTCAAATTGGCTTTCAAATTGTATCACCTTTATATACACCTCCAATAATAAAAATGTGCCATTCAAAATTAGAGGTCACTCAACCAGAGCATTGGCAACATCCTCTGCTTTCCAGGCCAGAATGTCAATGGACAGTATTTGTTCTGCTGCTATGTGGGCAAATTCTCATATGTTTATTACTCATTACAAAGTTGATTTGGACTCCAGGGACAGGGATTCATTTGGTTTCACTGTGCTCAAAGGTGTACTCCCATGGGCCACCCAGGGAAAAGGTGCTAGGGATGCTGCCCCATCCAGTAAGAATGAAGGCGAGATAGGACAACATAACATAAAGAAGTTATGTACTCACCATAACATTCCATGTTTGTTGTCCATCTCGCCTTTCATTCTTATGACCCTCACACCTTCCCCCATCCAAGGACTACTAGAGGACCTGGTAGACACTTGTTTCCTCTGATAAATGAGCTCCTTTGACTCTGTGTTTTTCCTTGACCTCATTTCATAAGGTTATTTTAGTCTTGGTAATAGCAGCAAACTAGATCTGGAGATTGCACCACTGCATGATGAGATATCTGCTCTGCCACAAAACAAGTTAGAGACTTCGAGCTAGTGTATTCTGTCGAGTCAGAGCCGTGGATTGGCTCCAAAACCATCCAGTAAGAATGAAGGGAGAGATGGACAACGAACATGGAACATGAAACATCTTTTTTGCTATAGTGGAGCCCGAGACCTAAGGCTTGTCTTTGGCTAGGCTTAGTCACATGATGACACTGGGGAAGGAATACCAGAGACTTTGCTGAGCTGATAAAAATGCCTTGGAAATCTCTGAAGCAACAGGTTAAGCTTATGACATGCAGAGAAGTTTCTGAGTTTAAAAGGAAATGTAAGACATAACCAATGATATGCAAACAAAGCTTGGCAGACCAATAAGGGGTCTATATTTACAGGCGTCAGTAGGGATTATCCCAAAGCAGTGATAACTGACTTAGTGTCAGAGCTGACAAGTGTTAGTAGAACAGAACAAAACTGAAATTAAGTACAAGCTGATAGAAGCAGCTTGCAACATTTTGGTAAACAGAAGCATGGAAAGACTACAATGAGGAAGAGAGAAGGGTGCCAGAAAGAGTGGTTGGCTGCAGAAGTACCAAGGTTGTGAACTCTTGATGGGGTCACTGTATGAGGATGGAGACTGATTCTGAAATGGGGAGCTTTGAGGGACATAGAAGAAAAAGCTACAAAAAGTAAAAGGAATATAGATTTGCTTGACAATGAATGAATGAATTGCAGTAACAAATGTTGGGTTGGGCCTGCTACGTCAGTGTCCCTTCAAAAACTTTTATACAAGCAGTGCAACCACAAACTGTGGCTGCCTACCGAATAAATGCAGTGTGAATGAAGTACTACAGGTGAGAGGGCTGCCTTCAATATCAGAGTGGTACAGATGGTTGTTTTAATAAAATAAAAAGGCTTTGTATGCTGGATTAAGCAATGCATGATAGTGTTACATGTGCTTCCATGAGGAGTAAATACTGTGTTCATCAGTCAAGACCTTCTCTTGAAAGACTCGCAGGGTTCAGTTACAATAGCCCAACCTTTACCACAGTCCTTCTGAACAAACCAGATAGTTGAAATGTTTCTTTTGTTGTTTAGAAATGTTTTTTAAATGGGGATGGCTGTTTTTCACTGCAGGAAAGATGTGCCACTGAAGAAGAGACCCATGTAAAAGCCATGATTATTTGTTGTGTGGAGTGTGGACTGCCTAGTTACTTAAAGTGATGTCCAGCATGCTCAGACTCTGGTGTTTGTTGGTGCTGATCAGTTCCTGTGTTGTTTCCTTGACCTATCGCTTTGCTGTCGTAAATAAAGTAGCTAAGAGGAGTTAAGTGCCGATTGTAATGTTAGTGAATATGGAAGGTATAATGACAGCATACGTACAACTTTAAATAGTTGCTGCTTATTCTGCAGCATGCCACACATACTCGGACAGCACTAAAGAATGGTTGGCGACTCGGTATTTGATAAGGAATGAATGAGAAGGTACTCCCTGCAGCTCCACCAGTAGAAAAAAGAGCAGGGAAATTCATTATCCAGTGTATTGGCCAAATAACGCTAGTCACTGGTTCTCCAGAAAATAGCCGTACACCTAATAAGAAAAACCCAGTAAGCAAAACTAATTACACTTCCTGGATTCTTTATTTTTTTGTTTTTGAGGGCAAAAGTAAGTGTTGGAACTAATCTAGAGATGAGAACTGAAGGGCAGAAGGTGGCATTATTACTAATACAAAAAACAAATATAAAACAATTGGTGGAGGTAGGGATAAATGCAAATCTCGCCTGCACATTATCTGCAGAGAGTTACTTTGGGAATGTCCTCTTCATCTCTCCCCAGTCTGTCATCCCTGCTGTGAGGAGTGTACCTACTGACACATACCATGACAGCATCACTTGCCAGTTTAAGAGACTTCCCTTAGTCTGTGCTATCATTAATTATTTTCTTTCTCTTACATACTTTGAATCCTGACCCTAAAGTTCATTGTTACAGTTTCTACATTTGATGCATAATGACTTGAAACCTTCTAGGTTATCCTGCATTCCCCATACTGCAAGCCAGGACTCACGCAACCATAGTCTTTACTGCTTTTAAGTGGTTCCTTAACTGCCAACACTTCATATCAGGCACCTGCTGATATGGAATGGAGAATCATGAGGGTTGCCCTACCTGCACTGAAGATTGTGGCAGTGGCAGTTGAATAGCAAGTACTGGCAGGACAAGTCCTGCTTTTGAACCAAGATGACAAGGTAAGGGAATTGGAGGTCAGACATCAGTCATTCCTCCTCGTCCTCTTCCAGCAAGACCACCTATAAAGTAGCTTTGTGGTCCTTGTGTATAGCCATTTTCCCCTTGACTGGCAAGGAGTCAAGCGCACATCCATCATCAGTTAATGAGAGAAGGCCACAGGCAGTGCAACCCATCAGCAACTTCACAAGGTAAGTATCAGAGTGATAGCAGTAGCTTCATGTCCATAAATTGAATGCCAAACAACTTGAAACCAAACAAAACAATATTCAATGAAAAATGCAGTTTGTTTTTAGTATGCTCACCAACATTTTCACTCAGTGCCTGCTGTATCCCCCACTCTCATTTATCTAAATATACTAGCTGCATAATCATACAGCAGTAAAAAAATTACAAAGACCACCTACACTGAAATCATGTCCTGCTCCTGTTCCACTCAGTATGATCACAAATTACATATGTCACATTCAAAACAAAACAAATAACACTGTCAGACAGCTGTTTCTTAAAATGAATTACATTTTCAAATAGAAACCAAACAAAATATTTGATTGAAGCTGTCATTCAATGTAAATGGCAGCACACACAAAAAAATCAATAATACTGTTTTCAGTTTATGGACACAGTTCTGTCTGCATCGCGTCCCCAAAGTCCAGCATCTAGAGCATACTTTTGACCAATCCCCAGAGTACTTGGTAGACACACTGGTCGTACTCACCCCTTTCCCCCTTCCTGCATCCAGCAGGACCTAATAACCAGAATCCCCGTGCGTCTCTAATACTCCCCAGCACTTTTACCTTTAGTGAGATGCTTCAAGGAGTATTGTCTGGTGACAGGACCGGTCCTTGCAGTGAGATGCTTCAAGGAGTATTGTCTGGTGACAGCACCGGTCCTTGCAGCATCTTGGCATTTTTCTGCTCCACCTCTAATAGGTGCTGATTTTGGTGCCACTGCCCTCTTACCTAACCATCTGCACGTCATTACCTCCTCTTCTTGTACTGTGTCATGAGAGCTTGAGGTAATCCATTTGTGCACTGGAATGAGAGGTGATTCTTCCTTCCCCTTAGAGTTCTGTGAGGAGTGGAAGTCTTTTTCTCTGAGATACATAAAGGCAGTGGGTTCTTCCTGCTGACAGATTCTTGCCGAATGACCCCTACTGTGGGAAGAATCTGAGGCTGGTGATGTCCACCATGGACTGACGTGGTTCTTATGACTTTTCCCCAGAAAAGGTTAAATCATGATTTGGGTAAAAAGAGTGGTGAGCCCTGCCCCCACCCCCACCCCCATGGATGATGAGCCCTGAACATTCCCCCTGCCCCCTCCCCCATGGATAATGAGCTTTGAACATTCCCCTGCCCCCTCACCCATGGATAATGAGCTCTGAACATTCCCTTGCCCCCATCCCTATGGATGATGAGCTCTGAACTTTCCCCCGGCCCTGCCCACACTCCCAGGGATTATGAGCCATAAACATTCCCCTTATCCCCACCAACATGGACGATGAGCCCTGAACATTCCCCCTGCCCCCACCCCCATGGATCCCATCCTTAGGGATGCCATCTTTCCACAGTAGAAATATAGGGATACTGTTTTCTCACCTCTCAAGAAGGCTGACTGCCTCTATAGGCCTCCTGCTGAGTGGATTGAGATTCTGACTGTCACTGGGTGTTGGAGTGGTATTAGTCCATTGTCAGTTGTCTTTAGAAGAGTGTGAGTCCATTATCACTGAGCTTTGGAATACTATTAGTCCTTTGTCATCAGGTTTGGATTGGTGAACATTTCCCCCATTCTCTTGGGTCATCCTTTACTGTAGCAGAACCATTTACAGTTCTTGACTACAAATGCTTCACTAACTTGGAGAACCATCTCTGCTTTACATTGCCCCTAGAGGAAAAGGGGGTTTCCACATTAGCCAGAGGGAACTTTGGGTAGCATTTCTTGTCGTAAAGGCTGTGGAAGGGAAGCTGAGATCAGAGATCATTCTGATGATGTCAGATGACCAGTCCATGCTGTAGCAGGAAAAAATATTCTACTTCAGATGCTTGAATGCTAAAAGCCAGGCTCAGAAGGATAAAAAGACTGAAGTACAAAAGCCAGAAAATATAACTGCCTGAAACTGAAATACCTGACAAATATATATATTAAACACCAGCACAAGAAAACAAAGTTAATACAGTAAGCCAGGTGTCCTGCATTCACCACACCCCGTATCAATTATTCTCGCTTTGAGTTTGTGCCACCTCAGAGTAAGAGTAAGCTCTGTTGAGAACAAAATATTGTTTAGAATTACTCAACAAATCATTCTGTTGAGTTGAGGTGACCTCATAGGATAAATGAATGAGGGAGAAAGCCCAAATTTAGAATGCAGGTGGCTTCTCCCGACATGTTTTCTTGTAATGGTGCTTACGTTTTTCAGTTTTTTGAGTTTTGTGTTTTGTTGTTGCAGTCATTTGGTATTTGTGGTTCCATCTTTTCGGACTTGTGAAGAAGGCTTTAAAAAAAAAAAAAAACAGGGTGGCTTGAGCTTGTACCCTTTGTACTGAGGTGTTGGGTGTCTGGCACTGAACACCAGATAGATGTGTAAACCTGACAACTATTCACATCTCAGGAGAAGTAAGTTGTTAGACCCCCTGATCTATAGCTGAGAATTCAGGAATGTTTGGGGAGACAAGATAATCAAGCATCGTGGCAGCTAGCAGACTGAACATTTTACCACATAGGAGAATGTATCCTCCTGTTTTGCTCAGTTCAACAAGGCAAGGAAAAGTGATGGTGGATGTGTTCTGTCTACTAGTAGAGGGAAAATTCATGCATAGGTTCATAGGTGTTTACTAGGCTAACAACCGCTAAGGCCTTTTTAAGCCTAGCCATGCATCCCAGATCTTTGACAAGTTCTGGTACCCTTGATAAGTGTAAGCAGGGGCTTGGGAGATGAAACGTTTACAAGCAAGGGCCTGGGAGATGAATGATTTACAAGTTTCCTGTGTCTATTAGAGACATAGGTGCCAAGGATGAATTTCATGTTCCCCATCCAATTGTCCAAGTTAGAATTGAATTGAGTTATTGAGGAACTCTGCTTCACATGGATGAGGAGCCTGTTCCAGAGACGGGGTAGTCTCTGGGATACATACCTGTCTCTTCAGTAGGTCCTATTTGTATCACATGCAGTTTTTAAGTCTATAGAATGGGTAATTCTGGTACTGTTTGTCTTGCGGATATGTAGGAGGTCCATCTGAGTGGGGTCTGACAGTGCTCTGTATGCCAGGCATAGATCTTCCCTCAACAGCCTGTAGGAGACAGAATACAGGGATAGTGCCTTGAGGTGGCTGCATAGGACATTTTACTTAAGTCCTATATTCTTTTAGTGAGGAACTTCGTCTGGTTAGGTACATACCAAAGGGGGCATTGTACTCAATGATAGGTCTGATGAATGCCAAATACAGTGGAACAGTGACTTGCTTTGACCTAGATGCTATACCTTTGTTTATAAGTTGCAACACATAGAATGATTTCTTCACTACTGTAGACACTTGATGGTCAAAGGATAGATTACAGTCTGTGTGTGTCCCCAAGTCCCTGACTACTGGGTGTGCTCTAAGGGGTGTGTTGTTAATATGATAGTTAACAGGGGTGGATGATTTCCCGAAGGATACTGTTATGCATTTCCTGGCAGTTAGTTTTAGTCCATGGCTCTGACATCATCTGTTTGTCTGTGTCAGCCCTTCCTGGAGAACATTTGTGTAGGTGTGGGATTCAGTGACAGCTCCTAATCTGCAATCATCTGCAAATTTAGTCAGCCAGAGACCACTGACATCGGCATTGACTTCAGAGAAGTAAATGCCAAAAGGAGCAGTCCAAGAACCAATCACTGAGGTACTCCACTTGTGACTGGCCTCATTCTAGAGGTGGACTCTCAATTCTGACTTCTTGATTCCTGTCTGTGAGCCAGTCGGCTATCCACAGTAATCATAAGGTTAAGCAAATCCACACCTTGTCGTTCATAAAGCTGTATAAGGTCTTTATGGAAAGGGGACTGATTCACAAGTCCCGTAGGATATTGCATTCTACGAAGTCCTTTAAGACCTTTAGGACCTTTAGGCTATCCACAGGGTGACATATAGGTTTGTACCTAACCTTTTGAGTTTGTCAACAATGCCCAAGTGGAGTATTGTGTCAAATCCTTGCTCAGGTCAAGATAGGCAGTATGAACCATTTTGCTCTCATCCATTGCTTTGGTGACCTTCTCACAGAAGTCAACCAGGTTGAGTAGGCTTGACCTGCCTTTGCTTAAATCAAGCTGAGTTGGGTCTAGTGTCTGGAAGTTTACTATATCATTACTGATCATTTCCATGATAATTCTTTCCATAGCTTTGCATATAAGATTAGTGAAACTTATGGGTCTGTAGTTTCCAGGGTCTGTAGATGGCCCTCCTTTGTGCAGAGAGATGACTGCTGCTGTTCTCCATTCATGAGGCATGAAGCCTGTTTGGAGGCTGCAGTTAAATACTAATTCCAGGGCTTGATAGGTCATGTTTTGTGCTATTTTAGAAGGCATCCTGGAATATTGTCTGGGCCCATTTATGCAAAGTTCTTGACCTTAGAAACAGTATTAAGGTGGGGTGATAGCGTAGTGATCTTTGGCTCTTCATTTTGATTCCTCACTTCATGAAATCTTTGCATGGGAGTGCTTTGAGTAATTGGAGCTGGCAGGAAGAGTTCCATTTATCCATCAGAATTGTTATGTCTAGAGGGCTTCTGTGTGGGTGAAAAGGTGCCCGTGCCATCTGAACTGGTTTAAAACTGGTTCTGACTCACCTCAGAAATCTGTATTACTTGGGCCACAATCATGCCTTGGTCATGGTGCAAGTTTCATGCATCTTTGCAGATCATGATCTTGTAGATGGCAAAACTATAGCCAATCACATGGTTCTCAGAGAGTTCCCTAGAGGGGTACTATGTCATCTCCTGCTTTTGAAGAAGCCCCTCTCTCTTCCTTCTGACTTGTATTTCATGGCTGACAATGTTACTGCCTGCTGTTCAAACTGTCTGGTTCTGTATCTGTGAAATTTCATATCTTAGATGACTGTTGGTTGCCTTCACCTCTGCTTGTATTTTCAGTTTAGCCTGTTACAAGGATCACATGTCCCTTGAGACTAAGTTGCATATCCTTCCAAAAGTATCAGAGTTGTTGCTAAGTTAGTTTCTTCAGTTTCCTGTTTTGTCCAGTGGAAGAATGTGTGTGTTGGGGGAGCTTTATTTAGTGGATATTCACTACCGACTCAGGTTGTTCCAGACATGGGTGCAGGAAATTAAGGAGGAGGAGCAGCTGTTCATTTATTTTGCTCTACATAGACAAGGACTGGCACTTATTAAGCAAACCCTTTCTAAGTGGATTGCCAGATGTACTGTCATCATGTGGGTATGTGCCATTGGAAAGTGGTGCTGTTAATGCCTTTCCACAGGAGTTGTGGCTGCATTTAATACTCATTTCACAAATATCACCATGGTAAATATTTTTGCCATGGCCACTTGGTTATTGGCTCACATCTTCAAACATTATATCTTGGGCCATGAGTCTAGAATTTGGACCTTCGTTGGCATTTAGGTACTTCTGGACTCGGCCTTTTGAGCCATTGCATTTAGCTGTGTTTGGTTCCAAACTCCCATGAGGTCTGAATTTCACTGCTTGGGATCCTTTCTTTAGGAACCCACTGTAGAATGTCTCTCAATGCTTCCAGAGTCAGCTATGAAAGGTGTTTTTTCACGGTATCTTTTGATATGTAAAAGGCTGTTCTCCACCTTATTACATATTCCCTTGTTTCTAGATAGTCCCACCATGAAGTGACTAAACAGAGAGATAGATGGATAAAATACATAATGTGAAGTTGTTCAATCTCGCCGTTCATTCTTCACTGATGGGTTCTGAGCCGATCCCTCGGCTCCGACACGGCCATTAGCAAAGCTCAATATTTACCAGTAGCTGGAGACCAAGCCCCTTATCCCATGATGCACTGCTGGAATTACCTCAGATCTAGTTTACCGCAGCACAGATCTCAGTGGTTCCAGTTTGCTCGAGCCTTCTTTTGAGAAAAAAATAATTTTTCACAAGTTGTTTCTTACCTTTCTTCTAATATTTACTTAGATAGACATTTATATAGCTATTGTAGCCCCTTCTGCTTCACCATTCCCTTGGTGCTTTACTATATTTCTATAGTTGTAGTGGCCTCGTGTTGGGCCTAGTTATTTAGAGAGTGCGTTGTCCTAGTAGTACTTAGAGTGTGTCTGTTTTTCTCTATAATAGTTAATTGGATTTATAGTATGTGTATGTGTATTTAGATAGTTATTTACATAGTTTAGCCCTGTTTATTCCTCCAGCCATAGTTTAGAGTGTGTTTTATAACTTAGGCGAGTTTATTTGAGCCTAGTTGTTTGCATTATTTTCAGGCTGTATTTAGGTTTGTGTGGGTTGTGTTTAAAATAAGCCTAAAGTCTTTCCTAATATGTCTGAGCAAAAAGGCAAACACCCCAGGTCTGGATTTAAGAAATGTCCAGACTGTGGGCAGAAGATGTCTCTCACTGATGGGCACGTTCACTGTGTGTATTGTTTAGGTGCAGTGCACTTACAGGAGTCCGGCAGCATTTGCCATTCCTTTTCTGCAAGGGTTCTTTTGGAGAGGAAAAGGAAGCTTGTGGATAGGGGTTTGCTGAAGCGTCCTTTTGCTGAAGCCTTGAAGTGACCAGGATGGGGCCAGCAAGTCCTCTAAATCCTCTGCAGATTCCAAAGCATCCAAAGAATCAATAGAGTCTAAGAAATGTAAGGATCCTGGGGCTTCGGCTCCACAGCTCTCGGAGCTGAGTGTCACTTCATTTTGGAGCTGGCCTACGGTTCTGGAGCCAGTCTCCAAGAGACCTGAATCTCCACTCCTCCAATCTGCACCCTCGGTGCACTCCTCTAGGTCCTCTGTCAGCCTCTCAGATTTGGATATGGACTGATTGGTGCAGAAGCTCTTACAGGCACCAGGCCTTGCTAAATTGTAGTCGGCTCCGACCCGAGCATCAGAACTGAAGACCACCACCCCGGACTTGACTGCTCTTCCTCCAAACCGTACCAGATCTAAGGAGCCAGAGGGGGCCGACCTGCTGATCGTGGAGCCTTTGGAGCCGAGACCTGCTCTGCTGTCATCGGTTCCATCTACTCTGACATCCTCTGAACCGACCGGGGACTCTAGGGGCCGACACTCTCCTGTCGGGTCTGGAGAGGATAGTCGCACCGATTTGTCGGTGCCAACTCTTCCTCTCGGGGCCTCAGCTCCTACCTCCAGCTCAGAGCCCACAGCCTCGGTGTGGGAGGGACTGGTGGTTCTTTTGGGTCTGTCCACTCTTTGTCATCGGAGCCATGATGCTTTCAAAGCCATGAGGAGAGCTTTGTCCCCAAAGACATCTTTGACACCAGGTCTGGCCTCTTCTTCCTCCAAAGCACCTGTGTCTGCTTCTGCATCCATCGTCCAGGCCAAGCATAGAGGCCCTGAACTTCAGGTAGCCCCACAGGGCACCCCTTGCTCTTCCAAGACCTCCCCAGAGGATCCCAGTGAGGAGGTTCCCAGGAAGAGATTGTGTAAGATGAGACACTTGGACTCTCCACAGGAGTCCTTGACATCGGACACTGACTTGGATGAGTCAGAAGAGTACCCACGATCCCCCTCTGAAGATATCTCCTTTGCAGAGATACTTGAGATCCTTAGGCAGAGGGGTGATTGGCAGTTCAAAAGCCGTACTGAGGACGAGTCAGTTCTCCTGAAGGCTTTCGGGTCTCAACCTTCCACCTCGTGGGTGTCTCCGCCCTTCAATGAGCTCATGCAGCTGGTCTCTCTGAGGGTGTGGGAATCACCGGAGTCCATGGAACCTGTCCCTCGGAGGCCTAACAAGTTTATTTTTGCCCCCGTGGATGAAGCCTTCTTGACCAAGAGAGTCCCTGTTGATGCCATGGTGGTGGCAGCAGCCACCAAGAAGGAAATGTCCGAGACTTCCTCATCGTTCCATCCTCCTAACAGAGAGTCTAGGATCATGGATCAATACGGGAAATGCATGTTTAGTTCAGCAGCTTTTACACTTCGATCCCTAAACTATTTGACCCATTTCACCAGACTGCAAAGAGATCTCCTTAAGGAGTTGGGAGATACACTTCAGGGTGCTGTAGCTGCAGGGGCTTCCAACAAAGTTGCCACCCAGCTTGCTTCCTTAAATTCCATTGTGAACTCGTCCATGCGGCTAATATATGCAGCCGATGGGAGGAGTAGGGCATCGGGTACAGGAGTTGCTTTATGAAGACATTCCTGGATGCACTTGTGTTCCTTTGCAGAGCCCTTTAAGTCTTCATTTGTCAGCACCCCTTTTGATGGCTCATCTCTTTTTGGACCCAAAGTGAAGGAAACTCTCACCAGGTGTGAGCAGGAGGGAAAGACTCTGTCTGCCATCAGAGTCTGCTTTTCCACCCCTACGCGGCCTTACCCCAAAGGCCAGAGGGGTGGGAAGATGTGGTTCCGAAAAGCCCAAGGAGCCTTTCAGGACACACATGGTGAACCCCCCTTTCAGGACAGAGGAGGGGGTAATAATGGAAGACACCGCCCTCGCGGCAGAAAGGGTCCGCAGCACCAGGGTGACACAGATCACTTCTTGGGTCAGCCCTATCAGCACTCCTGAAGGGAGGCCCGACTGTCCTGCTCTGGAGGCAGTCGGGGGTCACTTATCTTTGTACCCAGATGCCTGGCGAGATATAACAAACGACAACTGGGTACAAAGTATTATTTCTAGAGGGTATTTCATACTGTTCTCCACTCCACCCACACCCCCAAGGAGAATCCCAGATGTTCCACCCAGTTACAGGGGACAAGCAATTATAGAGGTCTGCAAGATCTAGAAAAAGAGTCATCCAGCCAGTCCCAGCAGACCAGATAGGATCCGGAACTTACTTAAGATTCTTTTTGGTTCCAAAGAAAACAGGGGACTGGAGACCTATTTTGGACCTCAGCAGACTCAACCAATTTGTCAAGAAAGAGAAGTTCCGGATGGTCACGCTACAGTCTATACTTCCTTTCTTAGGGAGAGACCATTGGATGTGCTCAATAGATCTCAAGGATGCATACTACCACATAAAAATGGCCAGGCTATCCAGAGATCATCTGCGTTTCCAGCTGGGAGCCAATCATTATCAATTTCAGGCCCTGCCCTTTGGTCTCATTACAGCCCCCAGAGTGTTCACCAAATGCATGGCAGTGGTCATGGCTCACCTGAGGCATCTAGGATTCCAGGTGTTCCCGTATCTCAACGATTGACTCCTTACCTCCACCACTAGGCATCAACTCATTCAGGCAAGAGAATACACTCTTTCACTCTGCAAACACTTAGGCATTACGATCAATTCAGAAATGTCTGCCTTATTGCCATCACAGCAAATTGTCTTTATAGGGGCAGAGTTAGACACCTCAACCACCACTCCACGACTACCAGTCGAGAGAGTCTCAGCTCTTTGGTATCGAAGGGCAGAGCACCAGCCGCAGAAGTTTTAAAAGTCTTGGGTTTGATGGCTGCAGCGATCTTGGCCATACCATTAGCAAGGATGCATATGCGGATTCTTCAGTGGCTGCTGTTCACTCAGTGGTCTTATCAGGAACTTCCAATGAATCACATGATTTTAATTATGAATTCCTGCAAGAGAGAGCTCCACTGGTGGTTGACATCTCTTCATGTAACCATAGGATGCCCCTTTATACTACCCCCTCCAGTAGCCACTGTGACCACAGACGTTTCCCTGATAGGGTGGGAGGGGGGGGCATTTTCAGGAAAAGACTGCCCAAGGTACATGGACGGATCAAGAGACACATCTGCATATCAATGTCCTGGAGATGAGAGCAGTACTTATAGCATTGTAGTACTTCCAGGACTCTCTTCCTCTAGGGACGATTGCGATTCAGACAGACAATATGTCAGTAGTCTGGTACTTGACCAAGCAAGGTGGGACCAAGTCTTACCCCCTTTGCCGAGAAGCCCTTAGAGTTTGGCAGTGGGCTGTCTCCTCCCAGTGCTTTCTGTTGGCAATGTACATCATGAGAAGATCCAACATGATAACAGACAAACTGAGCAGGGCAATCTTGTTGCCTCACAAGTGGTCCCTCAAGCAAGAGGTTGCGAATAGGATTTTCTGCAAATGGGGCCAGCCTTGCTGCGATCTGTTTGCCAGTCACATCAACATGAAATGCAGAAGCTACTTTGCCCTGATTCTCCCTCCGGGAGAACCCCTGAGAGATGCATTCATTATGCATTTCCACCGATCCCGCTAATACCCAAGTTTCTACAGAAGGCAATGTCGCTGGGGAGGACCATCATTCTTATAGCCCCTCATTGGCCTCGGCAGATTTGGTTCCCATTTCTTCATCATCATCTATTGAAGGGTCCATGGATTCTGGACCCAGTTCCGGTCCTTCTGACACATCCGTCGGGGGACCTCCATCTTTCATTGCAGTCATTGAAGCTCACAGCTTGGTTGCTCCAGTTCCGCTCATATCCAAGCTTCATGATCTTTCAGATAAGACAAGGCAGATCCTCTTGTCTTCCTGCAAGACATCCACCAGAAGATTATATCTTAGTAAGTGGAAGAGATTTTCTGTATGGGCTTCTGAGCAAAACATTGATCCTTATCAAGCCCCTTTGACGTCCATTTTAGAATTCTTGACTATGATTTTTAATAAAGGTGCTGCAGCTGCTACAGTTCAGGTCCAGTTGGCTGCTATATCTAACTTTCATTTTGGAGTGGACAGGCTGAACATTATGGCCCACAAGTTGTCCAAGGCCTTTCTCAAAGGAATCTTTCACATGAGGCCTCCAGTGAAAACTCCTTATTCTCCTTGGAATCTAAACTTTATGCTGTCTCGTGTAATTCTTCCCCATTTGAACCAGCATCATCTTCTGATCTAAAATTTTTATCTGGAAAACCATATTTCTGGTGGCTATTACTTCTGCCCACAAAGTGTCAGAACTTCAAGCCTTATCTATCAGCCCTCCTTATTTGGTTTTTCATGCTGACAGAGTATCTCTTAGGACAAATCCCTCTTTTTTGCCCAAAGTTTGTTCGGACTCTAATATCAACCAAGTCATTGAATTGCCAGTCTTCTTCCCCAACATTTCCAACAAACTAGAGTATATGCTGAACAAACATGGCATTCACAGACAGCTCAGATATTATTTGGACTGAGCAAAAGATGTTAGAAAACCAGACCAGCTCTTTGCTTCTTTCTCTGAAGCTAGAAAAGGTAGACCAGTGGCTAAAACAACCCTTTCTAAGTAGCTATCTGATTGTATCACCTTTGTTTATTCAGCTGTTAATATGCCCTTACTACACAAGATTAAAGCTCATTCAACCAGAGCAGTTTCTACATCTTCTGTATTCCAAGCCAAATTGCCCCTTGATAACATTTGTGCTGCAGCCACTTGATCTAAACCTCATACCTTTTCACTCATTACAAAGTCGATAAGGCCTCCAGGGACAGGACTTTTTTTGGGTCTATGGTCCTGAAGAATGTACTCCCATGAGCCACCCGAGATTGAGGGTGCTAGGGACGCTACCCATCAGTGAAGAATTAACGGCAAGCTTGAACAACTTCACATTAAGAAGTTATGTACTCACCATAACATTCCATTTGAGTTGTTCCATCTCGCCTTCATTCTCACGTCCCTCCCTCCATCCTCCACTTGGCTAATTGTTGACCCTAGAGGCTGGTCTCATCCTGGTTATTCAGTCCTTCTTCCTCTCTTGGGAGAGTAGTTCTCTTATAGGTTTATGGTACACGCAGCAAACAAGATCTGAGGTAATTCCAGCAGTGCATCATGGGATAAGGGGCTTGGTCTCGAGCTTTGCTAATGGCCGTGTCGGAGCCGAGGGATCGGCTCCGAACCCATCAGTGAAAAATGAAGGCGAGATGGAACAACTCACATGGAACGTTTTGGTGAGTGCATAACTTCTTATTTGTTATGCTTTTAGTTTCCTTCCAGGTTGTGCTTCCTCAGTCCATGAGGGTGACAGGGCATGGATTGGACATGCTGTCCTTGCTGATGTACCTACACTTCGGCAAGAGACTTCCTGTCCAGTGTGTGTGTGTGTGTGTGTGTGTGTGTGTGTGTGTGTGTGTGTGTGTGTGTGTGTGTGTGTGTCAAAGCTGTGGTTACTTTTATAGAGCAAAGCAGCTGTGCACTATTGTGTTTTTTTTTTCACTTTTGTGCACTGTAGTAGTGCCCTGGAGATGGTATGTGTAAGTTAGGGGGTGAGGTTTATTTTATTTTTATTTTGCCTTTGTTTACCGGAAAAGTCAGACTGAGTTTGGCAAAACCCCTTTTCAGTGGCAACCCTGGGAGAAAAGCTGCAGATAATTAATATACATTCAGTTATTTTAACACAGTTATCTAGGTCTTGGTATTTGCAGTGATTCAAAAGGAAATTTTTGAAATATATACAGACTCTTATAAAGGTCTTAGCAATTAAAATGTATCACCAAATAAACCGCAGGCACAGCCAAGTAGTTTACCAAATTTAATAGACGTATTATCACAATCCACAATACACAGTAAGCGCTTTCATCCATACAGACTTCATCAGACTGAATAATGTGGTCTAAAACATTCAAATATAAATACAATTCTAAAAACAACACATGATTTTACAGACTGCTGCTGCTTTACAGCATTACCTCATAGATGTACACAGGCACTACTTTTTCTTTACTGCAGTACCGCATGGGTGTATGTAGGTAGTGTTGCTGCGTTACTACAATATATTATGGGTGTACACAAGTGGTGGTGTTTGTTTACTGCAGCACCTTATGGGTATACACAGGTGGTATTGTTGCGTTAGTACAGTACCACATGAATGTGCACAGGCAGTGCTGCTTATTTACTGCAGTACCTCGAGGGTGTACACAGAAACTGCTGCTTTTTTACTGCAGTACCTCGAGGGTGTACACAGAAACTGCTGCTTCTTTACTGCAGTACCTCGAGGGTGTACACAGAAACTGCTGCTTCTTTACTGCAGTACCTCGAGGGTGTACACAGAAACTGCTGCTTCTTTACTGCAGTACCTCGAGGGTGTACACAGAAACTGCTGCTTCTTTACTGCAGTATATTAGAGCTGTACACAGACATTGTTGCTTTGTTACTGCAGTAACTTATGGGTGTGTGCAGGCAGTGCTGCTGCTTCACTACAGCACTTTATAGATGTATACAGACACTGCTGTTCCTTTACTGAAGTACCTCATGGGTGTACACAGGCAGTGTTGTTCCTTTCTTGCAGTATCTTATGGGTGTACATATGCACTGTTGTTTCTTTAATGCAATACCTCATGGGTGAACACAGGTAGTGTTGTTACTTTACTGAAGTACCTCGTGGATGTACACAGGCAATGCTGCTTATTTACTGCACCAAATGGGTGAACACATAGTGCTGCCTCTTTACTGTAGTACCTCATGGCTGTACACCGGTACAGCTGATTATTTATGGCAGTGCCTCATAGCTGTACACAGGTTCAGCTGATACCTTATGGCAGCGCCTCTTGGCTGTACACAGGTACTTCCGGTTCTTTACAGCAGTGTCTCATGGGTGTACACAGGTGCTACTGGTTCTTTATGGCAGTGCCTCTTAGCTGTACACAGGTACTGCTGCTCCTTTACGGCAGTGTTTTGTGGGTGTACACAGGTACCATTGGTTCTCTATTCTATGACAATGTCTTGGGGCTGTACACAGGTACCACTAGTTCTTTATGGCATTGCCTCTTGGCTGTACATAGTTTTTTTTAGTGACTGTACACAGCTACTGCTGGATGTCCTTCTATTCTTCTGTTGCAGTATTCCTGACTTAAGAGAGTTGCCTGCCAGGCAACGACCCGACGTTGACCAGTATACCAAAGTCTTTCTCTACCTAAGGTGCATGGTACATCTGACATTGCTTGACAGCAGACATCGGCCATAAAAGAGACGTACGCATGCACCACCCTCAGAACTTCTTTGCTGCCAGCCGGATCGCCAGTCCCAGACATTGTTCTGCTGTCAGAATCACTGTTCTTCGGATAAGTTAAGTACCTAATTTAGGAACCCTTTTTTCTTTAGCTACCTTTTCAGGTTCATGTAATCCAGAAAAAGGAAGTGTGACTGTGGACAACAGATTCCACACAAAGACAGTCATACTTGGTGCCTTTTTGCTTAGGCCCTCAGCACGACCACAAATCCTGTACTATTTGCCAATCCTTTGTCCCTAATAAAACTCTCCAGAGTTGGTTATCCTCCCTTGTGATATAACTTGAAAACCAGTGTCTCAAGCTTCATGCAAAAAGTGCAATGGACCTTTCTCCTAACCTGATGACCAAGCCTATGAAACAGAAAGCCAAAAAACATAGGCCAGAATCTGTCTGAAGCTGCTCATGAAAGCTCAGAGACATGCGCCAACAGAGATCTGGATCTACAGATCAAGCCTGCTTCACAGGCCGTCTTGGCTCTGGATGTATGCACATCCAGAGAGGCTTTGTTCAGGGTTACCAAGGCTTATAGTGTCAGAGGGTCCTAGGGGGATTACCCAGACAGTTGTTAGGGAGGCTGTTAAATCCAATATTGTAGAGTTCAAGCTTACGTCCAGCCCTCCTCCTTTGCACCACATAGATACACCTGCAAAGAATAAACAAAAAAACAAACATGTCTCTCCTCCTGATCTACAGAAGGAATGATTAAACTTTTCACAAGGCCTCTTCATGGCCTTTATGGCCGTTAAGCCTTCATCAAGTTGCGCTGCTTCCCCTCTGCCTGGGCCTTCTTTCCTCAAGAAGAGACCTAGGGCCCCATCTTGCCTCTGATGATGACTCCTCTTCTGAGGAGGAGAAGGAGAAGGAATTTGACTATTCCTCCCAAATTCCCTCCCCTTTGGATTATGTTTCCCCCAAAGGGGACTGCAGCGGGACAGATTCTCCCATGGAGGAGATTTCTTTTGGGGAGACTATCTTCAAAATGCAGGACCATTTCAAGTGGGACTCCACAGAGATGTCAGAGGTTCAAACATGTTATTATGACCTTCTCCACGTCCAGACCCCCCAGTCCTTCAGCCATACCTCCTGTAATTCATGCATTTTTGGATGTCTTTGTTTCCTCTTCCACCCACCCATACTTACAGCCCCCAGCTCCTAAAAAACCTGATAAGTATTACAAAGTACCCAAGGACTGCCGATTCCTTTTTAAGGCACCCACTGCAGATCCCCCAGTTATTTCTGTTTCCTCTGATAATGCCTCCAAGTCATTCCCTCCTCTTCCCTGCTGCCCTCAGATAAAGACAGCATGCAGTTGGAGAGACTGGGAAATAATATATATGCCCCTGATACCCTAGCCTTCAGAGCTTTAAACTGTTACACAGACATGACCAAGTACATCTTGGAACCCTTTCCCAGGTCTCTAAATTGGTATCAGACATGTCTGAATCTGCAAATAAGACCCTGGCATCCATTCCACTTCCTCTCAGGTAGCCAGACATTCTATCAAGTACACCTGTGATATAGTAGAATCCTCCTGTAGAGCTGCTGCTTCCTCTTATGCCCTTAGAAGGTTTGCCTGGCTAAGGCTTTAGCCTCTACCTGAGGATATCAAGGCTAAACTGATGGATGCCCCCCCCCCGGATTAAAATGCCCTCTTTGGGAAACCTTCCGCAGAGCTCTTCAAGTCTCTACAGGAAAAAAGCAAATAGCTTAAGGATCTCAAACACATTTTGGTATCACCTGTGCCTAAATGTCACAGGAATTACCCTGCAAAACAAACTTTTGTATGCATGCAATCCAGAGCTCCTCAATCTAGACTTCAAAAGATGGCTAAGATGATCCAACAGTTTCCCTCCTCTTATATTTCTGTCCCTCATATAACCAAGCAGCCCTTTCCTGACCAAACGGGCTCATCTTCGTGACTCTTGCAACAACCCAATTCCCCTGTCCCAACACCTTTCCCTCTCCCTTCATTTCTGGGAACTAATCACTAAAGACTCTTAGATGTTAAGTATCATAAAATGGGGATATTTCATGGTTTGGCACAAAGTGCCTGTTTCAGAGGAATCCCCCTATCACAAAAAGATCAGCTCCCTCTTTTCCCACCAGTTCTACTAGAACTGCAACAGGGCACCATAGAACCTGTTCCCCACGGGGAAGAGGGAAGGGGCTATTACTTACGCCTTTTCTTAGTTCCCAGGAAGGAAGGACCCTGCAGACCAATACTGGATCTCTCCTACCTCAAGGATTTCCTCATAGTCCTCTTTTTCAAAAGTCTAACCCTACAAACACTGTTTCCTCTTGTCCTCCCTCAGGCATTTTTAGCTTCAGTAGATATCAAGGATGCCCACTTCCATATCCCAATTCACCACAGATACAGGAGATTCCTATGATTTTCTGTAGGACCCTTGCACTATCAGTTCTCGACTTTGCCTTTTGGACTCTCTACAGCTTCGAGCGTCTTCACAAAATGTCTAGCCCTAATAGTAGCCTTTTGCAGGCTCCAGGGGATCTTATTTTACCCGTACCTGTACAACCTCTTAATCAAAGCCACTTCTCAAGCAGAGTTGAACAGATCCCTCCAAATGGAATTTACCATCAACTTCAAGAAGTCATCTGTGGACCCATCCCAAGATCTCATATTTCTGGACTGCAGATTCCAAACCCTGAGCATGATAGTGCCTCTCCCACCTTCCAAGGCACAGGAGATCTCACTAATCTTTGCAGAGGCACTCCACCTAAATCAGATTTCTGCCAGACATTTTCACGGGATCTTGGGCCTAATGACTTCCACCATTCCATTGCTTCCTCTAGCAAGGCTTCACATGAGGAGACTTCAATAGTTCCTCAATCCAGTATGGTGTCAGCATGCTCACCATCTAGAACACCCGATTCTACTCCTCCCATGTCTAAAGCAGGAGCTCCAGTGGTGTATCTCACAACTGTCTGTACACCCAGGTCTTCCCATTCATCCACTACCACATACTCAGACTTTATTTACGGATGCCAGCCTTAGACCTCCACATGGCTCAAGGGCAGAGGTCTTCCTCCCAAATGGAGGAACACATAAATGTGAGAGAAATGAGGGCACTATTTTTAGCCCTCCAAACCTTCAAATCACTGATCACACCAGGGAGGTTGTGTGTATGCACCAACAACATGACAGTACTGTGGTACATATACAAACAGGGAGGTACCAGATCCTATCTCCTGTGCAGACTAGCCATGCAGGTATGGGTTCTAGCTTGTCATCTAGATGTATTTCTCCAAGCGGTATACATCCCCTCCAGCCAGAATACAGTGACGGACACCCTAAGCAGATCCAGGACAGAAGCCCACAAATAGATGCTTCACAGGGATGACATTGTCCACCAGTGGTGTATTTCAGAAATAGATTTCTTTGCCTCCCCCATGAACAGACAACTTCCTCAGTTTTGTGCCAGAGGATGCCATTCTCAGGCATGGAGAGTGACACACTTTCTATACCATGGAAGGGGAAATTCCTATATGCATTCCCTCCCCTTCCACTCATCCCTAAAGTCCTGTTGAAAGTCCAACAAGAAAAGCCCAAAATCTTGCTGGTTACTCCCTATTGGCCAAGACAGCATTGATTTCCCCTTCTATTTCACCTAGCCAAGGGCAAGCATCACAAGTTATCCCACCGAGTGGACCTCCTAACACAGAACAAGGGCTCACTCCTACACCCACATCTGGAAACCCTCCAAGTAACTCTATAGGTGAAATAGCCCTAATGCCATTCAGACACCTTTTACTCTGAGGACGTGCTTCAAGGAGGCCAGGAAACCTACTACTCGAAAGTCTTACTTCTCTAAATGGAAGTGTTTCTCTGTTTGGTGTCAGACTAGGAACCAGGACCCATTGAATGTGCTCCCGCCTATGGTTCTATCCTGTCTGTGTGAATTGCTTAATGCAGGTCTAGCATACGATTCAATACAGGCTCATTTGGCAGCTGTTTCTGCTTGTTTACCACTAAACCCTGCCTTAACTTCCAGATTCGAAGCTCAATAATTCTTCAAAGAAGTCCTTCATGTCAGCCCCCCCCCCCCAGGAGACCAGTGGCCCCACAACTTTGTACTAGAGAAATTAACACAAGCTGCATTTGAACCTGCTTTCTCTAGCTCACTCAAATACTGCACTTGGAAAACAGTTCTCCTGGTGGACATTACCTCATCCAGGTGGGTCTCAGAGTTACAAGCCCTCATGGCTTCTCCCCTTTCTTGTTTTTCTATAAAGACAGAGTATCTCTCTGGATCAATCCCTCTTTCTTGCCAAAGGTTGTCAATGAATTGTCCCTAAACCAGGCAATTCACCTACTGACTTTCTTTCCCTCTCCCTAGAACAGTAGTGAGAGGATCCTGCACATTATGGATGTACACAGGCAGATCAGGTTCTACTTAGATAAGACTAAACCGTTCAGGAAAACAGACCAATTATTTGTGTCTTTCCATCCTAGGGCTCTAGGATTGCCTGTGTCTAAACAGACAATCTCAAACTGGATATCCAAATCTATTGCTTTTTGCTACACCCACCATGGTAACGTTCTCCTTGGCTCAGTCAAAGCTCACTCTACCGGGGCAGTATCTTCTTCAGGGGCCTTCCTCAGGGGTTTGGATACCAACTCTATCCTAGAAGCAGCTACTTGTACTTCTGTCCACAGCTTCCCCAAGCACTATAAGCTAGACTCCATCTCTAGATCCAGGGCAGAGTTTGCCAGGGCCATTCTCCATGGCTTTCTTGAAAATTCCACTGCCACTTCCTCCAACCTTTCCTCATGAGATCTTATAATCTCCATTAAGTCAGGAATACTGCAACAGAAGAATAGAAGGACATAGATTAGTTGTGTAAGAACTTACCATAATGACAGATGTCCCTGTCTTTTCTGTTGCAGTATTCCAACCCCCCCCTGCTTTCCCCCACTTCTTGCCTTTCTTGGATGCACAGGTCCTCACTCCCTTAGACTGTTTGTCTGCCTGGGGCTTCAGCTCTGAGGGTGTTGCATGAGTATGTCTCTTTTATGGCCGACGTCTGTTTTCAGCCAGTGTCAGACGTACAGCACACCTTAGGTAGTGAAAGACTTTGGTATACTAGGCAATGTAGGATCATCACCTTGGCAGGCAACTCCCTTAAGTCAGGAATACTGCAGCAGAGAAGAGGACATCTAACATTATGGTAAGTTCTTTCACAACTAATCTTTCTTTACTGCAGTGCCTCTTGGCTGTACACATGTACTGCTGGTTCTCTACGGCAGCATCTCATGGCTGTACATGGGTTCTGCTAGTTCTCTATGACAGTGCCTTGTGGCTGTACATGGGTACTGTTGGATGTCCTTCTATTCACATATTGCAGTATTCATTACATATGGGTTTACTCCTCTTGCTACCCGAACATCTGGCCAATATACAAAAGTTTTCAGTCACTGTATGGTGCAAGAGAAGTCTGACGTGGCTAGCAGTGCATAGGCCATAAAAGTGACATCTGCACGCACCGGCCCTCAGAACTTCTCAGCCACCAGTCGAACGTCAGGTATTCCTGTCTTCTCGGCCATTGGATCTCAAAGAAAAAAGATAAGTGCCCAGTTGGGGAGACTTTTCAGTCATTTTCTTTATCTTAATGCCTGTTCATGTCATCTAGTAAGGATCTAGAAAGGGCAAGTGTAAGTGCGGCCATCGGATACCACACAAGGATGCCCATGATTAGTGTCTTTTTTGTTTAGGTCAGTCGCACAACTACAAGGCCTGCTGCATTTGCCAAGCGTTTGTGCCCAAAACTTTGCACAGCCATCTGCATGTGCTCAACCTCTGGAAAATAAACGTTTAAAACAAGTAGCCTTAGGTATGGAGGGTTCCATCGACGTACCTGCCAAACCGCTGAAAAAGAAAGCCAAGACTATCAGGCCTACCACTACCACTGCACCTCTTGCATCCGACTCTCAGCCTGTGGTCGACTTTGGCCTGGTTGAGGGTTCAGGCCGCGCCACTTCGGCTACAGTAGGTACCTCCATGGAAGCCGCACAATCCCATGTGGAGGACACGTCCATAGAGGCTTCTCCAACATCGTTTCCGACACTGGGGCGAGGGGGTACTAGCGATTTCTGTAGGTCCATCGGATCCTTCCAGTTCCTTACATTCGCCTCAGTTCCAGGCCTACCTCCCTTCAGACACCTGCCAGGCCTCTCAGAAGGAAGGAAAAAAGAAAACACATTTCACCTGCTACTGAAAGCATGCCTGACTGGCAGGCTTTCAGCCAAAGTTTGTTTAATGCTTTCATGGCCTTACAGCCTACCACTACAGGGACTTCGACAATCTCTCCCCCTATACTGAGCCCAAGGCCTCAAACGTCAGACCCCTCTCTGAGGGAAGAGGAGCAATTTTCTGATTTTTATCTGAAGAATTACTCTCTTATACTTCTCAGCTTTCTTCTCCCTTGGGATACGGCTCCCCAGAGGAAGAATCCATTGATCCTGACTCCCCAGCTGAGGATTTGACCTTTGAGGAGACTGTATTATCAAGATAAAAGAACATTTTAAGTGTGAATCTTCTGAAATGACTGAGATTCAAAAAAGGTATTATGACCTCATTCAGGTGCATTCCCCAACTCCTACTGCTGTTCCTCCAATTCTGCCTTCTTTCCTGGATGCCTTCTCTTCAGTATACTTGAACTTTGACTCACAACCCCCTGCTCCAAGCAGATCTGATAGATATTATAAAGTCCCTGAGACTGCTAAGTTTCTTATTAAGTGTCCTCCAGCAGACCATGCCACCATTTCCATCTCCACAGATAAGGCCTCTAAACTATTACCTACCAACACCATTCTTCTTGCTGACAAAGAGCGCAAAACCATGGAACGTCTGAGTAAGAAAATTTACACCTCTGCTACTCTGGCCTTCAGGGCTACTAACTACCAAACACACAGGGCTAAATATGTCTTATCCCTTCTGGAGAAAGGCTCTAAGGAATTGTCTGATTCCCCAGATTTTGCTGCCAAAGCTTCACTGTCTTCCCTTCTTGCTCTCACCTCCCAGGTTACCAGGCAGTCCATAAAGTGCAGTTATGATGCTGCTGGAGCCTTAGCCAGATCAGCAGCATCAGCATCTGCTTTGAGAATTTATTCCTGGCTACGTCTCCAACTTCTACCAAATGACTTTAGAGCAAAGCTGGTTGATGCCCCTGTGGACGATGAGCTCTGTTTGGTACAAAAGTGGCTGATTTATTTTAGTCACTACAGCAGAAGGGAAAAGAGATGCAGGATTTAAAACACCTGCTGGTCTCTCCTATTCCAAAACTCCAGAGGAATTATCTGGCAAAAACACAATTTATTAGAAAGCACTCTCATCCAGCTGCTCCCACAAGGCCCAGAAAAACAACTAGGAAGCAACCCACTCCTGCCAGAGCTTCCGCCTCCTGTAGCCAGAGGCAGCCCTATCAAGGCAGGGCAGGTAGTGTCGGACTACCTGCCACCCAAAACCCCTCCCTCTCTTGGTGCATCTCTCTCACTGTCTTCCAGTGTGGACATCCATCACCTCAGACAAATGGGTCCTTTCAATAATACAAAACGGGTATTTTATGACCTGGCTTATGCTCCCAAAGTGGAGGGATATACCACAACCTCCAAAACAACAGCTATTACTATTGCAGCCTGTACTAGAAACTCTGATGGTGCAAGGCACCATTGAAACAGTACCACTGGCTGCAAAAGGAAGAGGTTTCTACTCCAGGAATTTCTTAATGCCAAGAAAAGACGGTCCTTGGAGGCCAATTCTGGACCTCTCTCTATTCAACCTCTTCCTTCAGGTTCCTACTTTCAGGATGTTGACTTTACCATCTCCTTTTCCACCCCTTATTCCCCAAGGGTTCATGGCCACCCTAGATATTAAGCATGCCTGCCTTCACATCCCCATAAGGCCCAGTTTCAGGAAATACCTGAGGTTCTCTGTGGGCCATTCTCACTTTCAGTTCTCTGCGTTGTCCTTTGGGCTTTCCACTGTACGCAGAGTATTTACTAAATGTCTAGGCCCAGTTATTCCCTTTTGCAAGACAAAAGGAATCCAGATATTCCCTTATCTGGATGACCTGCTCGTACAGGCAGATTGCAAGGAGACCCTCCTGCAACTTGCCATTACCCTCCTACAATCCCTGGGATTTCAGATCAACTTCCCAAAATCCCACCTGGATCCTTCTCAAGACATTGTCTTCCTGGGGTGCAGGATTCGCACAGACATCATGAAAGCATACCCCCCCAAAAAGGTGGAAAGCTTAACTGAACACCTACTTCTGGTCCTCCAGACAACAGAATTGACATCAAGGCAGTACCTCAGGCTCCTGGGCTACATGGTAGCCACTATCCCCAAGTTACCATTAGCAAGACTCTATATGAGGAAGTTGCAGTTGTACTGAAGGTCAGTCTGCACCCAGCACTCCCACCACTTGGAGTACAGGGTTCCCGTCCTATCCTGCCTGCCTCAAACTAGAAATCCGGTGGTGGCTGAAGCAAGTGAACCTCAATCCAGGTCTTCCCCTGCAACCACCTCAACCCAAACAGATCATGCACACAGATGCCTCAGATTTGGGCTGGGGAGCAACTCTGGGCCATCTTAAGGGGCTGTGACCAGGGCCACACAAAGAAAGAACACATCAATATCCAAGAGATGAGGGCAATACTCCTGGCCTTGCAAGCCTTCCAATCCAATCTACAACAAGGGCCAATAAAGAGCTTTGCAGACAATACCACAGTGCTGTGGTATCTCAACAAACGGGGGGGGGGGGGGGATCTTACTTGCTTTGCAGACTAGCTCTCCTGGTGTGGGAACTGGCCACCTCCCAGGGAGTTACCCTGCAGGCGATTTACATTTCTTCACAACAGAACTCACAGGAAGACTCCCTCAGTAGATTCATAACAAACAGCCACAAATGGATGCTTCACAGGGATGTCTTCCTGGACCTGGTCCACCAGTGAGGTACACGTCTAGTCTTCCTGTTTGCCTCCTCCATCAACAGGCAACTTCCTTTCTTCTGCACCAGACTCCAACACACTCAGGCGATGGTAACAGATGCCTTCTCAGTATCTTGGGAGGGGAAGTTTCTTTATTCATTTCTCCCCTTCCCACTTGTACAGAAGCTCCTGCTGAAGATCCAACAGGACAGACCAGAAATCTTGTTGATGACTCCCTTTTGGCCAAGACAGCATTGGTTCTCCCTACTCTTACAGTTATCCAAGGGCAATCACCACAATTTACCTGTCAAGAGTGGACCTTCTCACACAGCACAGGGGATCCCAAATATACCCACAGTGGCAATTGCTGCACCTCACACTGTGACTGATAGGATTCTGATCCCTTTCAGACACCTTTACAATGAGGATGTGCTCACTCTACTGCAGGAGGTCAGGAAACCAAACACAAGAAAATCCTGCCTATCAAAGAGGAAGAGATTTTCTATATGGTGTCTCAAAAGACAGTTGGACCTGCTTGCAAGCGACACCCCTCTAGTACTGTCTTACCTGTGTGGACTCCTGCAGACAGGATTGGCCTACTCATCCATTAAAGCCCACTCGTCTGCCATTTCAGCATGTTTTCCTCTGGATCCCCCCCAGCTTCCAGGCTACCAGCTAAGTTATTCCTTAAAGGGGTCCTTCACCTGAGATCCCCCAGGAAGCCATCTCCACCCCCATGGGGACCTCAACTATGTTTTGGAAAAGCTTACACTTCCTCCTTTTGAGCCAGCGGACAAAGCTTCCCTAAAACACTGTACATGGAAAAAACTGTACTACTTGTGGCCTTGACTTCAGCCAGAAGAGTGTCAGAGCTACAAGCCCTCATGGCTATCCCACCTTTCCTGGTATTCTGCACGGACAAGGATATGCTTAGCACTAACCCTTCCTTCATGCCCAAGGTGGTGAATGACCTTTCCCTAAATTAGGCCATCCATCTACCAACCTTCTTCCGTAACCCACTGGGAGACAGTGAGAGAGTACTTCATTCCCTGTGGATGTGCACAGACAACTCAGATTTTATCTACACAAAACCAAGTCCATCAGACATGTTGATCAACTGTTTGTCTCCTTCCAACCCAGGGCCCTAGAGAAGGCAGTAACTAAGCAAACTATTTCAACCTGGATTTCCAAATCTATCGCCTTCTGCTGCAAATACCATGGGAAATCCCTGCAAGGTACTGTTAAAGCACACTCCACCAGGGCAATGGCCTCCTCAAGAGCCTTCTTCAGGGGTTTGGATACCTCTACCATTCTTGAAGCAGCCACTTGGTCATCAGTGCAGACTTTCACCAAACATTACAAGTTAGACCATATTTCCAGAGCCAGGGTGGGATTTTCCAGGGCTATCCTTCATGGATTCCTGGAGACTACCTCTAGACCACCACCCCCTTCTTCACAGTGAGGTTTGGCACTCACCAATATGTGATAAATACTGCAACATGTGAATAGAAGGACATAGAAAAGTTGTGTAAAATCTTACCATAACCAAAGATGTCCTCCTCTTCCATGTTGCAGTATTTCTTCCCCTCCTGTTATGCTGCATTTCCCTTTCTGGATGGCACAGGACTGGCAGTTCCCTTGCTAGGACTGGTTCCGACTGGGGCTTACAGTTCTGAGGGCTGGTGCATGCAGATGTCACTTTTATGGCCCACATTCCTCTAGCCACATGAGACATCCCACGTGCCATACAGTGACTGAAAACGTTTGTATACTGGCCGAACATTCGTGTAGCAAGAGGAGTAAACCCATATGTGATGAATACTGCAACATGGAAGAGAAAGATGTCTATGGTTATGGTAAGATTTTACACAACTTATCTTCCTTTACGACAGTGTCTCGTAACTGTACACAGGTACTACTAGATGTTCTTCTATTCTTATGTTGCAGTATTCATAACCTTTGGGTTAGCCTCCGCCTAGTGACCCGGACATCCAGCCAGTATACAAAAGCTTTAGTCACTGCAAGGTACGTGGGACGTCTGATGTTGGCCATAGGGTGCATGGGCCATAAAAGTGACGTTGGCATGTACCTTCCTCAGTACATCTTTGCTGCAGTCGAACGCCAGCTCATCCTGCAGTTTGTGCCATCAGATCCTGCGAGTTTAAGCTAAGTACCCCACTGCGGCCTTTTTTCGTGTTCTTGTTTTGGTCACTGCATGCCTGCCCAGGTTCATGTCATCCAGGAAAGGAAAGGAAAGTGTAGGTGCAGACATCAGATCCCCCATAAGGACACCCACGACCTGTGCTTGTTCTGCCTAGGGCCCAACCACAACCATAAATACTGCTAGATTTGTCAGGCCCTTGTTCCAAAGACTCTTTGCAGCCGTCTGCACGCTCTTAATATCTATTTAGAAAACAAACAACTAAAATTTCTTGCTCTTGCAATGGAAGGGCCTTCCAGTCAGACCGTCGAGCCATTGAAAAAGATGGCCAACGTTACCAAGCCTGAGCCTACTGCTGCTCCTCATTCATCCAACATTCCCCCTGTGGCCGACATATGCCTGGAGGAACATATGGAATCAGCCGATGCTGGTATAGTGGATACCATGTACTGTGCACAGGCACAGCTTGTTCTTTGCAGAAGTGCCCCATGGCAGGTCACAGGAACAGCTGGTTCTTTACCACAGTGCCCCATGGCTGTAAACAGGTACTGCTGGTTCTTTACAGCAGTGCCTCATGGCTACACAGGCACAGCTGGTTCTTTACAGCAGTGCCCCATGGCTGTACACAGGTACTGCTGTTTCTTTACAGCAGTGCCCCATGGCTGTGCACAGGTACTGCTGGTTCTTTACAGCAGTGCTCCATGGCTGTACGCAGGTACTGCTGGTTCTTTACAGCAGTGCCCCATGGCTGTACACAGGTACTGCTGGTTCTTTACAGCAGTGCCCCATGGCTGTACACAGGCACAGCTGGTTCTTTACAGCAGTGCCCCATGACTGTACACAGGCACAGCTGGCTATTTACAGCAGTGCCCCATGGCTGTACACAGGTACTGCTGGTTCTTTACAGCAGTGCCCCATGGCTGTACACAGGTACTGCTGGTTCTTTACAGCAGTGCCCCATGGCTGTACACAGGTACTGCTGGTTCTTTACAGCAGTGCCCCGTGCTGTACACAGGCACAGCTGGTTCTTTACAACAGTGCCCCATGGCTGTACACAGGCACAGCTGGTTCTTTACAACAGTGCCCGTGCTGTACACAGGCACAGCTTGGTCTTTTTAGCTGGTTCTTTATAGCAGTGCCCCATGGCTGTACACAGGTACTGCTGGCTCTTTACAGCAGTGTCCCATGGCTGTACGCAGGTACTGCTGGCTCTTTACAGCAGTGCCCCATGGCTGTACACAAGTACTGCTGGTTCTTTACAGCAGTGCCCTATGACTGTACACAGGCACAGCTGGT
The DNA here is from genome assembly GCF_019279795.1 of Protopterus annectens. Taxonomy (NCBI): domain Eukaryota; kingdom Metazoa; phylum Chordata; order Ceratodontiformes; family Protopteridae; genus Protopterus; species Protopterus annectens. The sequence goes on along the minus strand of NC_056744.1, from coordinate 1,776,051,442 downwards.
TCTTTACAGCAGTGCCCTATGACTGTACACAGGCACAGCTGGTTCTTTACAGCAGTGCCCCATGGCTGTACACAGGCACAGCTGGTTCTTTACAGCAGTGCCCCATGGCTGTACACAGTTGCTAGCTTTACTGAGGATTGTAGGTGAGTGGAGGCTGTAACAAACAGTACATATAGTCGGATTTCGCACTTCTTACCTTATGGGGCCAGTTTCCAACAGAGGACAAACTGAAAGTCATCACTAATTTCAGGTTTGTTTGGGGGGACAAGATGAGCTGGAGCTCAGCTGGCCACTGTTTTTTTCGTGAGTGGGTGATTGTGACAGCATATTACTTACTAAATTAAAAAGAAATGGTGATGCTGTAAAATAAATCCCATGAAGAAAAAAAACACCTATTTCTTTGTTTTATTTCCAGAGGCTGTCTTTTCATGAAAATGTCTCAGAAATAAAATAAAAGAACAACTTAAGTCTTCGCATGACAGTGTTAGCTGTGCCAACAGCTTATTGATGCATCTTCCCATAAATATTTTCATATGAGTGTCTCTTTTTTTCTGAAAGAAATAGTCACGGCAACAAAATAAACAAAAAATTATTTAGAATTTTCTCTGGCTTCAGAGACTTGTGGTCGCTTTGGTAGTGAGTCTGATGCTTTCCACGAAACAATTATTACTCAGTATGACAGTAGCAGTTTTCTCAGCTCACCCTTTGTTCTTAGCCCAGTTTTTGGTAGTAACTCTCTCTCCATTTTCTTAATTTATTTCTTTTCTGTGTATACATTGTTAGTGTGTGGAATAAAGCTGTTTGGTTACATGTATGACAGGCAGATTATTGTAGCTGTAGTTAAATGGCTCAGTGTTGCTGATGAAATGACTGCTTTGTATCTGTTAGATGATGTTTTGGGGCTTTGCCTGTTCATTTTTCATTGCAAACATGTAGAACGGGGTGTGTCATTTGCCAGACCTTAAGTGGTTTTGTGGTGATGTTCTTTTTCTGGTGAACTGAGCAGAATCCTTCCTGTAACACTCCACTGAGCATAACTTTTGGCCAACATTAACCTATATTGACTTTTGAACAGGGTCAAATTCTCATTAATTTTGCTGATCCACAAAGGATGCCAATTTCCCCTCTTTTAATTTGTATTTTTATATTTCTGTTTTTCATTAAAGCATCAGAGTCTGTATTATGGCATGTATTTTTTGATACGCTGTTGCTTCTTTTTAGCTTTTGTTAGAGAGCCTTGCATAGTGATGTGAGAGAGAGCATTTGAAAGATGATTCTAGAGGTCCGTGAGGATGTATGGGGAAGTGAAATGCAATGAATTAACCTAATCAGTAACTGTGGTTGTAAATCTAAAGAGAAGAGTCCATTTCAACAGGTGCAACTGACATGTTTTTGTAAAGGGAGTAAGGGATGCCTGATCTAAGGATTAAACAAAGCTGTTTGGTCAGCTGTTGGGGGATCAGGAACCCTGTCAAGACATTTGGGAAGAGATTGCATTTTAAACAGTTCTAATGTGCTGGAATCCTTATACGGGGCAGAATTGGATGGAGACAAGTGCAGAACTGGTAAGTTTGCATATTAGCAGGTGGCAACAAGAGGATTATGGGACTGTTGCCCACCCTTGTGTTGTTTTCTCATTATCAGCAAGAGATTTGGTACTTTTTGCTGGCTGGTGTGTGCTTATTGCTTGCAGCTTGCTATACGTACAGTGGAGCAAGTCTTTTTGTTGACCTGCACTGTACTGCATACCCAGAAGTCACAAGCAGGGCAACAGTGAACAAAGTCCTGCTGTAGCTGTCCTTGCTTGTGCTAGAATTGTGGACGGCTTGCTGTGACTTTACTCTCAGCATGTTTCTGTATCACTCCTGATTAGTGAACAATTCTTGATCACCTGTTACAAATCGGAGCTGTGCTGCCCCATCTGCCAAATGCAGAAATGTATAAATGTACATGCGCACACACACACACACACACACACACACACACACACACACCTACACTTTTATCATTTCTAACATTTTATGACAGTACTACTTTGGGGAGTATTAGCAGTATAAACATTTGGCACCTAAGGTGAAAACCACATTCCTAAAAACCACTATGTAAGAGTAAGGCTTCTGTAGGTGCCGCTTTAGTTTGTTTTTATTCACAGATATTGTAGTATTTTTTCCCTCAGATTATTTTTTTGTGGGAGGATATTATAACTGTACAAAGCAGAAACTGGATGAGAATAAATTGTCACTGGCATTTTGGAGGATTGGAACTCTGATAACAACAACAGAGATGTTCTGTTTTTTTTGGCAATACCACTGAAGCATTGCAGCCTACCAAAACTGTCAGAAGTCCAGTTTGAGTTACTGAAATTTAACCCTTGATGTAATGTTCAGCATCCTCGGTGACATCGACATAGCAGGTCGAGGGCCTTTGCAGTTTTTGTGATTGTGCATATGAAATCTGAGTGGCCCCAGCCCTTGCTGCTCTAAAGAAGATTGTTTGTGGGGGTCCACACACACATTTTTATGGGGGTAAATAAGAGTTCTTCTTTTACAATAACACTGATCCAGCACATTTAACAAATATAGACGTTTAGCCAGAATAGACATGAGATCTGATGGAATATTTTATGTTTGTATGAATGCTATTTTTTTGTCTTCTACACAGCTGTCACAAACTTCTGTACTATAACCCAGTTTAATTTATGCTTGTCTGTTTTTGTGGTAGCATTTAAATAAAAAAAATCAGTACAGTAACAGAAAATCTTAATTAGAACTTGAATTGTCCTTCTGCTTTCTATTTTTCTTAGTACTTCAAAAGGGAAGCATTTTTTAAACTGTGGTGTTTGTTAGACAGCAATGTGGGTTGTTTCTTCAAACTTTTGGCAGAACATCAGTGCACCGGCCTTCCCTTTGTTTTCTTTCTTAGCTAAACGTGAATGCAGAAGTCTAAAGTTTTAAGTGTTTCATCTTCATTGCCTTGCCTACTTTTTAAAAATACTGCCATGTGACTATGAATGTGGCTTAGTCCCTTTCTAAATACTAACGTATTTCTTCCATTCTGTGGCTTGTACTTGCCATATGCCTTTGCTTGCCATGATAGGAGATGGCTAGGTTCAATCTTAGAAGAACATTTCCAGCCACATCCTGGGCTTTACAGATAGCTTAATTATCAAGCATACAATACTTTTTCACAACAAACTGAAATGGGAGTTTCAAAGAGCTGGGAATTGCCCTTTGGTCTGTACACTTTCCCACTATACTAATTGCTATGCAGAAAGCAGATTTTTTTATGTCTAATTTGGTTAAGTACGGCCTTCTATGGTATTGTTATAGTTATTGCTATTGCTGCAGTCATTACAGGGAAAGTATGGAGATATGAGAAGCATATATATCCATGGAACCCAAACATCTCAATATTTAGAGTAATACACAGGCTGTTATATTCTGTGCTAACTGCCACCACAGGTGACCAGTACTCTGTATCAAGCCACTTGCATTTTCCATTTGACAGTATATCATTAGTCAGAGTATGGGTCACCTTTGGTGCCAGCATAGAAAAGGATAGCTGTGTAAGTAAACTGTCCATCCAGCCATCCACAACCCCTTGTTTCCATTTTAACACATGGGGTCAGGGTGTCACTTCAACAGTGATAATCATCCAGAGCCATCTTTTACACTGCCAAGTGGCTAGCCTCACTGCGGCTGTTCTTCCTTACTACACACACACACACACACACACACACTCAACAGATTTTCTAATCATCACTACTGCAGTAGCCTTAACTATATGGGTTATATCCTTTCATTGATGTAAGAGCCGGCCAGCATCCAAAGCTTCAGGGCACTTTTCATGTGTCAAAACTGTCATGCAGCTCAAGCTGAGCTGACTATAAAACAAGTTTGGGCACCAAGCCCTTCAGAATTTTCCTACCTACAAAGAGAGGGAGGCTGAGCTTGAAAGGATAATGCTAAGAATCTCAAAAAGTAAATAACCACACCCTGGCATAAACAACACACCAAAACAAAAAACAAGGAGGATGGAGGGAGTGAGCAGCTATTGCAGCAGTGATCATTCGGACTTCTACTGTTACGGTTAAGTTCAACTTATACAAGTGTACTATAGTCATCATATTAATCACTGCTGCAGTAACCGTAGCTATATGGGTAGATTATCCCAGCTTATTAGGTTTGGGAGGTGGAAGGAGAATAATCTAGGAGCTCCTGGAGAATGATACTGTCAAAGCCTGATCTAGACTTAGAAGGACTCAAACTTAGAGTGGATTGTACAATTATGTACAGAGGACTAAGATACTTCCTGCAGAATAAGTCTAGAATTCAGTCCTTTTCAAAAAGCCATAGATGAAGCCAAGGCCTTAGTAAAGCGAGCCTTGACCCTGCCTGGAATAGTTTTGTTGTGTTGAGTGTAACGAAACGTAGTAGCCTTAGACAGCCATTTGGAAATAGTCTGTTTTGACATAGGTTGTCCCTTCTTCTTACTTTTAGAAGAAATTAGTAATTGCTCTGAAGATCTGAAAGATTTAGTTCTGTCAAGATAACGCCTGAGTTGTCTGTTGAAATCCGAGGTACGGGGTATCCTTTCTCCCTCATTTTTGGGGTCAGGAAAGAAAATGAGACGGATAGTTTGGCTTAAATAAACTCCGAGGCCACTTTAGGCATAAAAAGGTTTAGTTCTCACCGAAGCTCTGTCCCTGTGGAAAATGAGATAGGGCTGACTCACCGTAAGAGATTGCAGTTTAGATACCAGTCCTGCAGAGGTCAGAACAAGCAATAAAACCTTTCCATATTAAGAACCTGAAGTCAGCCAGATTGCCTGGTTCAAATACAGTAAGTATTAGTTTCTCACAAAATTAAGACCATAAGAAGGGGCCACCAGTTTTCTTGGAGGCCTGTTATGCAAAGCCCCTTTCAAAAACATTTTGACATGAGAATACATTAAAAGAAGAGGATCCATGGGCAGACATGCTGAAATGACCGATAAGTTAACCAAAGATGATTCAGAGTCAAGTGCCTTGATCAGGGCAAGCACCTCTTTAATATTTATGTGCTTGCATCTGTTCTTGTTGTCTCACATACCTTGCATATTCATCCCTTCTAAAACTGCTCCCCAAACAAAGTCCAAGGCATTCGTAGTGACTGACTGCTTGGGAGCAGGGATGGGGAAGGGGAGACCTGACTTTAGGGAAATGTGTTGTCTCCACCAAGTAATTTCTGTTCTTACAAACTCCAGCAGTGGGATCTTAAAAGACAAGGGATATTGGTGCTGGGATCAAAGAGACTTTAGATACCACTGTATCTTTCTCATTTCTGTAGTCTTGCCAGGAGATATCATGACAATCATAGAAGCCACGAGACTCAGAATCCTGAGGTATTCCCTCGCAATGACCAAAGTCTAAGTGGAAAAGTCTAGAAATAGATATAGATCTGTTTTTTCCTGTGAAAGAAAAGCTCTTAGGTTCATAGGTAGGTACTAGGCTATTGGCCCTAGGGCATAAATAAGCCTAGCCAAAATATTTCTGCTTGTGCCTCCCATGTAATTTAGTTACCTGTGCTTCTGTCAAGCAGGGCCACAGAAGTGATTCCCGGGGTGAATTTCCTGTTCCCCATCCACTCATCAAGATTCTACTTGAAGAGCATCAATGAGGAGCTCTGCCTCACATATATGAGGACCTTATTCCAGAGCAGGGGAGTCTCTGAGACACAAATCTGTCCCTCCAACAAGTCCTGTTTATTGTACTGGTCAGGTTAAGGTCTGTAGAGCATGTAGCTCGGGTAGATTGGGTTTTCCTTAGGTGGAGCATTTCCAGCAATTCGGGGTTTGACATAGCCTTGTATGTCAGGCAGAGATCGCCCCTGAGTAGCCAGTATGCAACCGAGTACATTTTAAGTTTTTTTTAGCCTAGTGGCATAGGGCATCTGTTTTAGGCCCGTTATCCTCTTGGTGAGGTATTTCTGAGGCCTCTCCAGTTGTTGCAGGTGTCTAGTAAGGTACATCCCAAATGGGGCATTGTACTCAGTAATGGGTCTAATGAGTGATGAGTAGAGGGGGACAATAACTTCCTTTTTTCTAGATGCAAACCCCTTTCTGATAAGGTGGGCCATGTAGAAGAATTTTCTAACCACCTTAGTGATGTGGTTATCGAAGGAGAGGTTACTGTCCACCTGGGTCCCTAGGTCTCTTATCACACTCTCTGTGTTAAGTGAGCTGCCACCTATGTGGTAATTCGTAGGTACTTGTTTTTCCCAAAGGGGATGACAATGCACTTTTTGGCATTTAGCTTGAGGCCATGATTTTGGCACCATGTATCTGTTTCAGTGAGACCCTTTTGAAGGATATCTACGTTAGTAAGAATCTTGATTATGGCACCCAGTTTGCAGTCATCTGCGAACTTTGTTAGCCATAGTCCCCCTGTGTTTGCTTGTACCTCGGAGAAGTAAATACCAAACAGGAGAGGTCCCAAGACTGAGCCCTGGGGTACGCCACTTGTTACCGGTTTGGAGTCGGACCTAGCGTTTCCAATTTGCACTGTATGGGTTCTGTCCATGAACCAGTTAGCAACCCATCTCGTAATGTAGAGGTTTATATTTAGGTTAGTGAGTTTGTCTATAATTCATGAGTGGGGAATGGTATCAAATGCTTTCGCAAGGTCAAGATATGCCGTGTGGACCACCTTTCCCTCATCAGTTGTTTTGGTGACTGTCTTGAAGAAGTCAACCAGGTTTAGAAGACATGACCTGCCCTTTACGAAGCCAAACTGAGTAGGGTCCAGGGTCTGTAGGTTCTCAATGTTGTTGTTTATGAGTTCCATGATGATGCGCTCCATGGCTTTGCAGACGAGGATCGTCAGGCTGATGGGGTGATAGTTCCCGGGGTCGGTGGTGGCTCCTCCCTTGTGAAGTGGGACGACCGTTGCCATGTGCCACTCAGTGGGCACATAGCCTGAGGCGAGGCTGTGGTTGAACATGGCACTTAGGTGAGGGATTAGTTCGTTTTGGAGTTCATGTAACACACAGCTTGGGATGCTGTCTGGTCCCATGGATGCTGTGTTTTTTGCTTTAGAAAGTGCCGCTCTCATCTGGGTGTCTGAGATTACGGGGGCAGCACAATCTTCTGGTATAGATATGGGCCCTTTAGGGGTAAAGTTTGCACTGAACCTATCTGCCAGTATATTAGCGATATCAGTTGGTTCAGAGAATTTTGAACCATTATGTTGTAGCTCAGAGCAGATCTGAGAGCTGCCATTTAGGTTCTTGACATAGCTAAAGAATGCTTTTTGGTTGCCCTTGGTGTCTGTTGCGATTTTTCTTTCAAAGCTCGCCTTTGAGGATTTAATAAAGGATCTTAGCTTTTTGCTGAGGTTGGTTGGGGAGCTCTTCCCTTCCTGGGTTTTTACTCTTTTTTTGTAGTAATTTCTTCCTTCTGTTATAGAGCTTGTTTATGGCCGGGGTCCACCAGACTGGTTTCCTTTTTGGAGGAATGGGTCTTGGTTTTGTTCGGGATAGCGCGGTCCATGCACTCATGCAAGTGCTTGTAGAGTGCTTCTCTGTAGGCTACAGCAGATTCAACCAAGTTGTCATTCTGCAGGGGAGTAATGAAGTTTGCCACCTCTGTCTTAAGTAGCATAAAGTTTGCTTTGGAAAAGTTTTTCACTGTGGTTTCCTTGGGGGGGTGGTATGTGGATATCCAGGGTGATGAGTTTATGGTCTGATCTAATCTAACAAATGAGGAGTTTACTTCAGGTATGGAGCACTTGTCCCTCATGTTGGTGATAACCAGGTCCAGTATATTGTTGCCCCTTGTGGGGGTGTTGATAAGCTGGTCCAGGGCATTTGAGTTAATATATTCCAAGAAGCATTGGGCAAAGGTATTTGTGCTTGAGTAGTTTTCCCAGTTGATGTTTGGGTAATTGAAGTCACCCAGTATTAGGGTGGTTGGTTGGACTCTCATGTTTTCCAGTACCTCGAGAACTGCAGTGTCTAGTTTTTATCTCAGAAACAAAATCCTGTTAGACAGTGTCAAGAAAGACATTCAAATGTTCTCTTGGAATCCCAGCTTATATAAGAGATCTATCATTCAAGATAGATTCCTGATGTTGAAAAAGACTCTGCAAGGATAAGAAAGTAATTTAAATATGCAAAAATATGGATACCCTGTAGCCTGTGATGAACTATAACTGGAGTTAGACATTTTGTGAACACTGTTTGTACAGTGATTAGTTCAAATGGTAAGGCAGAGAACTGATAAGACGCACAAAACCTTAAGAAATGCTTGAAGTCTGGATAAATAGGAATGTGTTGATCAACATCTTTTAAACCTGGTGTTACCAGGAAACTTAAATGAGGAAGAACAAGTAACAGGTTGTGAAGTGACATAATTTTGAATTAGGGCACTTATCACAAAGAGGTTTAATAAAGAACGATCCAGAACTGGTCTGCAAGCATCTTCTTTCTTTCTTTGGCACTAAAATCATCCTTGAATAAGACCACTTTCCAGTTTTGGAAAGGAGAACTAGTTATATCATTCCCTGGGACAGCATGTGATGAAGGACAGGTGGAAACAAAATGGTCTAGTACATTGAATGAGGAATTACCCCCTGAAAAGGAGGAATTTCCTTTCATTGTCATATGTAACCTTGTTGAATAATCTTCAGAACCCATTTGTCTGAAGCTATCTGTTTACAAACAGAAAAGTGAAGATTCAGACATTATAGAAGAAAAAGGGGATACCAGGGTGAGAGGGTGAACAAAGTCATTTAAATAGTCATTCTGACTTATTGGACTGTCCTCGGTTTGGGAGTTTCCAGAATTCTTCTTAGAACCCCCTTGCCATTTCTTCTTAAACATTTGTTTATCTGCATTTTCACACTTTTTGATCACCTTTGCAGCAGAGGGGTCAAAAACTAAATCCCTAACCAAAGGAGAGTTTCAAATTTCATTTCTAACATCATCTGGGAAGTATTGAGAATGTGGCCATGCAAGCTTCCTCAGAACATTACCAGTGGCCATAGCATTGGAGGGAGGTATCAACATATACATACACTGTGTACAGTGAGTAGTGACTTGAACAATGGAAGAAATTAAAATTATTTAAAGCAGAGGGAAGATTCCTTATGCTTCACAAGTAGTCAGGACAAACCTTGACATGAGCCTGACAATTCAAAATTATACAAACTCAAAGTTGCAGAAGCTTATACTTTTTCCACATACTTATCAGTAATATTTCCACCATTATCAGAAATATTAGACTTGGAATTAACTTAAGTATTTAGCAGCAGAAAGATTAACTAAAGCTGTAACTGCTGGAATAGGTTGAGAAGAGTAAATCAAAACTTGAAAGACTGAGAAACTTCATACATCCTGTCTGCCAGTTTAGGGGCAGCTGGCTGTCAGTAAAATTGCAGGCAGTAACACACACATCCTCCAAAGATGACAGAACTGAAGGAATGGGTGCAGATTCTGGAAATGTCTTCTATAACAGCTTTTAGTATTTTCTGAGTAACTGAAAACACTTGCACATTCTAGCAGTAGTCTGATAAAGGGAACCCCCACATGGAGAGTCTGAAACTGAGCTCTACTCTGAGTCTGAATTGGCAATCTGAGGAGAAAACCCTGTATCTGTCCTTTCATCCTCCTGACCAGATTCAGCATCTTGAATCTCTACAGGAAAGGCGATATTCCTCTTTCTTTTACTAGAAACTACTGTACAGGAAGGATTTGTAGTCTGAAGTAAACCCTGAGCCAGACCCAGTAAACTACTACTGTCTAAGAAAATTTGAAGAGGAGTTGATGCAGGTTTAGCTTCTTTTTGACTGGAAAATTTGGACCAACAGTGGAGTAGCGGCAGCAGCAGCAGGTACCCAGGGATGGGCACAACATTCTGACAAAACAGGGAAGCCTTCCCTGGTTTCCTCTCCCAGGACCGACAAGAATGGTTGTCCCTCGTGCACTGAGTGGACTCCAGCAGCTGCAGATGACATGGCTAACCCCTGCTCTGTTGTGGCTATATGTGCTTCACCACAGGGACCCGAGGGAAAAGATGAGTGGTCTGAGGTACAGCTAATAGCCACAGCAGTGTCACCCACCTGTTGCTGAGGCAAATTGCAAGCCTGCTGTGATGGTAAAGGCTGTTTGCTTAACTTCTTTTTGTGGCTGGATGAAGGGCTGACAGTGGGACCACAGATTGTTCCATGTTCAAGCCAAAAATGGTGTCTCTTTCCCTGAGAAAACAAGCAGCAAATGCCAGTAAAATATCAGGCAAACACAGTAAAAAGCACTTTAAAAGACTTCCTAGTCCCACAAAGTAAAATAAACAGTTTCTTCACAGAAGAAAATGGTTTTCATTTACTTTGTGCAATTTTTAAAACAGTACAGCCTCTTAACAGTCCATTAAAACTCAGACTTCTAGCTTTAAAATAACTTTCCTGAAAATGAAAATATAAGTAGTAAACTTATTAAATGGAAGTTTTTTCCCCGAAAGGGGACTTATCTGTCCAGTAAAGGAACAGCACAAACCGACCATCAACCCTTGCACTGTTCGAAGGCAGTAAAGCTCTGAAGGACTCTTCCAAACCAGTTTTTTTCATCTTATACACTCAAGCTGCTTGACAGTTTGGGTATGTGGAAGGTGCCCTGAAGCTTTGGGAGCTGTCCAGCTGTTATATACTTGGTAGGATGTAGCCCGTAGGATCATAGAAAGTTACTAGGCTATTGGCCGTGAGGCCCTTATATGCCTAGCCAAGAGTTTAGCCCATGTTTAGACAAGTTAGCACCTGTTTCCCCTGTCCAGCAGGGACACAGGTGGAATCCCAGAGGTGTATTTTCTGTTTCCCATCCAGTTATCCAGGTTGCACCTAATAAAGGATAATGAGGTACTCTTCTTGACATGACGAGGGAGTCTATTCCACAGATGGGGAGCCTCTGAGACACAGATCTGCCCTACCAACAAATCCTGTTGATGTCACAGACCAGGTTTAGGTCATGCATGCAGGTTACTCGAGTGGAGCTTGACTTCTGGATATGCAGCAGTCCCATCAAGGTGGGGTCTGAGATTGCTTTGTATGCCAAGACAGAGGTCACCTCTGAAGAGTCTGTATGAAACTGCATAGAGGGACAAGACTTTTAGCCTATCTGTGTATGGTAGATGTTTGAGGCCCTGGATTCTCCTGGTGAGGAACCTCTGTGGTCTCTCCAGCTGCTACATGTGCTTTGTGAGGTACATGCGAAAGGGCATTGTACTCAATAATGGGCCTTATGAGGAAACAGTTCAGGGATGTTATGACCTCCTTGTCACTAGATGAGATACCCTTACTTATGAGGTGGGCCATTTAGAAAGCTTTCAGTACAACGGAAGTAACATGGTGAAAAATAAGGTTGCTATCAACCTGAGTGCCCGAATCCCTCACGACTGATTGCATGCTTAGGACATTGTTATTAATGTTGTAATTTGTGGGGATGTCACTCTCCCCAAAGAGGATGACGGTGCATTTTTTGGTATTCAGCTTGAGGCCATGTTTTTGGCACCAGTCATTTGTTTGGGTGAGACCCTCTTGGAGGATGGTCCACATCACTAGGGGAATTGATGACAGTGCCCAGCTTGTAGTCATCTGCAGACTTGGTCAGCCATAGCCCACTGGTTTTGGCGTGCACCTCAGAAATGTATATCTCAAATAACAGAGGCCCCAAGACTGATCCCTGGGGTATGCCACTCATTATGGGTCTACTGCTTGAGGTGGCTTCCCCTATTTTGATTAGGTGGGTTCTATCACTAAGCCAGTTTGCTACCTGTCTGATAACATCTGGATTGATGCTTAGTTGACAGAGTTTATCTTTTATGCTCAAGTGGTGAATAATGTTTGAAGGCTTTGGCCAGGTCAGGGTAGGCAGAGTGCACTGTCTTCTCCTCCTGCATGGCTTTGGTGGCTGTCTCAAAGAAGTCGACCATATTTAACAGACATGACTTCCCCTTGATGAAGCCAAACTGTGTGGGATTGAGTGTTTGGAGGTTGCCAGTGAGGTCCATGTTAATCCATTCCATAGCCTTGCAGATCAGGCTAGTTAGGCTGATAGGTCTGTAATTTCCCAGATTGGTGGATGCTCTACCTTTGTATAAAGGGATGACAGTGGCTGTCCCCACTCAGTTGGGACAAAGCCAGTACTCAGGCTTTGGTTGAATAAGGCACCTAATGATGCTGCAAGTTCCTGCCTGAGTTCATGTAGGATGCAGCCTGGGATGTTATCAGGTCCCATGGAGGCTGTATGTTTTGCCTTTGGGAGGGCAGTGATAGACCTGTTTCCTAGAGGTAAGGGGAAGAGGCAGGTACTGGGGATTTACTGATGGGGGGATAGAGTGGTGAAGTTTTCACTTAATCTGTCAGCCAGCAGGTTGGCTGTATCTGTGGCATTTGTGTATGTGGTGTCCTTGACCACCAGTTCTGAACAGATCTGGGTGCTTCTTTTGAGACTGTGGACATATGTGAAGAAGGCCGTATGATTGTTTCTTGTAGGTGTGGTCAATTTGGACTCAAAGTTTGCTTTGGAGGATTTCAGTAGTGCTCTTATTTGCTTTTTCAGGCTAAGGAGAGATTGCTTTCAGTTGGACACCTGCTCCTTCTTAGTCCTGGACAGCAAATTTTTCCTTTTGATTGTAGAGTTTATTTATTGCAGATGTCCACCAGACAGGTTTACTTTTTCTAGCGAAAAACAAAAAGACAGCTTGGAAACACCAAAACAAATTCTCTCTCAGTTTAATTCTCTTTCAGTTTAATTTAAATTTAATATTAAACTGAAAGAGAATTAAACTGAGAGAGAATTTGTTTTGGTGTTTCCAAGCTGTCTTTTTGTTTTTCGCTAGTTTGTCTTACTTTGGTTCCTGTCTGTTGAGGTTTACTTTTCCTTGCGGAGGATGATTTTGCCCTGTCGGGTATTCCTGATTCTATCCATCTATATAAATGCTTGTGTAATATTTTGATGTAGATTTGGACATTGTTGCCAGTTCCTACAGAAGGGGTGTGGCTGTGAAGCTGTTTATACCATCCCTCAGGTGGTTGTAATCAGCTTTGGAGAAGTTTTTTGTTTGACCCTAGCTAGACGGGGGTCGGGGAGATAGTGACTTTGAAATTGACCGTTTTATGGTCAAATCTTACCAGGGACAATGATACTGTAGGGATGCTGCAGTGGTTACGCATGGTGGCAAATACCAAGTCCAAGATATTATCATCTCTTGTGGGGATATCAACTAGCTGTTCCAAGGTGTTTGCATTGACAGAATCAAGGAATCTCTGGGCATTTGTGTTCTGGCATTGTTTTTCCAGTCTATGTTTGGGTAGTTAAAGTTGGCCAGGATCAGGGTGAAGGGTTGAATCTTGATAGATTTGAAGAGGTCCAGGTAGATGGAGTGGGCATTTTGAGTCAAATATGGAGGCCTGTAGCTAGCTATGACTTGAATAGGTGTCGTGTCAATGGTAAATTGCACCTGGTGTGTCTCCTGTGCAGCATACTGTTTGACCAGCCTGGAGGTATGTATGTCTATCAGGGCTCCAGAGAGCACCCCAGCACTACCGGGCTACAACTCTTACCACACGTTTCGGCCACAGAACATGGACCGAAACACAAAAGGAGGGGGTGTATCCATATTCATCAAGGATACCTACACCTCCAGGTTAGTGGCGCAGCATGATACCTCTGAGATCATCCATCTGCAACTAACATTGGGCAGATCTGCAGTGCAAATTGTGGCCTGCTACAGATCACCCTCCATGACCTAGGACCACCACTCCACCTTTCTGGAGACACTGGAAAACATGAAGGTCCTACAAACACTCTGATATTGGGCGATTTCAATTACCCTACTATTCACTGGGAAAACTACTCAAGTACAAATTCCCAGGCCCAGTGCTTCCTGGAATTCTTCAACTCAAATGCCCTGGATCAGCTGGTAAACTCCCCTACCAGAGGTGAAAACATATTGGACCTGGTCATCACCAACATGGGCGACAGGTGTTCCACACCGGAGGTCAACTCGTCACTGGTTAGATCAGACCATAAACTGATCACTCTGGATGTCCACACCACACCACCACCCCCAACTAAGGAAACCACAGTAAAAAAACTTTTCTAAAGCAAACTTCACCATACTTAAGACAGAGATGGTAAATTTCACAGCCCCCACGCTAAAGGATAACGCTGCCCAAGATGCAGAAACCTTTACAAATGCACTATATGAGCAACTACAAGGAAGCATGGATCGTGCCATCCCTAGCAAAACCAAGACTCACTCCTCTAAGAAAAGGAAACCAGTTTGGTGGACCCCTGCAATAAACAGATTATACAATAGGAGGAGGAAACTAGTTCAGAAAAAAAGCAAATCCTAAGAAGGAAAGATATCCCTGATCAGTATCAGTAAGAAACTGAGGTCCCTCATGAAATCATCCAAGGCTAACTTCGAAAGAAAAATAGCCAAGGATTCAAAAGATAACCACAAAGCCTTCTTTAGCTATGTTAAGAATCTAAGTGGCAACTCGTAGATATGCACTGAACTAGTGCAAAATAGCACAAAATATGCTGAACTTACTGATATTGACAACATCCTGGCAGATAGATTCAGTGCAAACTTCACCCCCCTCTCTCCTCCAAAAGGGCCCACAGCAATACCGGAAAAGTGTAGTGTCCCAAAAATCACAGATGCACAGGTGAAAGCAGCCCTTTCAAAAGCCATAAACACAGCATCAATGGGACCAGATGGTGTTACGGGCTGCGTCTTGCACGAACTACAGAATGAACTAACCCCCCACCTAAACACTCTGTTCAACTTCAGCCTCTCCACAGGTTATGTGTCCATAGAATGACGTACAGCAACGGTTATTCCTCTCCACAAAGGAGGGGCCACAACTGACCCTGGTAACTATCGCCCCATATGCCTGACTAGCCTGGTCTGCAAGGCTATGGAGTGCATCATCATGGAACTCATTAACAAAGACATTGGGTACCTCCAAGCACTTGACCCGATCCAGTTCGGCTTTAAGGGCAGATCATGCCTACTAAATCTGGTTGACTTCTTCAAGACAGTCACCAAGGCCATAGACGAGGGAAAGGTGGTTCACACAGCCTACCTTGACCTCGCCAAGGCTTTCGACACCATTCCCCACTCGGGTATTACAGAAAAACTCACCAGCCTGAACATAAACCCCTACATCACGTGATGGGTTGCCAACTGGCTTACAGACAGAACTCACACGATAAGAATAGCGGGCTCCAGGTCCGACTCTAAACCAGTCACAAGTGGTGTCCCGCAAGGCTCGGTCCTGGGACCCCTACTGTTCGGCATATACTTCTCAGAAGTGCAGGCAAACACAGGAATATGGCTAAACAAGTTTGCCGATGACTGCAAACTGGGAGCCATAATTGACTCTCCGGCTGGCACGGACATCCTCCAAAAGGGCATTACTGAGACGGACACCTGGTGTCAAAGTTATGGCCTCAAGCTTAATGCCAAAAAATGCATAGTCATCCCATTTGGAAAAAGCAAAACACCCACGAATTACCACGTAGGTGGCAGCCCCCTTAATACAGAAGAGGTAATAAGAGATCTGGGGACCCAAGTAGATAGTAATCTCTCCTTTGACAATCATATTGCCAAAGTAGTTAGGAAATCCTTCTATGTGGCCCATCTAATTACTAAAGGGTTTGTATCTAGAAATAAAGAGGTTATAGTGCCCCTCTACTCGTCACTCATTAGACCCATCATAGAGTACAATGCCCCATTTGGGATGCACCTCACAAGACACTTCCAACAGCTGAAAAGACCACAGAAGTACCTCACCAAGAGGATTACTGGTCTCAAACATATGTCCAATGCAGACCGACTGAAAAAACTCTGGCTGTACTCAGTGACATATCGCTTACTCAGAGGTGATCTCTGCCTGACTTACAAAGCCATGTCCAACTCAGAATTGATGGACATGCTTCACCTAAAGAAATCCAAGTCACTGCGAGCCACGCGCTCTAGTGAGCTAAACCTCACCACAACAATAAATAGAACATGCTGGAGGGATAGATTCCTGTCACAGAGACTCCCCATGCTTTGTAACAAAATTCCAAATTACATCAGGCAGAGCCCCTCACTAACGCTCTTCAAGAGAAACCTTGACGAGTGGATGGGTAACAGAAAATATACCCCTGGGATCACTTCATTGGCTCTGCTTGACAGAGGATCAGTTAATTAATGGGGCGGCGAAAGCCGACACACTCTGGCTAGGCTTATAAATGCCCTTGGGCAGACAGCCTAGTACCTACCTATGAACCTATATATTGAAACTCCATCTCCTTTGGCTTTGCTGTCCACAGTTTGGGGTCTGAATGTATAATAGGATGAGTACCCAGGTAAGGCCGGGGTGCTCTCCGCAGCTTTGAACCAAGTTTCTGTGACTGCGCAAATGTCAGCATCTTCCAGGTTTAAGAATGCTTGCATTGAGTGCAGTTTCATGTTTAGACTCCTAGCATTTACCAGCATGACCTTTAATTTGCATTTTGTTGAAACATTTATGTTGGTAGTTTTGACCCCATCACTTTTCCTAAAAAAGGCACTATGGGAGAGGCAAGAGCCTTTGCCAGGAGCCCGAAGCCCAAGTGAGACGGATGCAGGCCATCTCTGGCAAAGCATAGTGGTCTGTCAATCATATCTTTCTAGGCTGTCAGGTACTGTATCCCCCTGGAATGACACCAGAAACTAAGCTAATTGTTAAAGTCAGTCATTTTTTGTTTGTAATGAAGCATCATTCTGGGTGACGGTAGAATGGTGCTTAAGGCTAGGCACATACCTGCCTGGGACACATATTCAGCTAACTCAATCATGTCTATCTTCATGTAGTCTAGGGAGGTACGTCTCAAGTCATTCACGCCAACATGATCTATAACAGAGTCATAACAGTACCTGTTGAGAGACTTGAATGCGTGTGTGATATGGCAGATTCTGGCACCTGACAAACGACTAACTGTGACTTTCTCCTTCTCCAGCCTGGTGAGAGGCACATCTTTGTGTCTCACAATGGAGTTTCCTATGACTAATACATTGGGTTTATGATTAAGCCTTAGTGGCTGTGAGAGACAGATGTGTGGACTATGTGGTGTGGAGAGTTGTGGAGTTCACATGTGTTTTTGTCTCTGAGGATGTTCTTCATCTCACATTGCTGCAGTCCTTACACTTGGGTAGTCCGCTGTCCTCGGTCGGCCCGAATATCAAAGTATAAGGCTGACGTCGGTCAAGGTGCATTTGACTGACATCAGGACGTCAGGGTACAAATGCGCATGACCGACGTCATATCCTCTGTCTTTTTTGCCGCATGGTCCGATGCAGAAGCAGTATTGCAAGTGCCGGTTGGCGTTCTGAAATTTTTCGTTTTCGGAGTTTCAGACCGAGTCAAAGTTGGCTAAGTACCCCGTTGGGGAATATTTTAGTTTTTTCTTGCCTCAGTGGTTTACCGGATGTCAGAAAAAGTGAATAATTGTATTTCTTGTGGGAAACGGATACCGCATAGAGACTATCATACTTTGTGTATTCCTTGTTTAGGGCCTGAGCACGACGTTGTTGGGTGTCGCTCTTGTGCTAGATTTAATAAGCGCACTATAAAGAGAAGACTAGATTGTGCCAGGTTAGTCTTTGGGAAGCGGTGCAATTATAAAATGCCGTCGGATGCTCCGACGCCCGCTTCTTCAAAGAAGCGCAAGGACAAAGCAGTGAAGCCTAGGTTAGAAGAACCGTCCGTTCTGGACGCCGGTTCTTTAGAGGTGTCGGTGGAGCCGGTAGTTCCACCGGAGGTTTCTTTGGGATCCCAGGGAGAGACCTTGTTGTTGCAGGATGTGGCCTCTCAGGAGGCAGGTCAGGCTGATGGGGCTTCTCAGGTTACTATACTCCCCTCCCTGCCTAGGGTTGCTAGGCCTTCTCCTTCTGTTTCCAAGGCTTCTCCTAGAGGCAGGCCAGGTTTAGCTTCAGTTGGTGTCACCCCTAGTTCTTCTGGAACTGTGCCCAAGAAGCATATGCTTAAAATGGCAGAAGATTTAATTACTCTGATTAGGGTTCTTTGCCTCCTCCTGATAAGAGGCCTAGGGTGGAGCCTGAGCTAGGAGTTTTGAGCAGGCTTCGATGTTTCAGAGTCTTCGGCTGAAGACTTGCAGGAGTACTCTCCTTATTCTGATTCTGATGTGGATGATTCTACTCCTTCTGCTTCTCCTCCTGAGGATTTTTCTTTTCAGAAACTCTTCATTCCATGAGGAGCATTTTAAGTGGGAAGGTCAGGACTTCTCTGATTCCAGGAAAAGGCTTAGGGAATTTTGTTTTACCCCAGCATAGGCCTTTGGCTATACCTCCTGTTTTGGATGTAGTGGAAGATGTTTTACAGAGGCTTCTCTTAATCCTGATTCTTTGCCTCCTGCTCCTGTTAAACCGGATAGGTATTACAGGGTGCCTGAAGTTCATAAGTATCTTTTTAAGAGTCCTAGGGCAGACCCAGAAACTGTTAGCCAGGGGCCTAAAGGTGTTAAGGCTTCTGTTGTCAAGAATCCGGTTCCTGCAGATAAAGAAGCCAGGGCCTTGGATAGATGGGGAAAGAAAGTTTATACTTCTTCCACTCTAGCTATGAGGGCTTTGAATTGTCAGTTTCACATGTTAAAATACCAAAACTATCTCCTTTCTCAGTTGAAGTCTAAGGTTGATGCTCTGGCGGAAGGTATTGATTGTAAAGAGTTACAAGATTTAGTACATGTTTCTGAACAGGTGGGTAAGCATTCTTTGCAATGTGGTTTTGATGCTGTACAGGCCTCGTCTAGGGTGGCTGCCACTGGGTCAGTTCTTCGCAGGCACGCCTGGCTGAGGGATCAAAAGTTATCTGACCATGTTAAAACAAGGATTTTAGATGCTCCTTTACAATCTGATGTGTTGTTTGGTTCTCCTGTTGAGGCAGTTTTAAAGAAAATGGAAGACAAGGCTAAGTCTATGCAGACTGTTAAAGATTTTTTGCAGGTTCAGCCTCCAAAGTTTAGTAGAAATTGGCCTGCTAAAGGGTGGACGTATCCTTCTTATGATTCCCAGTCTAGGGGTAGATCTAGACGTGGTAGGGGCAGAGCTCAGGGCTCTTTCAGGCCTAGAACAGGAGTTCACCTGCACAGTCTTCAGGTGAGGGCAGGGGTCAGTCCTTTCGTAAACAGACCCAATGACCTACCTTTTCAGCTGCCAGAGCCTTCTCGTCTGGCAGCACCTTTGGGAGGAAGGTTGGCACTTTTCAAAGAAAATTGGAGTTTAATTACCCAAGACAGATGGGTATTGGATATCATACACCAAGGTTACAGGTTTTATTTCCATACCTTGCCTCCTTTCAGAGGCATGCCAGACGTTCCTCCTCAACAAAGAATAGAGGCTCACAAGCAAATTTCTCTGTTACTTCAACTAGGGGCCATACAGCCGGTCCCTATGCCAGAAGTGGGCCTAGGATTTTATTCTCGCCTGTTCCTAGTACCAAAGAAGGGGAACACGTGGAGACCAATTTTGGATTTATCTATCCTCAACACTTATCTGGACATTCCCAAGTTCAAAATGTTGACGTTACAACAGCTTTTACCTCTGCTGGGCAAAGATCATTGGATGGTAACTTTGGATCTCAAGGAGGCTTACCTTCATGTTCCTATCAGACTAAGTTGCAGGAAGTATCTGCGTTTTCGAGCTGGGACTTCTCACTATCAGTTCTCTGCATTGCCCTTTGGCTTATCTACTGCCCAGAGTGTTCACGAAAGTTCTGGCTCCAGTGATAGCTTTCTTCAGGCTAAAAGGAATACAGATCTATCCTTATTTGGACGACTGCCTGATTCTGGCTCAAGGAAGGGAAGAGCTTCTTCATCATTTGGAATATGTGATAGCAGTGCTAAGATGCCTGGGGTATTCTGTGAACGAAATAAAGTCCAGTCTAGTACCCTCTCAGGACATGAGCTTTCTGGGTGTAAGACTGAATACAGCATCCCAGATGGCCTTTCTAACCCCGGACAAACAAAAGAGTCTTTCCCTTTACTTCCATCAACTATCTCATCAGTCCGGGCTGACTGCAAGGACAGTCCTTCAAGCCTTAGGGTTCATGGCATCTTGTATTCTGGTGCTTCCCAATGCCAAACTGCATATGAGGAAGCTACAATGGTATCTCAAATGTATGGACACAGCACTGCCAGGATCTGGACACTGTCATTCAAATAATACCTTGCATTCAAAAGGAATTTTTGTGGTGGGCTCAGGAATGTCACCTAAACAAGGGACTCTCTGTGACCCGGCCAGAGGCGAGTCAGATTTTAACGACAGATGCCTCAGACAAAGCTTGGGGAGTTCATCTAAATGGAAAGTGGATACAAGACAAGTGGCCTGCCAGACTACAACATCTACATATCAACCTGAAGGAGATGTTAGCAGTCCAGTTTGCATTAATAGCTTTCAAGGATTTACTTCTTCCAGGGCAGGTGTTGATTCTAACAGACAACACAACTGTCATGTGGTACATCAACAAGCAAGGGGGAACACATTCTTATCCTCTATGCAGGCAAGCAATGATTTTGTGGGAGACTGCTCTCAGTTTACAGCTCAATCTTCAGGCAAGGTTTCTGCCAGGAGCACAGAACTCCTTAGCAGATGTGTTGAGCAGACGAATTATGGATCCCCACGAGTGGAAATTGGATCCTCATGTATTTCAGAAATTGACAGTGTCATGGGGAACTCCAGACATAGATCTGTTCGCTTCTCCACTAAACCATCAGCTGCCAAAGTTTTGCACAAAAAGGTTTCATCCCACAGCTTGGAAAGTGGATGCTCTTTCTTTCAATTGGAGCAGTCTTCATGTGTATGCCTTTCCACCTCTGCCTCTCCTCTCAAAGGTACTTCTAAAGGTCAGACAGGACAAACCAAGGATGATTTTAATAGCTCCAGATTGGCCTCGACAGCACTGGTACCCATTACTGAGAAATCTGGTACGGAAGCCTCCATGGCCTTTGCCTTTGATTCCACACCTGTTGTCACAGGAGGACAGCCATTTGCTCAATGTCAAACTTCACTCTCTTCACCTAACAGCCTGGCATTTTCTGTTTTGAATCATAGAGGGTCTCAACTTCCACAACAAGTTTTGAATGTGATTTTGGAAGCTAGAAGGCCTAGTACAAGGAAAGTGTATGCAGATAAATGGAAGAGATTTTTATTTTGGAGTGCAGCGAAGGATTTTGATGTTTCTGAGCCTAATTTAAGTGTGGCTCTTCAATATCTTACTGAATTACTGGACAAAGGTTTGTCCTTCTCTTCTATTAAAGTTCATGCTGCAGCAATTTCAGCTCACTATGAATGTGACCCTCCATTGTTTTTTCATCCTTTGTTCAAGCAATTTCTTAGAGGGGCAAAGAACATAAGACCCCCACGTAGAGCTCCTACTCCTGCTTGGGATCTCAATTTTGTGTTGGAGAAACTTACTCTACAACCTTTTGAGCCTGCAGCTACTTCTGAGTTGAAATATTTATCATGGAAGACTGCCTTTTTGTTGGCCATTACCTCTGCAAGAAGGGTTTCTGAATTACAGGCCCTTATGGCAGTTGAGCCTTTCTTGATTTTCCATAAGGATAGGGTATCTTTGCGTACTAATCCTTCCTTTATGCCTAAGGTGGTTTCTAGTGTGGCTTTAAACCAAACTATTCATTTGCCTACTTTTTATGCAAATCCCCAAAATAAAGGGGAAAAGATTTTGCACACTTTAGATGTACACAGGCAGTTACGATATTATTTGGACAGAACTAAAGGGTTCAGGCAGTCTCAGCAGTTGTTTGTTTCTTTTGCTTTGAGTTCTCAGGGCAAGCCTGTGTCAAAACAAACTATTTCTAAGTGGATTGGGTTTTGCATTGCTTTCTGTTATTCCCATCATGGCAAGGAGATTCCAGCTGGGATTAGGCCTCATTCCACTAGGGCTACTGCCACTTGACAGCCTTTTGAGGGAGTGGCAACCAAGGATATTTTGGAGGCAGCTACTTGGAGTTCAGTGCATACTTTCTCTAGGCATTATCACCTGCCACTTTACTCTAAATCCAGGGCTGGTTTTGCCACTGCTGTTTTGCAGGGCATTTTGGCAGCTCCTGCTTCCTTGTAGTTTGGCCATCCTCCCTTACCTCTGCTTTGGGATTCTACCCAAGTGTAAGGACTGCAGCAATGTGAGATGAAGAACATAGTACAGTTTTGTACCTACCATAAATGTAGATGTTCAAGATCCACATTGCTGCAGTCCAATACCCTCCCTCCTTCCCCTCTGCAGTTAGAGGTGGTTGTGTGGGTTGGGTTGTAAATATTGTGTATATTGTATATATTGTACATATAATTAGTGCAAGGGTGGTTGGTTGGTTGTTTGCTGTCTTTTGGTTTTGACCTTTATTTTTAGGGTCTTCTGACATCTGGGGCAAGAAAAGACTGAGGATATGACGTCGGTCATGCGCATTTGTACCCTGACGTCCTGATGTCAGTCAAATGCGCCTTGACCGACGTCAGCCTTATACTTTGATATTCGGGCCGACCGAGGACAGCGGACTACCCAAGTGTAAGGACTGCAGCAATGTGGATCTTCGAACATCTACATTTATGGTAGGTACAAAATTGTACTTTTCCTTTGAGTACGTTTTTGTTGAGAACCTCTGCATATGTGGGTGTGTGTTGTGTAGGTGTAGGTGGTGATTGAGGTGTAGTGATTGTGTTGACAACCTTCTCAGTGCCAGGTATACTGTCTTGTGAGGGAGAGAGCATAGACTCTAGGTTCCTAATGTAACTGCATCCATCTCTCACAAATTGTGTTCCTAGGTGGTAGTAGTAGATGGTTGTCCGCATACACTGTCTCAGGATGCCCATATCAACCAGACTGACAGGAGAAACTGTAGGAAATTGTCCATCCATGTTTGTCAGAATATGAGGGAGAGAGGCCAGGGAGAGCTAAGGGGTAGACGTGAAACCCAAGTGCTTAAAATAAAACTAAGAGGCTTAGAATAACACAATTTAAACAGGCTATAAACTCGCAGTAATAAATGCAGCAGAAAAGATGCAATTGAACACTTTAAAGAACAAGCAGCAGAAACAGCAAGATGAAGTAATAGAGTAGGAGAAGGAAACAAATACAGTAAAAGCAGCCAAATAAAGTTTTTTTTTTGTTTGTTTAATAAAATGAAAAGGGAGAGAGGATGAACAAGATAATTCAAGGTTAAGAAACTAAGGGGGTTGGCCTTCCCAAATGATCTCTCTGTGTTAGGTACAATGAGCTATTGAGATGGGACCGGGAGGAGTGTCCCAGATCAGATTTATAGTAGGGGCGGGCAACTGCAAAAGACACCAAGTTTAAGAACACAACAACAGTTGGGCAGGAAGATGAGAGGAAAACAAAATTCAGACAGAGGTCAAGTATATATATAAATAAATGCAGACAGAGATAAGTAATAATTCAGTCCAGCAAATAAATAAAAACAGCACAGTACTGTTAAGAATCACTGAAACAGATCAAGTGCAAAAAATATATCAGCTCTGTATTTCCAGATTGTTTAAGAAGCAACCACGCAGTTGGGCACAATGGAGTTTCCTCATATAGCTAAGGCTACTGCAGCAGTTATCAGTATGATAAACATTACCTTTGCTTTGTTTCCCCAGTGTGTTTGATGTTGTGTGCAAAATCCTGGCCAGTACCCTGTAATGTGGATATAGTGACAGTGTTGGGGGTAAGATAAAATAGGTTAAATCATCAAAAAGCACACTTCAGATGTCTGAGAAAATGAAATAAAGCTACCTGTAAAGACTTCACATTCTCCTTAAAATTTAATAATGATGATGATGAAGTACAGTGATATAAGAATATAAAACATAACCTAATATATTGTAAGCATCTGATAGTTTACAAATGGAACTGGAATTGATTAACATAGTCTTGAATGGTTATCCTGCCAGCAGTTCTAAAAAACCATAAGCAAATCAAACTGTGTAAAGCTGTAAGATAATACAAAGGGTTAGTCCAGATCCAATTACTTTAGCTAGCAGATCTAGGAGACTCTGTCTGTGATAGCCTCCCTGTGGGAGGAATAAATATGCCTTGTTGAAATTTCAAGTAGCTTATTCTTCGTTAGAACAAGAACACTCATCTTTCTTCACCCATACCTACTTAACTGAATAAACTACTTGAAACTTCAGTAAGATGTGTTTATTCCTCCCACAAGGAGGGTATCAGAGAGAAAGTCTCTTAGATCTGCTAGCTAAAGTGATTTTACCTGGACTAAACATTTGTTCTCTGTTTCTTATTAGTCTTGTCACACTCTGGGTCACGGATGGAATGCCAGATCTGACTCAAGCTTTCTGGAATACCTCTGTTTACTGTGTAAAATGTGGTATAAAATCAGATCACAAGAGTCTATCATGTGCAGTGAGGTAACTGTTAGTGTCATTGTTTGTGCAGGACACGTACCATAAACTGGTTTGGTAACTTCTGCGTATTGCACTGTATACAGCTTTAAGTTGCTTGTAGTCTGTATGGAGAAGCCATGAGTTTCATATAATTGAATGTAGACTGGTAAAATCCTCTAGACCAGTGCCCTAATACTGAATGCCCTTTGTTACTGACATGTAACATATGTGTCCAAATGGAGATACTAAAGTTGGATGCAGAGTTTGAGAGAAGTGTTCTGGTACTTTCTCTGACTCAGAGAGTGAGAGCAGGTGTGAGGTAGTAAGGATGAAGCAGTTTGTAATTAAGAGCACAGGTAAAATGTTTGACACTTTTACGACTAGCTAGCTAGCTCTACTGAATGAAAGGCAGTGGTGTATGCACATTTGACATACCAGTGGTTGGTGTGTTGGCAGTGATGCAAAAATTGTACTTAAAAACAGATCTTGGAGATATTTTGAGTGTGTGTCTCAGAGCTCTGTGCAAACCTTTACATGAAATTTTCCCAAGTGAGTTATGAATGCAAAGTGGTGTTCAAGCCATGACACAAAGTAGTTCAACATTGTTATGCCTTATGTAAGTAATTGTTAATCAGGTAAATTAACTGATCATATACAGACCCTTGTCATCCATGACCTGGGCCACAGGTTCAAGGATAAATGCATTATATATGAGAAGGCAGAAAAAAAAAAAAAAGAGTACCTTGACAAAACCCATGTATACATGATTAGAATATGCAGGCTGTACACAGACAGTAGCCAGGCAGCTGATTGAATCCCAGACACTGGAACTTTATTGTCAAAATCTTAACCATGATATGAATTATGGAGGAGGCGATGCCTTACTTCTGATGTGGAGCTGTCTTCACTTTAACTTCACTCCCAAAAAGCGTTAGCTGTGTATTTGCAAAGTTAGTGTTTAGGTGTTTGTAAGACTTATTTGTTTATACTAGTCAGAACATTCTGGGACTGGGTGGTCAGGCAGAGGCCTCTCTCTGTGTAACAACAGCTTGTCCCTTTCACATGCTTCCTAAGGCCAGCATGTGTAAGCCCTTGTCTGTGGTGGTGGGCATTTTTTAATGCATATTTGTTGACGTGGTAAGCCCACTGAACACAAAGTTCCTTTTTCAGGGGTGACCCGGGAGCACTGTCTGGCTGAAGTTATCAAATCCCTTACCCTGGGTACAGGAATTAGTTCATACACAGCTCAGGGCTTTAGACCTCTGCTCTAACTGCCAACTACTAACTTTCATTGTAGGGCTTCCTTTCACTCGGGCTTTCCTAGAGAGGCAGAGGGCTGTGAAGCCCTTCTTTTTGTGACAGGCAGGAGCCAAGTACCTTTTCATTTCTTGTGGATTTAGAGTCCCTTTAGTAGTTCATGAAAATAGCATGCTTTGGTCTCCATTCTCCTCCTGTCCCTTGGTTAAGACACCATTGAGTACCTTGGTTATACTCTTAGAACCAGCTTTTAAGGAAGCTCAGAGGCAACCTCATTCTGCATCTGTGGCCCCCATGGACACTGACCTGTGGTGTTCCCCCATGCTAATTGGAATAACTTATCTAAACACCTAAAAGCTGATGCCTCTGTGATCTCTACTGATAGTTGGTGGCCTTAGGTACGACAGCTTGTTTCACCTTTGCTGCCAGACAAGGAGTCTAGAAATTTGAACAGGTGTGGCAAGAGAGTGTACTTTTTTGTCACACAAAAATGTGTAGTACCTTCAGCTGTGTCTCTCATCTCTCCAAATTCCAGTCCTTACTGCTGAAATCTGCACTGGGAAAGCTGAAGGAAAACAAGTAGTCTGGGCTCAAGGAGGACCTTTTTCAAACCCTGTCAATGACTGCTTAGGTGGACTGCTAGGGAGCCCTCTAATATGGATTGTGCAGATGCTGTTGCTTTGGCTATAGGCCCAGGTGTTTCCTTGGACAGAACAAGGTGGTGGAGATCATCCTTCTGTGTGGACTATCTTAGCTACAGTATTATGGAATGTAAGCTTAAGGAGTTGAGCTCTTAGCTTTAGTGACTGGCTTTTTTAAGAAGAAAGAAGTCCCCTCCAATCTGAAGTGGCCATTTCCCTTTTTGAGATTCTCTCAAGTCTTCCACCCAGAGGAACATGAGGCTGTAAGAGCAAACTAGGCATCATTTGGTATCCCTGTCCTTTTGTTCTGGTTGAAAACCAGAAGAGGTAATTTAAAGGACAACAGGATTCTATTATTAAATGCTCAACTTCTCTGCCCTGTTTCTCCATATTTATTGTCCCTGCTATAAATAAACAACACAACATTTAAAATATTTTAAATTGACTGTTTCTCTCCACTAGAACAGTACCTTACTGTACTGTGGTGGTTTCACTTTCAAAAAACTTTTATCCCACCCTTGCTGCAGTCTCCAATTCATTGATGTCATCAAGTACACTGAATACAGGTAATTTTCTAGCCATTTCCCTCCCCAAACTGACATCACCATGTCTGTCCCAAAAACCCACCCATGCTGTGATGTCACAGTTCCCTGGTCCTTCCCCTACCCATACAGAAAGTAAAGGCTAGAAAAAGGAAACAGTACATGAGGCAAGCCTCCTGCTGTGAACTGTCAATCACAACATGTAACAGCTCAAATTACCCTTAGCACTTTGACAGCTAGGGAAGTTAGGTGTGAAGGGGATGGGAGATGAGTCAAAGCAGTACAATTCAGGCTTCACAAAAGCTTGCAGCTTAGCCATTCTAAAAAGAAGCAGCAGTAAAAAGCACTTTGAAAGTCTGTTCTGTGGCATTTGCATTGTTTGTGTTTTAAGTAGTCATAGAACAGCATGAAATGTTACTTAAAACTGACTGAAAGAGAGCAGTGTATGCATGTAAAATCAATGCAGTAACAGGAGCTTTAGGAAGAAAGAGGCCTGCATGCTGTAATTTTTTTACAGACAAACACTGCATTGTGGGATACCTAGAGGCAGACTAAACAATCAGAATTAGTTCAAGATGCCAGACCCCAGGTGGTCAGACTCAGAAATTATGTATAAAAATATTTAAAAATCTGTAAATTGTCGCAGAGTCATGTTAAATGTAGGAAACATCAAACCATGATGAAATAAGCATGTTTTTTGAGTCTGTGGGTACGGTTCTCCATTAAGATCTTTGTCCAACTTTTAGTATTTTTGTATAAGCTCCATCGATTTTGTGAAGTACTTTGTAATAAAACACTACAATAAAAGTTGAGCTGAGTGCGTGAGAAAAAGGTACAGAAATTGCGACAACGGGGTAAGTCAGAAATTTGGGCATAGAAGCTCAAATGTAATAATCAAAGAGTGGTTGGAGTCAGAAATTTTGGCATACACTTCCTAAGTTAATATTTAAAGCATAATGTTAAATTTAAACATCAGTGCAGAATGTAATATAATCAGATGTTTAAACAATTAAACCTGAAAAAGGATTAACTAAAGATATATTTGCATCAGTAAAGTCATCACTTACAACCCTTTGTTTCAGAAGGGGCTTATATGTGAATGAGGTCAATAAATACGTATGCAGTTGTTCATTGCAGACCTGTGTCTGTGTCAGTTTCCAGGAGGTCCATACCTCCTCCAGAGCAAGGGATTTATGATCTTGGTATGCACTGTTTTTATATATCATTTGAAAAGCATAAAACATTTATTTTCTGGTTGATTCAGTGTTGTTTGGGGCCAGTCAGTCACACTGAAGCTGTAAGTTTGAACAGGAAGAGCAAATATGATTTGTAGCTTGGACTTTTTTCATAGATATCAAGGCAATTTTCAGTATTAGCTTTAGTCTTCTGAAGTATTGCTTCCTGAACTTTATCCTTTATTCATGTTTTATTGCTGAATGCTGATCTTTCATCTCATCTCAAGTATTTATACACTCTGTCCTACTTAAGTTCCTTAGTATCACATTCTTGTGCTAGGTTTGATAGTTTTTGTGTTCTGTAGGTGATCAGATGATGGAAAAGTGTATAAAGCCATATAATTCTAGGATCCTGGCGAGGTTTGTTACACATCTGTTGGCCATCATGTGATTTTCTGGAATTTTGAACTTGACTGTATGGATAGGGCAGTAAGCTCAGGCATATGCCATAGCAAAATGGCATGTCTGATGATATTTTTCCTCTAGGAGGCACTTAGACAGTCTAGCCCAGCCACCTTATTCCTTGAGAGGTTATGTTCTGCTAGGTCTTTAAGGCTCAGGTCTTCAGGATGACCAAAAAAAGGATGCCAGCCCTTACTACTGTGGAGGCCTTTTAGGAACTCCTCCAATTATTACCTCTTCTTCTACATGTAGTCACCCCCCCCCCAAAAAAAAAAAAAAAATAAGACAACAAAGCCACGCTGCAGACCAGGAGTGAATAACATATGAGGACTTGTGAAATTAATAAATCACAGTAGTTCCTTGTCTGAGATACATAGGTAAAATCCACTCCCCCACACACATATCACACTCACATATGGTATGTGCAAAATAAAAAAATGCACATACTGGGAGCAACACACAGCAGAAGCTCAGGCTTTTTGTTAGTACAAAATAAATGCACTCCAGAGCATGTTCAAACAACAGGAGTCTGATTCACAAGTTAAACAATACAAAACTACGTTCTGCATTGCAGTTGAATGTTGTCTGGTAAACTTTAGAACACTTTCTTTAAAAATCACTTGGCTCAATGGCATAGTGAAATTGAGCCGTGACTGTAGCTCAAACAGTCCAGGATAAGCTGTCAACCAGGCACTGACAGAAGTGGAAGTGAGAGTTTGGAGTTGGAATATATGGCCACCCCATGCTGAAGTACAGATCCCTTGTGGAGGCTAGGAGTCGCAGCAAGGAAGCATATAGACTGAACATTACCATTGGCCCACCAACAGCAGGTAGTGTAGCCAGATTCAGGTACTTTACTGAGCCTGAAAATAATAGGGAGAGGGTTTTGCACTTGCTGAAAGTCTGCTGGCAACTCCGATACTCTTTGGACTGAACCAGGATTTTAGACAGGCAGTGCAGCGGTTTGTGTCTTTTCTTCTGGAGATATAGAGCAGACCTGTCACAAACAGATGCTGTCCAGATGGGAAAACCCTGCAGAGGCAAGCTGGCAGCCTTTTTCAGAAGCTGTTTAAAGGATTTCTGAGGTGGCTGCTTGGTCCTCCATGCAGCCACTTTCCCTGCACTATAAGCTTGGATGCCCAGTCCATGAGGAGGACAAGATGTGGCACAGTCATCCTGCAAGATCTTCTCTGAGGGAAGGCTGTTTTCCCATTCCTTGGCAATGGTTCCGATCTCCCTGGACTGATGATGCTTTGGTAATCTTCCAATCCCATGCATGCATCTTTGCAGTGATTCATACATAGAAGATTATGCAGTTATACAAGTTCACCCACCATCACATTTAATGCTCAAGCAGGATCACTATTGCAGTACTAGATCTCATAAGCCTTCCTCCTTTCATGTTTTGTGTTTTGTGGAGACAGTCTTGTAGCTAATCTTGAAGGAAAAGAGGTTTGGTGCTAGCCATCACTGTTTCCGTAGTTATCCATGTTCTGAGCTTTTCAGGAGCTGCAGTGGTTATTCCTCTAGGGAGTGTTGACTCTTTTTTTTCTTGCATGGATTTTTATTGGGCTAAAAGAGATCAGAAAGAGGTGTCCTTTTTCCTTTGAAATGTATGTAGATTCATAGATTGTTACTAGGCTAACGACTGGGGGGGGGGGTTCTAGGCCTAGCCAAGTTTTCCCCCCAAAATAATGATGTCCTGTATCCAAATAGGACACTGAGAGCCCAGGCATTTATAAGCTAACTCTGTCCATAAGGGGCATGGGTGCTGGCCCAGTAGTAAATTTCCTACTTGCCATCCATTGGGGTAGGTTGCGCTTAAACTGGATAATAGACGAACTCGGCTTCACATGGATGGGAAGCCTGTTCCATAGGAGGGGCAGTATCTGGGACACATATCTGTCTCTCCAGCATATCCTGTTTAAATCACAGACAAAATTGGTCCCTTGAACTTGTATTTCTGGTACTCTTTGACTTACGAATATGTAGGAGATTTATTAAGTGTGGGGTTTATCCCTACATTCCTTTACCTGCAGAAAAGGATCCAAGATGGCATGGGCTAACTTGCTCTTTTATGTGGTATGCAAAGCTCACACCACTGCTTTGGGGCAAAGCCAACTTGCACCAAGGCACGCACAGAGCTCTTGTAGTTGGACATGCAGCACAGGCATTTGCCTAAGATTAAGTCTGGTATGTTCTGCTGCAGCAGTGACATGGGCAGTTAAAAACCTTTACTGGAGATCTTTCTTTAAGCTACACAGACTTGATAATCAGTGTCTAGTGAGCCATATTTCTTGGAGCACCATGTTCTGATTTTAATTCAAATTACCCAGCTAAACAAGAGTTATTGTTAGGGTCAAACTGGATTTTAAATATCAAGCAGTAATTAATCCATGCTTTAAATATTATGAACAGTAAACCTGGAGCAGATAAGTTAAAGGTTGATTTAGCAATTAATATGTTCCTTTTTGTACATCAAATGAGTGTATTCATCAAGTAAGTGCTAAGTGTTTTAAAGATTGTGCTTGGTTAGATATATTTCAAGAATTGTGTTTCACTGAGAAATTAGTTATAAAGCTGTTGAAAACATTTAACTGAAAAGAAAATGAAACCAAGGCTGAATGTAGACATACAACAGACCTGTACTTTGCAAAAGACGTTGCATGCTAGTAAATATTGGGCTTTAAATAGTTCCCTCATACATCACAGCTAATATTGTGTTATTTCTTCAATTTCAGAGCTGGGCCAGCTCACTGGAGTGGCAGCTATCTTGAGATTCCCTGTACCTGGCCTTGATGAGGAGGAAGAGGAAGTCTGGAGTTCAGATGAAGATTGACAACGGGGCATCTGTAAAACAGACATCTTGAACAGACTTGGACTTTACTGCCGTATACCTGTGCACCTTGGGGGGTAGCTGTCTAAATGTTTTGTCAGCTGCATTAAAAACATGGCAAAAAAATCAAGTGATGTGTTATTCATTTATCTAGGAAATTTTAGAGTGAGTAATGACTTCTGGGAGTTGTGAAGCACAGGTTATTGTTTTATTAACAGCTTATAGTGCAGAATTCTCTTTAAAGCTGGTGACAGCAGCATTTTGATCAGTAGCAGAAGCTGAGCTGTTTTGCCTCACGATAGCCATGACATCGATGGGTGGCACTATGTGCCCTGGTGCTGTGAATGTCGACAGGCCAGCTAGATAACAAGAAGCAACTCCTCAAATCAGGAAAACAGGCACATTTACATATACCACAGGCCAACCAGCTACACCACGAAGTCTTTGTAGCCTGCAAGACACAACCTGCTTCCCTAACCTTTTCTAAGCATTTTATAACCTCCTGCTTTTGGAGTAGATGTCACATTATTTACCTTGTAAGTATTCACAGTCTGTGCCTGCAAGGGCAACAACATCTCTAACCTGCTTCTGGTTTATAGTCTCCTGTTTGCAGGACTGAAGCCAAATCCTTAATGCATCTTTAGGTGCCTTATTCTGCAAGCAAAACAACAGGAGGTAATTTTTTTTTTTTAATTTTTTTTTTTTTTTACGGTCTTTTACTTTTCTGTGGCCTTTTTGTCCATTTATTTGACACCCCCCACACCAAGATACACGCTTACAGCCTTTCTCTGTGATGCAAAAGATGGATTCTTGATTATGTCCCAGATTACTGGGATTCAACTAGTGGCCCTGGCACTGGACAAAGTGGGCAGAAAGGGGGATGACAGAATAGGTATGGCTTGTTCACAACCCTCAGAGGGAGAAAGGGGCTGTGCATTCTCAGAGGCATACTGGGTGACACTAACTTCCTTGTGGGGACCAAGAAGCGCACTGCTCATGCCTCAGAGGGTAGGACAGGGATTCCTGGAGGGAAACCACTTGTGCAAGTGAAGAGATATCCTCCGCTGTCATTCCATTTCACACCTATTCCCTCTGCCTGGCCTGGTGCATGCATGGGGGGGGGGGGCTAAAGGAGAAAAGCTCAGACTGCCACAATGGCTGTCTGAATAAGGACATCTTTCAGCTGACCATGCCTCAGTGCTGGGGAATGAATGGGTCATTTTGCAGTGGAAGGAAGTGATAATTGACAGTGAACAGAGTGTGCAAAAAAAAGTGGATGTAGACGCAGACACGCACACATCACCTTGCACATTTACCAGCAGCACTTGATTTAGGACACTGTTGAACTGTGAGGGATAGTCAGTAGCTGCTTAAATATGGCAGTACTGGGGTCATTCAGAAAGTAAAAAGACCCAGGCCCTCTTAAAATTCAGGATGAGTGCTCACAAGTGGCATAGCTTGACAAGGTGATACCCATTTATGGATCAGCTGTTGAAGGAGGGTCAAGTGTGAGAGTTTTCTTAAAGCGGTTTTCAAGATGAAACCAACATTATAGTGATTAATAGTAGCTGAGTCTTCATTTCATCTCAGTATCAGAAAACACTAACTTTGGGGGCTGCTTCCAGGGCCAAAGCAAGACTTGCCTCAGCTGTCCTTTTGGGTTTGATTTCCCCTGATGAAACTTCTAGTGTACCACCAAGCTCTTTTTAGCTCAGGGAAATCTTCCCAACTGTTATTACTGCAACAGTGAACTAGAAAGAGTATAGTACAGTTGTGTTAGGTACTTCGCATACATGTAGATGTTTGAGTAGTTTCACTTTTGTGACACCAATTCCCTGTATCCTGCCCCTTTTCATCTCCTTCAGGACTGTGGTGGGTATCCCTTCTTCACTGTCTGTATCCAGCCTCAGTTAAGTCCCCCACCATCCCTCCCTCTTTTATTGCACTCTGGAGACCTTTCTGTGCAGGTCATCCTCCTGGCTACCCTGGAGAGGATGTAATTCTAGACAGGGGGCAAAAAAGGGAGAGAGCACCGGCTGATGACCCTTTACTGACATCAGAGCGGAGGGCATCCACTAGGCTGTGGGAGAAGACGAAAGTCTCTGGTATTTGAGCTGACCTTGAACTTTAGCAAGACAAGGAATCCAAATAGTTACTACTACAACAATGAAGATCTTCGTAACATCTGCATTTATTACTACAACAGTGAAGGTACTCATAATATCTGCATTTATTGCTACAACAGTGGAGGTACTCGTAACATCTGCATTTATTACTACAATGGTGAAAGTACTCATAACGTCTGCATTTATTACTACAACAGTGAGGGTACTCGTAACATCTGCATTTATTACAACAGTGAAGGTACTCGTAACATCTGCATTTATTACAACAACAATGAAGGTACTCGTAATGTCTGCATTTATTACTACAACAGTAAAAGTTCTTGTAACATCTGCATTTATTACTGCAGTGAAGGTACTCGTAATGTCTGCATTTATTTCTACAACAGTGAAGGTACTCGTAACATCTGCTTTTATTACTACAGTAATGAAGATACTCGTAACAGCTGCATTTATTACTACAACAATGACGTTACTTTAACACCTACCTAACACAACTGTACTTTTTGAGCCCTTATTAGGGGTAGGTACTAGTTTGTGTAGAGAGTAAGCACTGGTGATATCTAGGAGCTGTTGTGTATATGTTGTGTGTATTCCCATGCTTTGCAGAAGTCTGATAAGTACAATACATTTAGAAGGAAGTTCTAGGGTTGCTGGATAGTGGGACACAACTGTCTTGCAATCACAGTGTCAAGATTGCTTTTTGTGATGTTGACTATTCCCTTTGTTGTCAACAGGAACATGGTATGGAAGTGAGGTTTCTGTCACTTTTAATTGTAGACAGTTTACTGAGGACACTGTGTTTCTGTGATTCTGTCACTTAACTGTTGACAGTTTACTCAGAACTGTGGTGTATAGCACAGTTTTGTGTGTAGTAGTAGCTAAGAAGGACTGTTTTGTTTACTTCTAAAGGGTGACTTTAACTAGGTGTCACCTGCTTACTCTGCAGCATGGTTTACCATGGTGCTGCATGTGGCAAAGTGTGGTGCAGCTCTTCTCAAACAAGAGCAAAGGGGTGCACTACTGCTGACAGTAGAGCAAACCATAAAGCACAAGCAACCATTCAGAATTTTGAGTGCTAGCAAGATTCCAGCAACTGCACAAACAGGACACTGCAGATTTTTAATTTAAGCATTCTTTTCCCTAGTGGTAGGGATCAGAAGTAGTCAAGTCCAACAATATTCAGCTTAGGCATGCAGCATGATGCAGCTCAGCTTAAGCACGGACAAAGCCATGCAACAATACCTAAAATAAATCAAACATTAAGCATAAACTGTCGATCATAACTTCAAAGTAAGCAAGTTTCCAGCACGTGTGAATAGGACAGTGCAGATTTCCCTTCTTTCACAAGTTAAACTGCAGAAACTTTAACTGTCACCAACACTAAGGGGACTTGATAGAAGAGATTGTCACTTTCCTCTAGCCGGGATGATTTCTGTACCTCTTCCCCAGTTGCTCTAATTCAGAGACTGTAAATTTCAAAGTAAAAAGACCAAGAATCATCCTTATTGTCTTATGGCAGCCTTAAAGTGTCTGGTTTCAGACTTAGTTTCCAATTAGTATAAGAATGGAATCTGTCCCATACAAGCAAAGGAAAGCATGGCTGCTAGCTTTCATCTCTTTCTCCCACTGAATCTTTTGGCTGGAGCCTCAGAGGTAAGTGAAGCTGCCAGAAATCTTTTCAGTGAACAAGCCTGTTCTGTTGAGAGAAAGAGGGTCTCTGTTTGGGCTGAATATTGTAGTTTGTCATCTCAGACATGTCAGTTTACATGTGATCTTGGCCTGTCTGAGACATCTGCATAACTTGGGTATGTGTTAATTCATAAAGTACATATTTCAGGCATCATTACACATCACAATCTTGTTGAAAGCGGGCATTTAACAAAGTGTCTTAAACGGGTTCTGTATTGTTGACTGTCTCTGAAGAAACCTTACCTTCCTTGAAACCATAACTTTAGGACTGATGGGCTCTCCTGTTTTCTCTTCAAACCAACTATTTTGGAGTCTCTAAAATTTATTTTTTGGAAAATGTAGCTGTTGTTGATGATTACCCTTATTTGAAGATTCTGCGCATAGTGCCATTTTTGTAGGGAACCATAGCGGATGTTTTGCAGGGATTTGATATGATGGGACTAACCAAAATTTCCTGTCAGAAGTGATATTGCAATTGCCAGTAAACCAGTCCATTCATTTTCTTGTTTCCTTATAAGGAATAAAATCCTGGTTGGAAAGAGTCATTTACACACTAGCCATGCACAGAAAGTTCAGGTCTTATCCGAAGTATAATGATTGGTCTCCTCTCTGTATCGTAGTATTTACCATGGTGCTAATTATGGTGGTAGAGGTCCTACAGGAAAAATTACCACCATGCATTTCCTAGTTGAATGACTGACTAACTTCTGTCAAATGACTCCCAGTTAGCATCCCTGGTTCAGAAAGATGAGCAGTTTTTCATCTCCTTTGGTCCAGGGAGCAAAGGTCTTGCAATAATTAAGCAAGCCTTTTCCAGAAGGATTACTGAATGTATTGTATTTCATCTTTAGATGGTGGACACCCTGTCAAAAAGTGCTGGTATTAAAGGCCACATCAGCAAAAGTTTAGCTGTCTCCATTGCATCTTTAAATATTGTTTCCATTGTTAACTTCATGCCACTCCCATTTGTTCATTAGCTCGCATTTTCTGCATGCAGTATTTCTTGGACTCTTGTTTCCAGGAGTCAAGCCTCCTTTGTGACATCACTAGTACAGGATTCTACCTTCTGAGCTGTCATTGACCATTCTGAGTTGGACAGAGGTTTTCTAATGATTTAGAAATTCTAATAGGAATTGTCTGCAGTACTAAATATGCAGTTGTATATTATCTGGATAAATCCTTCCTTTTGCTATGGAAAATTCTAGCCAGGATCAATTCTAACTTTACCAGGAATTGCCTGAAACACATCAGACAAACTGTAATGCATTATTTGTTTTAT
The DNA here is from genome assembly GCF_019279795.1 of Protopterus annectens. NCBI lineage: Eukaryota > Metazoa > Chordata > Ceratodontiformes > Protopteridae > Protopterus > Protopterus annectens. Next base: position 1,776,014,997 of record NC_056744.1, on the reverse strand, counting down.
GTTTATTAACTGGCTAATTGAACTGGCTGGAAAGTGCTTTTTTAACCGTTACGTAGAGCAAAGGCAGGTTTACATAGTTTTTCCATACAACAGCAGTATTGTTGCGTGTTGCTGTAGTTATGCTGTTCACCTGTTTGTTACAGGGGATCAGTTATTTACAGTAACAGGACAGCACATTAAAGCAGTTTGGCAAACTAAGTGCAAAATTCTGCTGCTGAAAAAACAGTAACATAGTCTAGATATTTATAATTAATGATAACATAGTCCTAAGCACATAAATCTAATGCATCATGCTTTGTTGTTGCCTAATACGGAGTTATTTGAGAAGAGGACAAATGCTTCTTGATCCAGAAAAGGCTGCCTAGGAAAAAAATATTAAGAGAACTGGAAACTGCCTAAAGAACAATGGGGTGTACTGTAACACTTCAGGCCTTACAGATGTTTGTGAGTGAAACATGCATATTGTTGATATAAAAATTGTGCATAGAAAAATAATAAATCCAAACAGTAACTTCTTGAAGTACATGTAACACACCAAATATTGCCTTTTACAACACTGGGAACTATATAGTTATGGGGTGACTAAACCATAATTTTTGTGCTACTACTTAGCAAAACCAATTCTCAGACTTTCAAATCACTTGAGTGGAGATAACTTCCTGCAAACAGAAATTTTCATCTTCAGTGCAGACATTTCCAGTCATTCTCCAGACTTAATGTAATAATTTCCTGATTTTTGTAGTGTTCATGCCAAGAAGTTTTACAGATGAGTCTGTTTTCTTTTTGGAGGTAAGCTCGTGATATACAGTACTTGTCATTGAAAAGTTCTGACATAACAGCACTAGAGGAATGTCTGGAATGTCATTATCTATGGTGAGGTCTAGTGCTATGGCCCTGCTGTGTCAGTTGCTTTGTATGTAACCAGTGTTGCAAGGGGTTAACCTCAGAGAAGTGCAGTTCATTTGTCTCTGTAGGAGTGGCCTTACTGCTTATTCTTCAATGTGAACCTTAATTGCTATTTTCAGCAAGTGCAGAATTTTATGTAAGAGTAAACCTGACAAGAACAGGAATTGCCACCGCAGCTCTAAAAGGCAAGTTTGGCTGTTGGAAACAGCATGGCTGAATAGTCAACGACAGTGAGGTTGTAGAAGGCTATGCCTCATGTGATGAATGAATCGTGTTCATCTAAAGAAGTCTTGTGCAGTCTGTCTACCTTTGTTGGTAATATTGCTTATCAATCTAGATGCTATTAGCTTATAAGTCTTATGGAAAGGTATCATAAAGTGGTGGGTCTGCCCTGTATGAATCTGGGCATCTCTTCATTTTTCTGTTTCCCATATTTCCAATTTAAGCCCCTCTCTGTCTTCTCTTTTCCTATATCTAGGTGTCTCCACCCTGTCTAATCCCTGTCCCCTGTACTCACCTCATGCTATCAGTACTCTACTGATTGGTTCTCAGCCATCAGCAACTTACCTTGGCTCTTCCCGCTCCGTTCGCCCTGCGGGCTTACTCCGCTCCCCTACCCTACCCCCAAATCCCACACACCCCTAGCACCTCTACACTTATACCTGTATAACCACACCCACCATCCAGCCTCAACCAATTAGACTCCAATCCTCCCTCCATTAGCCACTTCCAATCCTACCCATTAAACAACTACTTCCCTCCCCCTTAATCAAATTCTCACCTGCCCCACCCAAAACACACAACTCTCCCATCCTTGCAACTTAGTAAGTTATAAATAACTTACTCTCACTACTCTATCTTACCATGATCTCAAAACCACAATTCTACTCTTTCCAACTACTACTACTTCTCAGTATAACCTACTTTCACTACCTCACCCAACCTACAAACATTAACCAGTCTCCACCCTTACACATAACATCATCTTAGCCAACCCCTTTCACACCCACACATCCCAATATCACCTTACCTGTACCCTATACAACACCACCTTCTCTTCCCCTACAAACCCATAACCCCTTATAAGTATCCTATCCCCTCTGCACCCAACAATACCCTCACATACCTAATAAAACTCACCCCTGACTCCAAGCAATCTAACTAACTTTCTAACCTACTCCTACATCTAGCCACCTTACTACTTTCTGGAGACATACACCCCAACCCAGGACCCTCCACATCTCCCTCAACAGATAAATCCTTACTATTCACCTCCTTAAATGCCCAAAGCATAGCTAACAAAGTCCCTAATCTCTATGCCTGGCTTGCACACAATAAACCAGATATCCTGTCTATCTCTGAAACTTGGTTGAAACCCCATATAAAAGAAACTGAAATAATACCACCCAACTATTCAATCATTAGAAAAGATAGAACCCACAAAAAAGGAGGCGAAGTAACCTTCCTATACTTATCCTCCTTAGTTACTCCTTATAACAAACCCACACCCCAGTTTAATAAAGCTGAATTACTTTTAGCCCTACTTCAAGTTAACCAACATAAACACATATGTATAGTCTCCCTTTACATCCCTCCTGGTGACAATACTTCTACACTTGAGGACATCCTCTCCTGGCTTTCTATTAACATTAGCATGGAAACAATAATTCTGGGGGACACTAATATCAACTGGTCCTCTATACAGTCTCCTACAAACCCACTTAACATTAACCTCTATATATTCTCACAACTGATCAACTCCATAACCAGACCCTCAAAACAAGTCCATAACGGTAGTATCCTTGACTGGATTTTAGTCTCCCACCCTCATTATTTCTCAGACAGTGGCACCTTTCCCGATTCCCTTAGTGATCACTTACCCACATTCATACATCGTTTGCCCTCTCCATTGCATCTTACACACACTTATATTACTATACGCCACCAAAAAACTTTCAATCCCATTACCTTCTCCAACTCTCTAAAAGCAATAAACTGGAATACTTTAAAAACTTTACCACTGGAACAAGCAGTCATCCACTTCAACACAACCTTCTTGAACCTCCTAGACCACCATGTTCCTTTAAGGACAAAAAGAATAAAAAACAAAACTGCTCCTTGGCTAACAAAAAACACACTAGCAACCATGCACCTCAGAGATAAAGCTTGGGCATATTACCAAAAACTCAGGACTCCCCTCACTCATAATGAATTCAAAATGCTTAGGAACAAAGTAAAAAAATTAATCATCATAGATCGACAGAACTATTTTTCTATACTCCAAAACAATAACAAAACAAACCCCCAAAAGTTTTGGAAAGGCATCTCCACCCTCCTTAACCCCAGCAAATCAGACAACCCTAGCCCAGACCCTGAAGCTCCAGACATAGATCTGGCTACTCAGTTCAATACTTTTTTCATTGATTCCATATCCAAACTAACCTTATCACTCTCATCCTCTAACACCACCACTCCCTCCACACTATCCCCATCATCCTCTTTCAATCCTATACCTCCTGTACCCCCCATCTCTGCTTCCCCTCCTATTTCCCCTCCATCATCACCCCTCAATACCCCCTCCTCTCAGCTTCCACCATTCTCACTCAAACCTGTACCCACATCCACCATAAAATAACTCCTCCTGAAACTGAAACCATGCTCTCATGCCACCGATAACATTCCTTCATACTATCGTGCTATAGCTGCAGAAGCCATTGCCTACCCCATCAGTATTCTAATCAACCGCTCCATTCAAGAAAGTTTAGTACCCCAAATCTGGAAAAGGGCTTATGTCGTACCTTTGCACAAAGGTGGCAACAATAATAACATAACTAACTTCCGTCCCATCGCCATCCTATCCCCCATCTCTAAACTCCTGGAAAAGTGTATCCACCTACAACTTTTACCATATCTCATAGATAATAATCTACTTATTCCCACACAACATGGCTTTAGACCCGCCCTTCTCTCCTTCCTGGAAACTGTGAATAAAGCACGAGATTCAGGCCACATTGTCTCAACCCTTTTGCTAGACCTCTCCAAGGCCTTCGACACTATCTCCCACAATTTACTCCTAACTAAACTCTCTAAGCTTAACCTGTCACCTTCCTCTCTGAATTCATTCACTAGCTACTTATCTAATAGATGCCAAGCTGTAAAATGGAAAAAAGCCACCTCCCCATTCCGTAATACTCCAACTGGAGTCCCTCAAGGATCCATACTAGGCCCCCTTCTTTTCAATATATTCATAAATGACTTCCATAACTCCATCCCCTTCACTAACATCATCCAATATGCCGATGATTCAACTATTATCTGTTCTGCTACCTCTATACCTACCCTTCTAAAGCTCACACAAGATGCATTCTTAACCACTGAACTATGGATGAAAAAAAATCACCTCGCACTAAATGCATCTAAAACCAAACTAATGCTATTCACCCCATCCAAAGCCACCTCTTATAATATAAGTACATTCCCTATCACTAGTCATAGTAATACACCCATCGAACTCGTTTCAGAGGCCAAATTATTAGGTGTCAAAATTGATAGCTCAAATTCTGCTCCCATCTTCAACTTAATATAAAAAACCCATAAAAAAATTTGGTATGCTCTACCGACAAAATCGCTATTTAACACCCTCCACTAAAATCACCCTCTCCACCACATTTCTCATCCCCTCCCTCCTCTATGGTGCCCCACTCCTAACTAACCTACAATCTTCACTCAAATCACAACTCTCCTCTTGCTATAACAAAATTGCCAAGTTTGCTACTGGCCATAAGTCCACTTCACACCATTGCTCATCTCTTCACAAACTAAAATGGTTGGAACTCACCAATCATCTTACCTATACTCAACTTACTGTTGCCCACAAGCTAATTTTCTACCCTTCCGTCTGTCCCTCCCTTTCCTCTACCTTCAAAATGCACCTCCCTGATAGACTACTTACATCTAACAACCAAAACCTAATAGAACTGTATAAACCATCTCGTCCCCCAGGAAAAAATCTCCTATCCTATAGTCTAACTCATCTCTGGAACTCTCTACCACCACCCATCCGCACCACCTCCAACATCCATTCTTTCAAAAAATCTCTTCACTCACATCTATTTTCCCAGTGGGAATGCTCTTGCTATCACCCCATATAATCTCCTCTCCTCTCTTCTTTTCTCCTCCTATCTCATACATCCTGATCTCACTTGTTTAAGCCTTGATACCGATTGCATAACATGCACCTCTTAGTGTAACATAAAAGTCACCTCTGTTATCATATTGTAAATTTTATTCTCTCTTTTGATTGTATATTAATCACTATTCTGTTGTATTTGTTTTTACTAGGCTTTTGTAACTATAACTTTAACAATTTGTAACAAGATATTTCACTGTAATTTTCTGCATGGAGCTTTTCTCCCCAGGACTCCATTGAAAATGGGTTCTTTGTGACCAAATGGACTATCCTGGTAAACCAACTGCAAATAAATAAATAAATATTTGAAGTTAAGGATCCCCTGTTAATCCAGCTGAAAAAAATTATCTTTAAAAAAAATAGTATTATTTCTAGAAGAGAATTTGATGATTCCGAGGAAGCATCCTCTTCAGTTCGTCACTGGAAAAACACAGAAAGGACTTCTATTCCTTTTACCATGTTAAACCTTTTATCCCTACAAGAAAAGCTGATGTAACCCCTTAATGTTGTCCTATCTCGCCATAATTCTTGCTGGTTGGGTTCAGAGCCATTCTCTGCTCTGACCTGGCCGAATACTAAAGCTCATGAGCTTTCACTAGCTCAAGGCTAACCCCTATCCCATGATGCTCTGGGCCAAATCCCCAGATCTCGTTTGCCTCTCAAGCATCGAGGTTGTTGTCTGGCTTGCTGGCTCGTTGGCTAAGGAGACTAAATTTGTATTTTTTCACTGTTATTTTCTTGATTTTTCCTCTCTCTTCCACTCTTAACAGTTATCGTGAGTTTGCATTAGGTCTTGTCTCTATTTTTTCCTAGTTTAGAGAGTGCCATTTAAGTTAGAGGGCTGCTCCTTTCTCTCTCTACTTCTGTCAAAAAAAAAACCTTTCCTATAAGATAAGTACTTGTCAGGAGCAGCTCCTTTTTGTATAATGTCTAAAGAAAAAGAGCATCAACCTTCTGGTTTAAAAAACGTGATAGATGTACCCAGAAAATATCTATCATCGACAGCCATACTAGCTGTGTCTACTGCCTCGGCGAGGTACATTTACAGGACCCCTGCACTATCTGCCATGCCTTCAGTAGCAGGGTGCTCCATGAAAGAAAGAGGAAACTAATTGATACGGGTTTAATGAGAGGGGCTTTTTAGGAGTCTTTAGACAAAGGACAGAGCTCCAAATCTTCCTCCCCTTGTTCCTCTAAGACACAGTCTACCAAAAAACCAGCTTCCTCAGCTCCATTGACTGAGCCACTTAAAAAGATTGCGAACCAGATTCAGAACTGAGGGCTCTTGGTTCCGACACAACCATTACTTCTGCGGCTCCAACAGTATACTCAGAGCAGGCAGAAGTGTCTAGTAGAAGACACTCCCCAGAACTGGAGCCTGTCTCGCCTATCTTGAGATCGCCCATTTTGGACCGGGGTAGATCTCCTTCCTTATCCACCCATTCCTCCAGGAGCTTATCTGATGACATGGAGCGGTTGGTGAAGAGATGACTCAAAACACCAGCCCTGGCAAAAAATTTATCGTCTCAGGACCAGAAGGTCTCAGAGCCATCCATACCTACATGCCCCGTTGTGATTCCTCCTCCAACCACCTGAGCATCTTCAGAGCCCGAGAGCTTGGATCCGACAGTAGTGGAACCGTTGGCTTTGAGAGCTCCTTTGGAATCTTTGGTGCCGACTGCACTAACTTCCTCAGCTCCATTGGAAGTCGAGGGGTCTGGTAGCCAAAACTCGCCAGTCGGGTCTGGGGGTGGGGAGTTGGCACGGACTGTAGTCCAACCTGACTCTTCCTCTCAGTGCCTTTTCTAGGTTGAGTTTGACTCCTATATCAGCTTCAGAGCCGTCTGCACTGCCTCAACGTCGACCCTCTGTTGCTTCGGAGCCGAGGGCCACTTTGGAGCAGGGTGTGAACACTTTTGAGCTGATGGAGAAGGTGATGTCACCCCAGACCGCGCTGCCATTGGATCCAGTCTCTTGTCCCTCCCAGGTGCTAGTGATAATCTCTTCATCTCCGCCTCCCCCTAGATGAAGAGACCCGGAGATTTGGGGAGCCCCTGTTGGCAGCATCTCTTCTGAAACCTCACTGGAATACCCCCTCCAAGGATGTCCCTCGGAAGAGACTGTGCAAGAGGAAGCAGATAGACTTCCCTGAGTTTGTCACCTGTGATACTGACTTGGATGAGTCTAAAGGGCCCCCAAGGTCCACCTCCGAGGATGTATCCTTTGCTGACATCCTGGAAATCCTGAAGCAGAGGGTTAACTATCAGCCCATCAACACTTCAGAGGAAGAATCGGTATACCTGGAGGCTTTTTGGTCTCGCCCTTCCACTTACTGGGTAACTCCCCCTTATGACAAACTGCTAGAGGTCATATCCCATAAAGCCTGAACATCGCCTGATACAGTGGAACCTGTTCTGAGGAGGCCCAACAAGTTTATTACCACCCCCTCGGATAAGGAATTTTTGATGAAAGGTGTCCCTGTAGATGTCCTGGTGGTGGCGTCAGCCACCAAGAAGGAACTCTCGGAGACCACTTCATCTGTTCATCCTCCTAACAGAGAGTCTAGGATTATGGACAGATATGGAAAGCATACCTTCTCTTCAGTACCCTTTATCCTATGGTCACTGAACAACTACCTTACCCATTTTATGAGACTTCAAAGGGATTTCCTACAGGAGCTGAGAGATTCCCTTCAGGGTACAGCAGCTTCAGGGTCCGCAGATAAAGTGTCTTCACAGCTCTCCATCCTCACTTCCATTGCAAACACCTCCATGAGACTGATTTCTTACGCAGCGGATGGAGCACGTAGGGCAGCAGCAGCAGGAGTTTCCCTCAGGAGACATTCCTGGATGTGCCTTTGCAATTTTGCTGAACCCTTTAGGTCTTCCTTCACCAATGCCCCCTTTGATGGTTCATCCCTTTTTGGAACAAAGATGAAATCTGCTTTAACCAGGTGCGAGCAGGATGAGAAAACCTTATCTGCCATGGGAGTCCATTTTTCTGCCCAATCTAGACCTTATCCCAAAGGTCTAAAGGGCAGAAAAATGTGGTTCCACAAGTCCCAAAAAGGTTTTCCTGATGCACGTGATGACTCTTCCCCCAGGGGCAGAGGGGAAAGTTATAATGGAAGAATCCAACTTCACGGCAGAGGGGATCTGCAAAACCAGGGGACAGAAATACATTTTCTGACAGGCCCTTCCAGCACTCCTGAAAGGAGGCCTATCTGCTTTTCTCTGGAGGCAGTCGGGGATCAATTGTCACTGTATCCAAACGCCTGGCAAGAAACTTCCTGAGACAAATGGGTGCAAACAATAATATGCAGAGGTTATTACATACCCTTTTCTACCTCCCCAGCAAACAACTGGTCCTTACAGGATGCCCCACCTGGACAAAAGGAACATGAAACACAAGAGGTAATCTCGTTGCTAGAGAAGAGAGTCATCCAAGAGGTCTCCGCAGACCAAATAGGATCCAGGACTTACTCAAGATTCTTTTTAGTTCCAAAATAGACAGGGGACTGGAGATCCATTCTAGATCTCAACAAACTAAACAACTCAGTGAAGAAGTCAAAGTTACGGATGGTAACTCTGTAGTCAATCTTCCCATTTATAGGGAAAGACAATTGGATGTGCTCAGTAGATCTCCAGGATGCATATTACCATATAAAGATGGACAGGCAATCCAGGAGATACACTTTCAGCTAGGAGCCAGTCATTACCAATTTCAAGCCCTGCCCTTTGGTCTCACTACAGCCCCCAGAGTTTTACCAAATGCATGGCAGTGGTCACGGCTCCCTTGAGACATCAGGGAGTCCAGGTGTTTCCATATCTAGATGACTGGCTCCTCACCGCCATCACCAGGCATCTACTTCTTCAAGCGAGGGATGAAACACTGTCACTTTGTGCCACACTAGGCATCACAGTAAACTTAAAAAAAATCTGCCTTGTCGCCATCTCAACATATTACCTTCTTAACTGCAGATCTGGATTCAAAAAGTATGACAGCAAAACTTATCCCAGACAGAATTCAGTCCTTTCACCGGCAAATCAGGATTTTGATGTCAAAGAAAAAAGTTCAAGCCAGATTTGTGCTGCCAGTTCTGGGTACCATGGCAGCAGCTATCCTCCTAGACCCACTTGCATGTCTACACATGAGAGTTCTACAATGGTTGCTTTTTGCTCAGTCGTCAATGCAAGATCTTCCACTGCCACACACCAGATTATCATCACGGAGTCATGCAAAAAATATCTTTGGTAGATGCAGACAGATCAATTGCATCAGGGCCGCCCCTTTGTTTTTCCTCACCTGAACGCAGTACTGACCATGGACGCTTCGCAGATTGGGTGGGGGGCATTATCTGGGAATGACAGTCCAAGGCCTAGGACAAGATCACGAAAGCCACTTGCACATAAATGTTCTGGAGATTAGAGCCGTGCTTTGTGCATTGCAGGCATTTCAGGATTCTCTTCCCATGGGAACAGTTGCAATTCAGACAGACAGCATGTCAGTAGTGTGGTATATAAACAAGCAGGGAGGAACCAAATCTTACCCACTATGTCAGGAGGCATAACGAGTTTGGCAATGAGTGATCGCTTCTCAACTTTTTCTGATAGCAAAGCACATTCCAGGAGAATCCAACGTGATAGCGGATAAGCTCAGTAGAGCGATTTTAATGCCTCATGAGTGGTCCTTGAAATCAGAGATTGCGGAAGTGATCTTCCAGAAATGGGGCCAGCCTTGCTGTGACCTATTCGCCAGGTCTATGAATACCAAATGCAGCAACTACTTTGCCCTCACCCCCCCCCCCGGGAAAGTCACCAAGGAATGCATTGGTTCACGATTGGCCCGCAGGATTTCTCTATGCCCTCCCTGTTCCTTACTGGCCTCATCAAGTTTGGTTCCCCTTTCTCTGGACACAATCTGCTGGAGGAACCTTATATTCTGGATCCAATTCCAGATCTCTTGACCATTATTTGGAGGAGTTCCATCCATCTGTCCAAACCCTCAAGTTGACAGCATGGCTAGTCCAGTTCCACGCATAGCCAGGTGTTACCCTTTTCCCCTGCAGTGAGTCATATTCTCATTTCTTCTCATAAACCATCCACGAGGAAATTATTCTCCACTAAGTGGAAAAGATTTTCATGTTGGGCTGCAAAACAGAACATAGAGCCTTTTACAGCTTCCATATCTGCAATTTTAGACTTTCTTACTTAACTGTTTGAAGAAGGAGCTGCTAAAGCTACCACTAGGGTTCAGTTGGCAGCCATTTCCAATTTCCATACTGGAGAAACGGGAGTCCTGATTATGTCTCATAGGTTATTTAAGGCTTTCCTCAAAGGTACCTTATTACTCAGACCCCCAATCAGAGAACCCACAGTCCCTTGGGATCTAAATCTTGTGCTAACTTTGCTAATTTTACTACCCTCTTGAGCCCGCATCATCTTGTGATTTTAAATTTTTGTCATGGAAGACTCTCTTTTTAGTAGCCATAACCTGTGCCAGAAGGGTATCGGAGTTACAAGCTCTCTACTCATCCTCTGTATATCATTTTTCACATGGATAGGGTCTCCTTGAGAGCTAATCCCTCATTCCTTCCCAGTGTCTGTTCAAAGAATAATTTGAACCTTTCCATTGAATTGCCAGTCTTTTTTCCAAACTATAGTGACAAGGCAGAATATAAATTGTACCAGCTGGATGTTCATAGACAATTATGCTTTTACCTGCACAGGACAAAAGATTTCAGGAAATCCGACCAGCTTTGTATGTCCTTTTTGGACAAAAAGAAAGGATTGCCAGTTTCCAAGGTAACCTTATCTAAATGGCTTACTGATTGCATTTCTTTCTGCTACAGTAAGCAGGATAAGCATCTACCAGGAAAGGTAGGAGGGCATTCCACTAGGGCAGTCTCAACATCCTCTGCTTTTCAAGCTAGACTTCCTATTGATTCTATTTGTGCAGCTGCAACATGGGTGAGACCTCATACCTTTACCACTCATTACAAAGTAGACGTGGCCTCCCGGAACAAGTCCTTGTTTGGATCCACTGTATTGAACAATCTTTTTATCTGAGCCACCCTAGGATAAAGGTGCTAGGGATGCTGTCCCAACCAGCAAGAATTAAGGTGAGATAGGACAACATAACAGTAAGAAGTTATGTACTCACCATAACGTTCTATGTTTGCTGTCCATCTCGCCTATATTCTTGCATCCCACCCTCCTTCCCCCATCCTGTGTTCCTGAAGGAACTGTTGGATAACTGTATACTATGCACATATTTTTTGATGGTTTGGAGCCTCTGTTCCTGTCCTTTGTAAGGTATCTATATATGTTTTTGTATATATATATATATATATATATATCTACAAATTTTCTGTGATTATCTTTCGCTTGCAAACAAGATCTGGGGATTTGGCCCAGAGCATCATGGGATAGGGGTTAGCCTCTAGCCAGTGGAAGCTCTCGAGCTTTAGTATTCAGCCAAGTCGGAGCCAAACCCAACCAGCAAGAATGTTGGTGAGATGGACAACAAACATAGAACATTATGGTGAGTATATAACTTCTTATTCCACACCATGGTTTCTTGTACAGTATTGTTAATATATCCAATAACTTTCACACAGCACATTTCAGTAGGAAATAATATTCTCTTTTATTGCAAAAAAAAAATGTATTTGGGAGATTAGAAATAAAGGTCCTGTCTGTGAAAAACAGGATAATGGAATTTTTATACTTTATTTTTGTTAAAAGCAACATTATTGTAACAGTCATAGAACAGCCACTGAACAATTAAAAATGTACACTACTGCATTAATTTTGCTAAGATCTACTGACACCTTGTTTATGATTTTCCATATTAGGCATGAGTTCTGGATTCCATAATTGAACTTTCTACAGAGAACAAAAGTTTTTTTTTACATTTCTGCCCTGTCAGCAATTACTTGTATCAGGCAAGAAGCAACCTATCAGATGCCTACCAAAAAGCATTCAGGAATCCATCTTGTTATGAAAGCATTTTAGAAATGAAATATGCACATTGACATTTTCCCTTCTCTGTGCACCCCATTCTTCATCCATCATGACTGCTCTAGCAATAACCAGACCAATCTGTCGGTAGGGATAAGCTTGATTTCCACAAATGCAGTAATATATAATGCTGCTATGGTTTGCCCTCCAGCCCTATCATAAATTTTCCAGGTAAAATTGCAAGGTATTATCTTACCTCTCAACTGTCCCTGATTTTCAGAGATGTCCCTGATTTTGACTCAAATTTTAGCTCTATCCCTCTTAATCCCTCCTAAACTTGGTAATCTTTCGAGAAAAGGTGATGAATTATACCTAATAAGTTCATAGGTTCATAGGTTGGTACTAGGCTATCAGCCCTAGGGCCTGTACAAGCCTAGCCATAACAATTCCCTGGCTATTTCTTCCCACATTATTTACTTTCCTGGACCCCTGTCTAGCAGGGTGACTGACGTGATCCCTGGGGTGAATTTCCTTTCTCCCATCCAATCGTCAAGGTTCCTCTTGAAGTGATTGCAATAATTAGAGATATAGACTTATTTTACCATAAAACATGTATATGAATTCACATTCTCTTTTTCTGTCAGTATCTCAAGTTAATTGTACTAATATTTTAAAAGTGTCCCTGATTATTTCTGGATTTGTCCCAGATTGGTTGAGAGCTATGCCATACACAGCCGTTTCAAAAATACAGTCAATAATAAAAGCTTGCCTATGTCTTGACGGAACAAAAAGATCATCTGAATATAGGATTGCCACCCCTCGGGTTATTTTCCAGACAATCCAGAAATCAAACTGATTCTCCGGTAGTTCGGAAAATACTGTACAAACTCCGGTTTTCTGTTTCAGAAAGGAGTTTGTAAATCGGCTGATTTACTATGCTTTTTTTTTTTTTTTTTTTTTACAAAAAAGCATAGTAAATCAGCCGAAAGCAGGCAGCACGAATGGAAAAAGAGGGTGTTCCTTATCTAGTGACATCATCACAACATCATAAAATGGGTGGGAGAGAGGTAGTATGGGTGGGGCTACTGGTGACATGAGAGGTGTGGCTTTACTCCGGTTTTAGCCACAATGAAAGGTGGCACCCTATCTGCATACTATAAATAACCTTAATTAATAGTCTCTTATTTTCACATTCCCCCAATTCCTTTCTATATGTTATCATATATTTTACTAAAATGTTGAAACAGTTTATTTTTGTTTTTACTGTGCTACATTTCTTGTCAATTGTGGTCAGTGGTAGTGATTCTTTTTTTTTTTTTTTTTTTTTTTTGGTATTTGCAAGTTAACATTTTGTCTGGATTGTAATAATTTTATAATGCATACTTTTACCATGGAAATAATAATACCTAATAATAAGATTTTAATAGTATAAGCATGAAAAACTTTAAAATTCCTCCTCTCCAGCCAGAGAAAAGGGTTGTTAATTATACAGACTGCTAACTATCAAGCTTCTTTGGCATGTGAAAGTTCAGCAACTTTCAGAATTATTTTTAGGTGACCATGAATGGTACCAGTGTTATCTAGAATAAAAGAGCAGCACTCTGTTTAAATGAGCTCACAAGTACCCCTTTAGAGGCAATGGTGAAGTTGAGTTCTGTAGCACCACCTCTGCTCAGTGCAGTCATTTCTTGGATAATTAAATTAATGGGCACAAAGGTAGAATTGCTCAAAATGTCCAAGTGCTTAAACAACTTCCAAAGCTCCCAGATAGATTTCACCAACCCATAAACAGGTACAGTACCTGCCCCAGAAATGACCCCATCACCAAGATCCATGTGATAAAGCCCTTTAAAAGCATTTTTTGTATAACATTATGATAAGCCTAGGAGGTATTTATCTTTCCATCTGAGTTAGAAATGTCTTTAATATCTCTCTTGCAATGAGCATTACAAATCTTTCCTTCAGTTAAAATAGCTGTATGCCATATATCTGAAATAACACAACCTACGTAACAACAAGCAGCCCAATCTGTAGGCAAGGATAAACTTGATTTCCACAAATGTAGTAATATTCATATCATGCTGCTGTGACCTGCCCTCCAGCCCCATCATACATTTTTCAGGTAAAATCACAAACACTAATTGCAACAAACAGTGTTCTGTTTTTGCAATGAACATGTCCTTTAGCAGTCATTGATAGCTGAAGCTGCATTTCTGTAAAGGGGGGTGAAAACTTGTTTATTCTTCCAGTTTTTAGCAAACAAAAATAAGACAAAATGCAGTATGAAGCCCTGAATCAGTCACTGGTGTAGGAGACAATGGAGTACCCCATAATATGCAATAGGAATATGCTCACAAACCCAACATTTACTAACATTGAGGGTCTGTGTTTAAGTATGCAAGGCAGCAGAAAAAGTATTAAATCTAGGATACCATTCATATGCTCTTTATTTGATCTTAGCCAAATGCCTGTCTATTGTTTTTGAAAAGTGTGTATGTCTGTTAAGAAATGATTCAGTACTTACAGTTCAGATAGTCACAGATGATGGCTTGCTTACAATTCCTGGTGGCAAAAGCAAGAAAGATAAAATGATAAAAATTACAGTAACTATTCTGATGAGAAGTCCATAGGAATATCTGTCATGTTGGGGCTGGAAAACATTTTAAAGAAGCTCTATACAAGGATGTTGAGTTAATTTGTCCATAGTTCATATGCTATCGATCACAGGCTTTAATTATGGCGGACTTGGAAAAATAATGCTGTCTGGATAAAACAATGTCTGTATCAGTGTCCACAAGTTATGATGAATCTGTCATGTTGAATTCTGAAGCAAGAAAACTACAGTCAGTATTGAAGAAGATTCACTAAAGTTTAGATCATTCCTGGGTGAGGTAGGAGAATCACTTGATTTAACTTCCTGATCTGGTAAAAAAGGATTAATTTAACTGCTTTTAGTTCTGGATGCAATCTGGAAGGCAGATGTAGAATCAAGTTGGATGATAAACAATTTATAGTTTGCTCTGGATTTGGTTTGGATGGTAAAACGTCACTGGTTATCACTTCTGAATGCAACAATGTCCGCTGTGTTTAATCTGGGTCTACTGGCAATAAGTTCTGCTGGTTCACATGGTCTGTGACATCAATGGGATCTTGGATGTATTCATCAAAAGGGAGGGTTTTCTTGACATTTGACACATAGATCCAGGTGGTGAGACCCTCACAACTGATGGCATTTGCAGTTATGAGCAAAACCAAGTATGGTCCTTTCCATCTGGTGCTAAGTGAGTTTCTTCAGGAATGTACTTTTATGTATACAAAGTGTCCAGGTTGCAAGTTATAATGGTGGTGCTGTGTGGGTCATTGGACTGCATGCAGAACAACACTGTAGTATTTCTGCAAAACAGAACAAACAGATTTGCAGTACAAAAGTATGGATTAATGGACATCTTGCAATTCTAAATTCTTACGGAAGGGTATAGCAGGTATTCTCATTGGTCTGCCCATGAGAATTTCATGAAGGACAATTTTCTAGTAATACTAATTGCATTTCTGATAGTAAATAAAACTAAATGCAAAGCTTTTGGCCATTTAAGACCAGGTTCCTCAAATTTTAGCTAACCTAGTCTTTAATGTTTGATTGGATCTTTCCACTGTACTCTTAAGCCTGTAGTTTACATGCACAATGAAACAGTAATTTAACATTCAAGGTTTTATAAAGTTGTATTACTTGGATAGTAAAATGCATGCCCAGATCAGATTGTATGCAAAAAGGAAGGCCAAATCTGGGAATTAATTCATTCAATAATTGCTTTGCTACCATGTGTGCATCATTTTCGCACACTGGTATGCATCTATCTATCCAGAGAAAATATCAACCGCAACTAATACAGAGTTTAATTTATGCACTTAAAGAGGTTCAATAAAATCCAACTGCAAATAACAGAATGGTCCTGAAGGTATTTTTTCAGTGATTGAACAGAAGATGCATGTATTGATTTAGACAATTTGGGCTCTAAACAAACTGCACAAGTTTATTTACAAAATGTTGAGCGACTTTTGAAAGATGAGGGACATACCAATCACTGGAAATCTGTTTTATTAATACATTTTTGCCCGAATGAAAAGGTAGATGGTAGGCTTTTATTAAATGAGTTAAGAAATTTTGTGGGGCTATGTGTTGACCATCTGGTTGGTGCCATAAAAGGTCTGGAGAGCGACTGATGCCATTGCTTATCCACCTAATATGCTCGAGTCCTCTTTCTGATCTGCAAAGACAATAACTCTTGCAAAGAAAAATTATTGTTACTTTCATGCAGTTGCTGCAAAAATATACCCTGAACAGGAAAAGGCAATGATGCAGCCTGTGTATTGCTGCCATATCTGCAAACATAATACCCATTGTTAAAAAATGAGTCATTGGTCTTATGTGCACCACATTTCACTACAGCAGCCTCCCTTGGTAATAACAAATTGACAAAAACAGCATTTTTCATTACTGTTCCTGATGATGTTAAATAACTTCTTTCCAAAGAGTTCCAAAATCATGAACTATTCCATAAGCATAACAAGAAGCTATACGAATTGTTACTGACTGGTCTTTGTCACTCTTACAAGCTACAGTAATGGCTACAAATTCAGCTACTTGAGCAGCCGCATTTTAATTTAATTATCCAGTTAAAATTCCGTCTTGTGTGCGAACAGAAAAGGCTGCTACAAGTTTATCATTATCTCTTCGAACACAGGAGCCATCCTCGAAAAGAATTCGATCTATAAAGGTCTTTTAGGTCTAAACTAGGAGAAAGCACAGTGTTAGCAAAACCACACAATCACGAGGTTCTCCTTCATCCACTGTAGGAATTAAAGAAGTAGGTTTAAGTGGTGAACATCGAACAGTCTGTAAAGAAAGGTTATTAAGTAAAGACAATTCATATTTAGACAATCATGCTGCAGATAGATGATGTGTTTTAGTCTTCAATAACAGAGTTTCTGCAGAATGTGGAACTGCCACGCATGTTTCGTGCCTGAGAGTCAGTGTAGCCACTGTGTCTATGAAGAATGCTGTCAGTGCCATTGCCTTAAGTCAGCGAGTGGTGGGCTGTACCTACAGGACCAAGATTCATTCTGAAATAAGCAATGGGTCTAAAACCATCATTTCTATGCTCTGCTAGTAATCCTAATGCACTTTATTTCTTTTACTACACAATAAGAAAAATATGTTAGAATAATCTGACAGCCCAAGTACAGGAGGATTTAAAAGTTATGTTTTCAATTGTACAAATGCTTGTTCATGATGATCCTGCCAAATAATGGTTCAAGGGTGTCTTTAAGAATTCAAACAGAGGTTTTACAACTGCTGCTTAATTAGAAATCCATTGTCAACAGTAACCTGTTAATCCCAAAAAAAGCTTTTCAACTGCTTTTAATGTAGTAGGGCATGGTGTAGTTTGGATTGCAGCAGCATGTGAAGGCAAAATCTGCCAAGTACCTTCTGGAATAAGATTTCCCAAGTTGTTATTGTCTTTTCCCAGTTAGGGGTCGCCACAGCAGACCTCCGGTCGCTAATGATTGGCAGTAGATTTTGACGAATGCCGAGGTGCCAGCTCAACGTTCAACCTTCAACGAAGGCACACCCATTTACGCATGTCTTTCGAATGCCCACCCAACCACAGGGAGGACATGCAGACTCCACACAGAAGGCACTCCAGCCGAGAATCGAAAGGGAGAACCTCTTGCCATGAGGCAACAACGCTACCGCTGCACCACCGTGGATGTCAAGATTTCCCAAGTACTGAAGCTATTATTTCCATAATTGCAATTTGTCTCTATAAACTTTGAATTCTAATTCAGTTGTGTCAGAAAAAAGTAGTGTCTTCATTACAGTCATGCAAAGTTTACGAGGCATGAAGCAAATCCTCTACATACTCAATCAAAGTAGACCCACAAGGACATTTAATTTTGCCTAAATGATTCTTTATTTCTGTAGAAAAAAGGGTGGGAACTTCTACATGCCCTTGCAGTAATCTAGTCCAGGTGTATGGCTGTCCTCTATTAGTAAATGCAAACAGATATTGGCTATCTGGATGTACAGGGATAGAAAAGAAGGCAGATGAAATAACTACCACTGAGAAAGTTGTGGCATCTGAAGAGCTAGAACCAAGTGTTGTTGTAGGATTAGGAATGACTGGAAGTGTTAGTACTACCACAGCATTTACTGCACATAAATCTTGTACAAATCTGCATGTACTTCCCCTAGTTTCTTTACAGGTTAAATAGGAGTGGTAAAAGGACTGCACGTTGTGACAGCGATACCCTGTTGTAACAAGGCAGAAATAACAGGTCTGATTCCTTTTTCTGCTTCTAACGACAAAGGATACGGAGCTACCTTAGGGAGGTGCTCACTAGGTTTTGATGTTATATATATATTTTTTGGCTCTATTTAATTTTCATTGGTGGTCCAGAGCTGCAGAAGAATTGTGTTTGATTTCTTCATGCCAACATTTTCTTAATTTTACTGTGATGTTAAAATGGCAAAAAGTGGTATCTTCATCTGTGCAGATAGTGTTTGAATATAATCCTAAAGATTTATTTATTTATTCATTCTTAGGAACATCTAAGAATACACTGTCAGGTGTACAGTAAACAGTATGTGTAAGTTTACACAGTAAATCTTTGCCTAACAAATTTAGAGGGGCCGAATTTCCTGAAATAAAAGCATGCTAATCTTTTAATGAACCAATTTGAATAGGAGCAAGTTTAGTTTCTAGATAGTCTAAAGGAACTCTGGTCACACCCACAGCCCTAATTTTGTACTGAGAAAATGGAAAGTGTGCAGCATTTGCCAAAATAATCATAAATCTAGCAACTCCTGTATCGACGAGAAATGGAATAGATGTATTTTGCACTATGACATCGACATGAGGACCATTCTCATCATTTGGTACCAATGGACATAACTCTGGTTCCTGCTCATGGCTGTCCTGATTTTGCTGCCTCACTGGTGGCTGCAGTGTTCTCCTCAGTAGGGTTTCCTTCAGTCTGCGCTGGTACTTGAACACTTGGCAAACTTGCTTGCTTGCTGTCCAGATGATGGACACTCATTTTGCCCATGCTCAGTTTGACCACAATTAAAACACTCATTTAAATTAAGTGCACCTTGTGATGGTGGTGAATCAGGAGAATAATCATTTTGCTGATATTATCCCGGTGGTTGCTGAAAAAAATCGGAATCCACCTCTTCCCCCAATGATTTCTTATTCTTCCCCTTCCCAGCCCTCTGGAGTCAGTATTAAATGTTGGAGCTGGGTGTCTACTTATTTTTTCTTCCCAAGTATATTGTCTGCTTCATATTGTGCCATATTTATAATCTCATGAATTCCTAAACCTTGCCAATATACCTCTCAACCTGGACAAAGTCCCATGAAAAGTAGGTATGACTGGCCAAAAATCTATTTGCTGATTAACATAAAATCTGTATACATAATTATGTAACCCCATCCACACCGATGGAATTGTGGGATACCAACATTCAAATGCAAATTGAGCAGACAAACCCCAGGATTCAATAATGCCTACACTAAGTGTACACTGTTCTGAATGAACAGACAGCACAGACATAACTCACACCTTCTTCCCCCTAAGTTTAGTTTTCCTGCTGATATTCTTGCAGCTTTAAAATTGACAAGAATTCATAAAGATTACCACAAAGTGTAGACTACATGTATACTTAGTGAAAAAAAATGTCTTTTTCTTGAATATATATTGCCTGCTCAGAAGTGATCTCTGCCTAACATACAAAGCCATGTCAGACCCAGAGTTGTTGACATGCTACACTTAAAAAAAATCCCAATCCCTGGAGCACCTCATTGGCCCTTTTAAGAAAAATCTGGACAATTGGATGGGAAATAGGAAATTTACCCTGGGGATCACCTCTGTGGCTCTGCTGACAGGTGCACAGGAAAATAAATTTTCTTAGGTTGCTAAAGCCAGGGAATCTTTATGGCTAGGCTTATATAGGCCTTAGGGCCAATAACCTAGTACCTACCTATGAACCTATATCATGTGTACTTAGTGTAGGCTTTATTGAATCTAGCCCAAAATATTAAACACAAAATATAACCAGAACAAAATTGTTTTATTTATATTAACATATTTGTTGGATCAAACTTTGAACTTGTGTAAAACTAAAATACAAATTTCTTAACGGCTTCTACGCTAATATTAAATAACACAACATGATATAACCAGAACAAAAACGTTTTATTTATATTAACATTTGAACTTATATAAAAATAAAATGCAGTTTTCTTTTGTAAAAATAAAATTAAATGATACACTCATATAAAATTAAAATAAATAAAATTTGCGTAAAAGAATCAAAGTTCAGCCTATCAGCTGCAAGTACTTTTGCATCTAGATGTATTAAGAAGGTAGGACTGGATAGTAGCCCCATTATCTCTCATATGTTGATTTTTCATTTTGAGGTAACATCTTGTAGACTGATTGGGCATGTTTCATCTATAAATATCCTGGAGGAACTTACTGTACTGTTAAACCATAAATTCTCAAAAACACGTGTTTTTTTCTATTTGGATAGTGCAGGGTTCCTGACTAGACTTACACAAATGGAAATGTCTACAAAATAATGTTCACAGTTCTTTTTATACTTTTTTTAGAATCTGAAAACATAATCAGCATTCCGTCATTGTTTCTGTTTTCACATCGTTTTCCCCCTTTGGTTGATCTATATAACTCTTCCCCCTGTAGGCATCATCTAGTGTCTGTGCTCCTGCCCACAACTCCATTCATAAGTAAGTTTGAGTTAGAAATACTCAGCATGTTTTTGGAAGATGGTAGGAGCCCCACAGAGACACAGGAAGAACACACAAACTCCATACAGATATTGGTGGTGGACAATATCAAACCTTGTACCTTATGTGTGGACGGTGTAGACCTTAACCATTATGCCAAGTGGTGTCCAGTTCACTTAACCAATTAAAATATAAATTAAAGGCAATACAAAACTTGGAGTGAAACCTTCAATGTCTTGAACATGCAGGACACCAAGCTTAGGACCCAACAGTAATATGAAGACTACTTACCAGAAATCTGGTGAAAAAAAATGTTCATGTTTGGTATCCTTGGGCTCTAGGTATACTGGTTATGTTGAGTCTATTTGTTTGTAGAGTAAAGAAGACCTTTATTATCTATCTAGTATTATGGAACCTATACAGTATAGGAAGCCAATTCTCATCCTGGGAATGAGCTGGCCTACACATTCTGAGGGTAGTGTTGGCTACAAATAAGTAGGATGGATCAGTAAGCATTCACAAAAAAAATACTAAAACAAATAAGATTTTGTTGGTATCATTACTAAGGCACCTGCAGAATGTTCTCTCCTGCAGGTTACCACAGTAATCTTGTGCGAACAATCAGTTTTCACTGGAAAAATCATTAAGTCCAACACTAAACAGCATTAAAAAAATTAGTAGGAATTCCATAACACAAATGTTTTTATTCAGAAATCTAGATCAAGTGTCTCTATCTCAAAAAACTTTTCTCAGGAGTAAGCATCAGAATATTTCTCACACCTTAAGTATAATAATCAATTCATTTAACGATACACCAATCATTTCACAGATTAAAGTCTATCAGAATAATTCCTTGTTCAGTCATAAAGAGACCAGTATATCAAATTTCAAAATGAACATTGCTTAATTTTTTTATCAGTAACATATCTCTGTATTCTTGTGCAACTTTATTGTCAGCAGTATGCCTCATGAAAGTTTTAGCAAGGAGAAATCCACTTGGTTAACTAAAAATTGTCACCTGTGTTTTTGTCTTCATTCAGCATATTTGTCATTCCAAAGAGAAGCATAACAGTAAGCCAGTCAAATGATTTATGATAGTTAAATGTATATATATTTAAAATTAGTATATACTTAAAATTTAAGGATGGCAGTTTAACTTGTGGTGCAGTGGTTTGTATTGTTGCCTCGCAGCAAGAGGCTCTCCCGTTCCATTCTTGGCGGGGGTGCATTCTGTGCGGAGTTTGCATGCGTGTACTTCCTGTGTTCATGTGGGTTTCTTCTGGATTTCCTCCCACATTACAAAGACATGGGTCTGGAGTGTTTCTCCCCAGGCGTCTGCTGAACTTTCCTGGTAATAAATAAGTTAGATAACTTTTTTCTATATTCAGATAATGCAGTTTGTGTAGGTGAAGGCAAGCGGACTGGTAATTATACACAGTCATATTCCAGACAGGCATCATCTTGTTAATTAAATAGAAATAATCCTGTGGTGTCAAGGAAAGCACCGGAATGAACCATTTACTGAATCTTAAGGCTGGCAATGTATTTTCTTATTAAATGAGTCCACGTGTAGCTACCACTATATTCTGGGTTGCAAATCCACATAAAATTATGATATTGTGCTGTCCTGTGTTAAGAATTAGTTTAAAAGGACACTGCTTTGTTCTTCTGGGTGCCAGTAGGCTTTAGTGGCATTCTAATATTGACATCACCTTAATTTTATTACTTAACGATAATACATGTTCGAGCTTGGAATGGAAAACAATTCCGTGAATCACTTAAAGCAGTCCATGCAGCTACTGATGCTCACACACTCACTCACACACATGACAGATCACATCATTCACATGAAAGCGCTGTTAAATAACTATAACTTTATTTTACAATAAAAGAAATGTAAGTATCAAGTGAGGATTCCTTTGCTGCAGTTTCTGTTAGCTGCAACTGCATTGCTTAAGCATACATATGCGCTTTTTTTTAAACTGTTTTTTACATACCTGGAATGCAAGCTGCCAGAGAAGCTTGCCAGAGAAAGTACATTTTCTCATCCTGTGGAGTGCAGACACAAGATGGTGGTAGGTGCTGGGTGGATTGTCTGCTGGACTCTGCTGCAACAGATGTTGAAGCCAAGTTGAACTTAATTAAATTGTAATAATCTTTGTGAACAGCAGCTTTGCTTGCTGGTATTCCAATTAACAACAGTCTGCCTCTGTCCGATAGGCTGCAGTCTGCCTCACAATTCTAATGTTATTACACACACCCCTGCACTTTAATGATGTTGCAGGATACGTTGTGACATCAGTCATAAGTTTAAAGCTGTATTTTTAAAAAAATCGAAAAAAATCTGGAATTAAAGGGGCCACTTGGAAATTCGTGGCACCACATTATTTTGCTCAAAACCTGTAAATACTAAGGAATTCGGTGCAGTTGAGAGGTATGCTGGCCAATACAAACAAACCTTTTTAATCTGTTCTTATATAGGTGCTAACAAAGCCGCTTTAAAAGCTGCTGACAAACCACTGGCTGCTGCACCTTCTGTAGGCCATGGATGACCAGAGAAGGCTTCGAACGCATTCATCATGCTTTGTAAATATGCATCAGTCGATTCATTCTCCTTCTACACAATGGCTTTAATTATTTCCCATTTAGGGTCTGGGGGGGCATGCTGTAGTAATGGCTTTTATTATATTATTTCTAGCAGCTAGAAATACATCATCTGTATGTTTCAGAATGATATCATCGATGTTTGATTCATTCTATAATTTTTGAAAAACATCAGGAGGTGTGGAGGCTTTTAATATTGCACTCAGGTCTTTGATGGCAGGGTTTTGCAATTGTATGTGTCCTTCTTAGAATTTTTCATATTTTGCTGAATGTGTTTGAATGGGAGGTAGAAAATCTACAATGGTGTGAAAATCCACTGCAGTGCTATGTCTAGCTGCTGCTGGATTTGTTACTTCTCATAAAGGTCGTATCTGTGTAGGAGGTATATCAGAATCAGTAGAAGAGTCAGAATCTGTAAAGGATGTATCTGCGTAGGAGGTATATCAGAATCTGTAAAGGGTGTATCTGTGTAGGAGGTATATCAGAATCTGTAAAGGGTGTATCTGTGTGGGAGGTATATCAGACTCAGTAGAAGAGTCAGAATCTGTAAAGGTTGTATCTGTGTAGGAGGTATATCAAAATCTGTAAAGGGTGTATCTGTGTAGGAGGTATATCAGAATCTGTAAAGGGTGTATCTGCATAGGAGGTATATCAGAATCAGTAGAAGAGTCAGATTCTCTAAAGGTTGTATCTGCGTAGGAGGTATATCAGAATCTGTAAAGGGTGTATCTGTGTAGGAGGTATATCAGAATATGTAGAAGAGTCAGAATCTCTAAAGGTTGTATCTGTGTGAGTGGTATATCAGAATTTGTAAAGGTTGTATCTGCGTAGGAGGTATATCAGAATCAGTAGAAGAGTCAGAATCTGTAAAGGCTGCATCTGTGTGGGAGGTATATCAGAATCAGTAGGAGTCAGAATCTGTAAAGGGTGTATCTGTGTAGGAGGTATATCACAATCAGTAGAAAAGTCAGAATCTGTAAAGGGTGTATCTGTGTAGGAGGTATATCAGACTCAGTAGGAGTCAGAATCTGTAAAGGGTGTATCTGCGTAGGAGGTATATCAGACTCAGT
Organism: Protopterus annectens; assembly: GCF_019279795.1. NCBI lineage: Eukaryota > Metazoa > Chordata > Ceratodontiformes > Protopteridae > Protopterus > Protopterus annectens. The sequence continues at coordinate 1,775,990,459 of NC_056744.1, read as the reverse complement.
AGGAGTCAGAATCTGTAAAGGGTGTATCTGCGTAGGAAGCATATCAGAATCTGTAAAGGGAGTATCTGCGTAGGAGGTATATCAGAATCTGTAGAAGAGTCAGAATCTCTAAAGGTTGTATCTGCGTAGGTGGTATATCGGAATTTGTAAAGGTTGTATCTGCATAGGAGGTATATCAGAATTAGTAGAAGAGTCAGATTCTCTAAAGGATGTATCTGCGTAGGAGGTATATCAGAATCTGTAAAGGGTGTATCTGCATAGGAGGTATATCAGACTCAGTAGGAGTCAGAATCTGTAAAGGGTGTATCTGTGTAGGAGGTATATCAGAATCAATAGAAGAGTCAGAATCTGTAAAGGGTGTATCTGCGTAGGAGGTATATCAGAATCTGTAAAGGTTATATCTGCATAGGTGGTATATCAGAATCTGTAAAGGATGTATCTGTGTAGGAGGTATATCAGACTCAGTAGAAGAGTCAGAATCTGTAAAGGTTGTATCTGTGTAGGAGGTATATCCGAATCTGTAAAGGGTGTATCTGCATAGGAGATATATCAGAATCTGTAAAGGGTGTATCTGTGTGGGAGGTATATCAGAATCTGTAAAGGGTGTATCTGCGTAGGAGGTATATCAAAATCAGTAGAAAAGTCAGAATCTGTAAAGGGTGTATTTGCATAGGAGGTATATCAGAATCAGTAGAAAAGTCAGAATCTGTAAAGGGTGTATTTGCATAGGAGGTATATCAGAATCAGTAGGAGTCAGAATCTGTAAAGGTTGCATCTACGCAGGAGGTATATCAGACTCTGTAAAGGGTGTATCTGCATAGGGGTATATCAGAATCAGTAGAAGTCAGAATCTGTAAAGGGTGTATCTACATAGGAGGAATATCAGAATCAGTAGAAGAGTCAGAATCTCTTTGCTTAGCAGGTGGTTTCCATTGATACTCTTCCCCATCAATAACAATTGGAAATTGGATAACAATGTGCTTCATCTTGCTCAAAGTGTTAGTTTTCAATGACAGAGGTTTATTAGGAAATCTTTTCAGTTTTACCATGTGTTTAGCATTTGTTCTGTATTTATATCTGAGATACAAATGTTTCCCTTTATTGGCTTTATGCAATAATGTTTGATCTGAGGGTGTTACAGTGGGTTGAATGACATTGCTGATAGACTCTCTTGTTATAAACTAACCCAGAGGAACGACTGGAAGTAACTTGGGCAGTATCTGGAGAAGTGGAGAAAACCTGTCACTTTTGGGTCAGTGGCAATTTCTAATATAGCAGCAAACAAATGGTTGAAGAAATCTGAGTAAACATGGCACCAGACTGTTAAGGTATCCAGTAACTTTCATACGACACAGTTCACCCGAGAATAATAACCTCCTTTATTGCAAAGAGAACACAAATGTGGAAGACTAGCAAATCAAGGTGCTGTCTCTCTGAGCAACAGAACAATGGAATTTTATTTTTCATTAAAAGCAACATTTTTCTAACAATCATAGAACAACCACTGACTAGTTTATAGGATCATAGGCGATTACTAGGCTATCGATCCAGAGGTCATTTTAAGCCATCTCAACTCAATGTAATACCATAGAGATACTAATCAATACCCAAGATTGCATTTAGTGATGACTGCCCATGTCCAGGAAGGGTTTGGTAAGAATTTACAGTGCCCCATCCACTTATCCAGGTTCCTCTTGAACAATGTCATAGAGGTGCACTTTTTCACATGAATTGTTAGCCTGTTCCAAAGACATGTCAGTCACTGGCAGATAAATCTGCCCCTCCAGCATGTCCTATTTATGTCACAGGCCATATTTAAGTCCCTGGGAACAGGTGGCTCTAGACCTATTTGAGTCACAGATATGCAGTAAGTTCATTAGGCTTGGGCCTTTGGTTGCTCTGTAGGCCAGGCATAAGTCTCCCCTAAGAAATGTGTATGATACGGAGTATAGTGATGGATTTTAGTCTGTCCACCTAAGGCATATGCCTGAGGCCCTTGATCTTCTTTGTTAGAAACCTCTCTAAGGTCTCTCTAATTGCTGTAGGTGCTTAGTACGGTACATACCGAATGGGGCATTTTACTGAATTATGGGTCGGATAAGTGCAAAGTAGAGGGGGGTTATAACTTTTTTTGCTATTGAGGCAATGCCTTTAATAATCAAGTGAGCTATGTGGAAAGATTTTCTTACAATGGTAGACATGTGGTGGTTGAGGTTAAGGTAGTGGTCAACCTGTGATCCCAGGTCCCCTGCCACTTCATAGGTACTTAGAGTATTGCCATTGATTTGGTAGTGTGAAGGGATATTGTTTGTGCCGAAGGAAATGATGATGCATTTCTTTCATTCAGTTTCAGACTGTGACTAATACACCAGTCATTGATCTGTGTGAGACCATCCTGGAATATACTGACACCATTTGGGGATTCAATGATTGTACCTAGTCTGCAGTAGTCTGCATACTTGATCAGCCACAACCCTTTAGTTTTGACCTGGACTTCTGAGAAGTATATACCAAACAGTAGGGGGCCCAGCACTGACCTTTGGTAACAGGTCTGCTGGTTGATGTGTAGTCACCCACTTTGATAGTGTGTCCAGTTTGTGAGCCAGTTGTCAACCCATTTGTGACACCCCAGCACTGGCCCAGTAATCAAGAAGCCTCAATCCTCATCACTGGCAACACTTGGGGACGTACACATTGGGAGGATGACAGGTACACACACAGTAAAGTACAATTTTCGTTAAGAGCACACAAGGACCACAGTCAGTCTGGGACTGGTTTCTCCCTCTTTCTCCATATCTCCAGTAAGACTCCCCACTGGCACAGCTATAGGGTTGAGATCTCAGTTGAGTGGCTAAACAAAGACCACCAGCACCCTCTTGGTCTAGCCAGTGCTTCGTGTCCCTGGCTAAGTAGCTGACACACACACACACACACACACACACACACACACACACACACACACACACACACACACACACACACACACACACACACACACACACACACACACACACACACACACACACACACACGCACACACCTGGGAAAGGCTGGCACAGGTTTACTAACTCTGCCCCTTCTGCCCAGACTATAAGTTAGTTTTCACTGCCTCCAGCCACTACTTATCAGCTACTTTAAGGCCCTTAGCAAAGGGTGGACAATTCTACTGTGTAATGTTAACATTAATTCAAATGGTAGTTTGACCAAGAGCAAGGCTATTAGGAGTGGCCTGTACAGTGTCACCAAACAGATATGCAAGTACCCTAAGAGCTTAAATATCTCTGCAGACCAGCCACAATTGAAAGGTTTAAATATGTTTAATAATAAGAAAAGAACACAAAAATATTAAATATGTATGTACAGTGATATCAGAGTTCAAAATCACAGGAAATATTTAAAACAACATTGCTGCACAGTCTCAAATAAATAGAGAAAACATCTAAGCTATACTTTCACTATATTCCTAACTGAATGTAAGAGAAATTACTGTAGCCTAGTTAACTTACTTACAGCAAGGCAAGTGCGGATATGGTGAGTGGATGTTTCCAGCTGATGCTGTCAGGTCAAAGACAAAAAAAATTGCACAGTCTCTCTCTCTCTCTGTCTCTGTCTCTGTCTCTCTCTCTCTCTCTCAGAGACTTCTTAAATTAATATCAAATATTACTGCTGGTGTAGCTGGCAGCATGACATCACTTTGGGCCTCTGACCTTAGTTCCCAAGTTAACCCCCATTGTTAGAAACTACCAGCATTTAGCATCTCTCTGTGAAAACACATAGACAAGGACCCTTCTTAAATCTTTGCAGCAGCTGGAAGACATAAAACAATAAAACACTTAGAACACAATGCAGTAGGCTCCCAAGTTTTAGAGATTCTGTCTGCTTGCTGCATTGAAACTATAACTTTTATGGCACACTTATAAAACAATTTCATTTCAACTATTTTCTTGAAGTTTTGCAAGTTAACCCTGTATGTTGTACCAGCAGTTTGATATTCACATAACATACAGTTCTAATACATTTGTAACACAAGCATGTGAATTATGTTGACATTCACAACTGACATATAATCATTTACAAAATTCCAGAAAGCTGTGCTGGCAGTATTTCCTTTTGTTACATTTCTATATAAATCATATTAATATTCACAAATGACATATAATTATTTACAAAATTCCAGATAGCTAGGCTGATGATATTTCTTTTTGTGACACCATCTTACAATGAAGGGGTTTACATTCAGTTTGGTAAGTTTATTGGTAAGCCTGAATGTGGGATTATGTCAAAAACATTTGCCAAGTCGAGGTATGCTGTGTGCACAGATTTGCTCTCATCAGTAGCTGTGGTCACACTCAAAGATATCCACTAGATTGAACAGGCAGGATCTGCCCTTCATGAAGCTGAATTGGGTAGGATCCAGGGTTTGGAGGTCACCTATGTCTATATTTATGAGGTCCATAATGATATGTTCCATGACCTTACAGATGAGCCCGGTCAGGCTTATGGGTCTGTAATTCCCCAGGTCTGTTGCTAGGCGACCTTTGTGGAGGGGAATAACTGCAGCTGTTCTCCACTCTGCTGGAACAAAGCCTGTGGTTAGGCTATGATTGAAAAGGGTCCTTAGTGGTGATGCTAGTTCATGTTTTAGCCTGTTTAGAATATAGCTTGGGATGTCATCTGATCCCATAGAGGTCATGTTCTTTGCCTTGGACAGGGCTTTCAGGACCTGCTCTTCAGATATGTAAGGTGGGATTTGGGGGCGGGTTTGTTGTAAGTTAGGAGGGGATAAGGGAGTGAAATTTTCACCAAACCTATCTGCTAGCAGGTTAGCTATCTCTGTGGGGTAAGTGTGTGTAATACCATTGACCACCAGTTCTGCACATGCTTGGGTCCTACCCTATAGGTTACGTACATAGCTGTAAAGGGCCTTAAGGTTGTCCTTGGCAGTACTTTATAGGTTTCTCTCAAAGAAGCCCTTGAAGGATTTGACAAGTTATCTTATGTGCCTGTTAAGGCTGAAGAGGATGCTTTTCCATTGTTGGCTCCTTGTCTTCATTTTGAAGACAGCCTGGGATGTCTTCTGGTCCCACAGAGGCCATGTTCTTTGCCTTGGACAGTGCTTTGAGGACCTGCTCTTCAGATATGTAAGGTGGGGTGGGGGGTTTGGGGGAAGGTTTGTTGTAAGTTAGGAGGGGATAAGGGGGTGAAATGTTCACCAAACCTATCCGCTAGCAGGTTTGCTATCTTTGTGGGGCAGTGTGTGATACCGTTGACCACCAGTTCTTCACATGCTTGCGTCCTACCCTTTAGTTATGTACATAGCTGTTATCCTTGGCAGTACTTGCTAGGTTTCTCTCAAAAGAGCTCTTGAAGGATTTGACAAGTTGTCTTATTTTAATCCAAGCCAATAGTAAGCGCTTTCGTATCTTATGCAAGAGACTTCTTCAGACTATGGCTTTACCATAAAAAACATATGCTTTAAATACTACATTAATTAACATTTTAAAACACCATTTAACATTTAAAAACACAGTGACATAAAAATGCACAGTAACCATGCATACATTAATGCTTCAACCCCTTTCTTTTTAAATACATTACAAACTCTTCCCTGTTATTTAAACCTGGAGGGAAACAAGCATTTAGTTTAACTTGCCAACAATATTCTAGCCAACCGAGTTCTTCTTCAACATTTACTGACTTAATATGTTGATGCACAGTGTCCAAAACTATACATTTAAAATTAATTTTACATTTCTTATCAACATAATGTTTGCTCATAGCATTTTTTGTAGACTTCTTCAGGTCTGTGTACAAGAACCAAGTAAGGTTTTAAGGGTTCTTGTACACAGACCTGAAGAAGTCACACAGACCTGAAGAAGTCTAGAAGGACGAAAGCGATCTTTGTTAACAATAGGTTATGAAAATAGAAATTGATTTTTACATGCAAAATGTATATGTATATATTTATATATATTTTTTGATTGCCAAATGACCTAAGGTTGATATATTTCCAGCCATGTAGTATATTGTCCTGGATAAAATCACAGACTTAATAATCTACTTAATAATTTGGTTAAATTAGAGGTACCACATCATTATATAATTTTATTTAAAGTACATAAGGGTTATATATTATTATGACAGCTACTAAGTAGGGCAGGACCAGCTTGAATGTCACACTGATGGGGGAAGGGATGTGAATTTAACATGTGTACCAATAACGATTTGTTTTACAGCACAATAAACCACTCCCATGCCTGATAAAAAGTATATATATATTTAGAAAGCCTGTGAGGAAATTATTATTCTATTTTTGTTTTACTTGGATTGCTTGTCTGTGTACTTAATAAAGTATTTTCGACTGGAAACAGACTGCCTACCTTGCTTGGATTACTTTCAGATACTTAGTAATGCTGTACAATTATATATTTTCTATTATTACTTTTTGTTTTGTTTTGTTTTGACTTAAGACGAGTTTACGTTCGCTACTTCTACTACTATTGTCTGAACTGATTAATATACAGTGATTAACTAGAAATATATGGACTGAAAATCTTCCACACAGAGAAGTTTCTTACACTGTTTTGTTTTTGGACCCAGTACACTTTAGTGGGTTGTTTTGAGACTTTGGTGATACCACAGAGATTACTTGTGATATAAAAAGTTTACACACCCTTGTTAAAATGCCATGTTTTTGTGATATAAAAAAATGAGACCACAATAAATCATTTCAAAACTTTTCCCACCTTTAATGTGACCTATAACCTGTACAATTCAACTGAAAAACAAACAAATCTGTTAGGGGAAAAATGTAAAAAAATAAAAAACATACAATAAGCTGGCTGCATAAGTTTGAACTCCCTTAAACTAATACTTTGCTGAAGCACCTTATGATTTTGATTACAGCATTCAGTCTTCTTGGGTACACACCTTCCAGTAATTAAACAGACTGATTAACCCCAAATAAAGTTCAGCTGTCCTAGTAGGGTTTTCCAGACATTTACTCAGTTGCCTGCTACAGCAAAAGCCATGGTTCGCAGACAGCTTACAAAGCATCAAAGGGATCTCATTGTTGAAAGGTATCAGTCAGGAGAAGGGTACAAAAAAATTTCCACAGCATTAGATATACCATGGAACACAGTGAAGACAGTCATCAAAAAGTGGAGAAAATATGGGACAACAGTAACATTGCAAAGAACTGACATCCCTCCAAAATTGATGAAAAGACAAGATGAAAACTGGTCAGGGAGGGTGCCAAGAGACCTACAGCAACACTGAAGGAGCTGCAGGAATTTCTGGTAAGTACTGGTTGTGTACTACATGTGACAACAATCTCCCACATTCTCCATATGTCTGTGCTGTGGGATAGGGTTGCAAGATGGAAGCCTTTTCTTACACAGAAAAACATCCAGGCCTGGCTAAAATTTGCAAAACAATACATCAAGTCTCCCAAAAGCATGTGGGAAAATGTGTTATGGTCTAATGAGACCAAGGTTGAACTTTTTGGCTACAATTTTCACAAGGTACATTTGGCACAAAAACAACATTTCGCATCACCAAAAGAACACCATCCCCATGGTGAAGCATGGTGGTGGCAGTATCATGCTTTGGGGTTGCTTTTCTTCAACTGGAACTGGGGCTTTAGTCAAGTTGGAGGGAATTATGAATAGTTCCAAATACCAGTCACTTTTGGTGCAAAACCTTCATGCATCTGCTAGAAAGCTGAAGATGAGGAGGAATTTCACCTTTCAACATGACAATGACCCCAAGCATACATCCAGATCAACAAAAAAATGATTTCATTAGAAAAAAATTAAAGTTTTGGAATGGCACAACCAGAGCCCAGGCCTAAATCCAATAGAAAATCTGTGGGGTGACCTGAAGAGGGCTGTGCACAAGAGGTGTCCTCACAGTCTGACAGATTTGGAGAGCTTCTGCGAGGAAGAGTGGACAAATATTGCCAAGTCAAGATGTGCCATGCTGATAGACTCCTACCCAAGAAGACTGAATGCTGTAATTAAATCAAAAGGTGCTTCAAAAAAGTATTAGTTTAAGGGTGTGCACACTTATGCAACCAGCTTATTGTATGCTTTTTATTTTTTATATTGTCCCCCTAACAAATTTGTTTGTTTTTCAATTGAATTGTACAGGTTATAGGTCACATTAAAGGTGGGATAAGTTTTGAAATGATTTATTGTGGTCTAATTTTTTTATATATCACAAAAACCTGGCATTTTAACAAAAACTTTTTATATCCACTGTAGATGTAATATGGTGGTACCTAACTACCAAATAATAATAATATACACATTTAGGTAATATAGTGATTAAGCAGTCATGAAGAAATATTTACAATGACTTTACAATATTTACAATGTAATCAAGGAGTATAAGCCCGTACTGTAGTAAAGGGCAGAGTGGGAAAGTTATTACCAGATCGAGGGAAGGAAATTGAGGTGAATATAACTTAGGATGTTGGGAGTCAGGTAATGGATGGATGAGAGTTGAGGCATGTACATTGCTATAGGGTGGACAAGTGTTGCTGTAGAGAGTTTTTTGGAGGAGGAAATGTTACTGGAGGTTCAGATAGCTACAGGGAGAGAGTTCCATAACTTGGCTATGCAGCAGGAATAGAGCATATTGCCAGCTGGGAGTTTGCTTATGTCTGCATGTAGGAGGAGTTGATTTTCAGACGTAAGTGGCCTGTTTGGGTTTTAGTGGCTTAGTATAGATGAGACAGCTGAACAGTCTGAGGGTTTGTAAATGGTTTTGTGTGCTGTGCTTAGTAGAATGTAAGTTAGATAGTTTGGAAGTTCAAACCAGTTAAGTGATTGAAGGGAGATGCAGTGGTGGGAAGAGTGTTTTGCATTGGCAACAAACTTGGCTACCTTACTGTAGCAGGACTCAAGCTTGGATATTAGGCTGGGCCAGACATTGGCACGGAGAGGAGTGCCATACATCAGAGAAGGTAGGAGAATGGTTGACACAAGAGTGCGCTTAGTGTAGTAGTTTATAAAGTGTTTTTGTTGTAGTGTGTACCTAGTTTTTGGTTTGTTTTTTGATATTATTGTGGATGTGAAGGTCAAATGTAAGGTTTTCATCAATAATGACTCATAGTACTTTAGTGTGGGAGACATCCTCTGTGATAGTGTTGCTTTAAGACTGAATGGTAAAATCAGACTTATTAGGGAAGTTTTTCTTAGTAGTAAATATTAACAGTTTGGTTTTGTTAGGGTTTAGAGCTAAGTGATTGTTGGCCATCCAAATTTTGGTGGCAGTAAAGGCATTCTGGGTGATTTGCAGAAGTTCAGTAGATGATTTAGCAGAGCAGATAATAGCTGAATCATATGCATATTGCACAACAATTCCATTGGTAAGGGTAGAGTGGAAGTCATTTATGAAAATACTAAAAAGAAGGGGTCCTATGATAGAGCCCTGGGGAATGCCTATGGAAGACTCAAGTAATGGAGAGAAAGAATTGAGCCATCTAGGGGATTGTTGGGGTTTTAGATAGCTAGCAAACCAGTTAAGGGTCATTGGGGTGGTGCCAAGGGTCGAGAGTTTGCTGAGGAGGAGAATGTGTAAGACCATGTCAAAAGCTTTTGATAGGTCAAGAAAGATAGACGATACAGGTTTGCCAGCATTTCTAACTTGATTGACTGTGTCCATAAAGGATATAAGGGCTGTGTTAGTGCTGTGACCTGGTCTGAACCCATGTTGGGTTGAAGAGAGAAGCTGGTTTACAGTTAGATGGTTTAGAAATTGATAGTGGATGCATTTTCCAAGGATTTTGGAGAGAGGGGAGAGAATAGCAATGAGTCAGAAATTAGTAAGGTCTGTATTATTACCACCTTTATGGAGAGGAATAATGTATTAATTTTTCCAGATAGTGGAGAGATAGGACTCTTGGATGGATCTGTTGAAAAGTATGGTAATGGGATAGGCAATGGATTTTGCTGACATCTGGAGGTATTTTGTGTAAGTTGTCAGGGGCAGAGCAGCCGGGTTTCACTTTTAGTAGTTTTTACTCTTTTTTGTCTTAGTGGGGCTAAGTTTAAGATGTTGAGGAATGTTGAGTTAAAGAGCTCTACAGCCTCATCCAGGGGCAGGATTTTTATCATATTCCAGTTAATATTTCTTAGGGATTCATTAAGAGTTGTAGAATTAAAGTTGCTTAAATTTCTACTTAGTTTGTACTGGTGTTGGGATGGTACTGGGTTAGTTTTATGAAGTATAAAGGCCAGTAGGTGGTCACTAATGCTGAGAGATAGTGTGCCTGTGACTGAGATTTTGTTTGGGTCAGAAACTAGTTTCCAGTCAAGAGTTGAGCTGCCGTCTTTACTTCTATTGGGCCTAGTTATATCTGCTATAAGCTGTGTAAAGTTGAAGAGGGTGATATGAGATGATGGAGAGTGGCCAGAAAATTCTGTCCAGTTTATGTTAATGTCACATGGGATTATTGTCTTGTTATTTATATTGCTAGATGTTCATGCTAGGATATCTTTGAGAAGGGGGCTATTATTACCTGGTGGGATGTATATAGCTATAATACAGAGCTACTTCGAATTGTTAAGTTTAAGGAGAGGTATAAGTATTTCTGCTGTAGAACGGAGGACTAGGGTTGGTGTAAGGTACAATGGTGTAGGTATTTGAGTAGAGTATTGCACCACCTCCTCCTTTTTTATGGGGTCTGTAAGCTCATAAATGGGCATATCCTGGGGAGAGGAATTCCGAGACTTTAATGTAGGGTTTAAGTCAAGTTTTGGTAGCAGCTAGTACATCTGGTTTATTCAGGGATATCCAGGCATGGAATTCTGGTATTTTATTTCTAATACTTTGAAGGATGATTGTGACAAATTTTAGTAATTTATGTGAGCTAGGAAGGTTAGTGTTCAAGGGGATGTGTCCTGAATTTGGGTGGATAACTCCACTTAGGAGTATGGTGCATTGTTTGTATATAGTAGTGAAAGGTTGGAGGTGTCTCTTTGAGTGCCTTAAGATAGACATATAGTTGTAGTAGTTTTTTATGAAAGGGAAGTTACTTTAGCTTGGTATATAGAAGTATGTTGAATGCATAGAGGCTGGGAAATATATATGAGAAGCCTGAGAGAGTTGGAGAATGAATGGCAGTGTCAGTTGTGGTTTTTTGAGGTAGGGAGGTTGTATGAAGTGAAGTTAGTTGAGATAATAGGCATATTAGAAGGATAAGGTGACAGAGTAGACAGATATGTCTACTAATGGAAAGCATATTGGAAGGGAGGAGAAGAAACATAAAGAGGTGTTTATGTTAGTGATAGTTTAACTCTATTAGTGGATGAATGGATACAAGGTGTAGTAGGTACACCTGGTATGAGTTTGATAGAAAGGTAATAAAAAATAGTTACTGGCTGGGTTTGTAATATTAGTTAATGAATGATTGGATGGGAGGGGGAAGTATTTGTTATTGGGTAATGGAGTAAGGAAAGGAGTTACCAAGAAAATAAATGTAATTGATGCAGGGGTGGGTGGGAAAGGGGGTATGCTAGGGGAGCAGGGTGAGCCTGAGCGTAGGGAGGGCAAACAGAGAGGGTTGGCCCAGGTGGAGCAGTTATATCTCAAATAACAATCAGTGATATAAGGGCTATGTGTGGGAGCATAGGGGAAGAGTAACAGTGATATGAGAATGACAGAGAGGTTGGGAGGATGGAAAGACTGGAATGCTTTTAGTACAAAGGAGAAGGCTAGGTATGAGATGGAGTTGAGATAAAGTTTGAGTGTACTAGGAGAGAACAGTGCTAGAATGGGTTAAGCGTTGTGGTAAAGAAGGCTCGGTGGGAGAGTCACCTCTATGGTCCAAAAAGTATAGGTGCATAGCAGTGAAGGTGAATAACAATATAGGTAGGTGAGGGCAGAGAAAAAAGGGTCTAAGGCCAGTAGGGAGGGGGATGGAGAGTTGGGGAATGGTGATGCATGGGGAGCTGTAGCCTAAACACAGGGAAAGAATTGCTGAAAAATTATGCATATAAGTCCTTATATACATAAAATATATGGGGGATAGAGCAGTCCCTGTACGCAGCTTGAGGTCTTGACCGTAAGGATGGTGGATGCATTTAGGGTGCAATATAACAGCTTCCCTGTTTTAGTGGTTCTTTACAAAGTCTTTATTATTTGGCTGGCATAGAGGATGACAGGGATAGGAGTGTCACAACATATGGGTGGATAGAACAGTATAGCAGCCTACCTATTTAGTGATTCTTTACAAAGTCTTTATTATTTGGCTGGTGTAGGGGATGACAGGGATGAGAGTGTCACTGAATGTAAGACTAACACCACACCTGATCAACTAACTGAAAAACATTCAAGAATCCCTCTTGCTGTGAAAGCATATTGGAAATGAAATACACGCAGTAATATATTCTCTTCTCTGTACACCTCACCCTTCACAGTATTAAGATATTCAGTACCAAGAGTTTTTTTTTTATATAAACAGAAGAAGGCTGAATGATAAAAAGAAATGGACTACTTGCAGCAATGATTGTTTACAATGGAAGAGGGAAATGCCTGAGTCTGATATGAATACAGGTGATACCAACATAGGTGCTGTTATTCTTTGAAGGCACGCTGAGCAGACAAAACCATTTTGGTACTTTTGATAATGACAACCTATCCATGTTTTTTTTTTTTTTTGAGTAATTTGAAAAAAAGTGGTAGCCATTTCAAATGTCAGGACCCACTAGAGCAAGTCCCGTAATGTGGTGAGTGAATGGCCAAAAGACTGGACTATATACCAAGTCCAAGATGCCATTTCTCTGAATATTACCTTTTCACCAAGGTATGGTGATCTCAGAGCTGGTATGTGTAAGTTCCAGGGGTGTGGCTTGCTCCCTCTGCAAAAAGAAGTTTTAAGGGAAAAACTGATTTTCGATAGTCACTGTTCTCTGGGCTTACAGTCTTTTTTTTCAGCTGTTCAAGTGCCAACATTTCAGTAGGAAGACAGGCAGGAAAGAACTCTCATTTATAACAGTTCTAGATAGAGTTGGAAGATGTACATGTTTAAGTTCTTCAGCTACATCCTTTGAAAATTCCCTTATTAACATTGACAGATTTCTCTTTACTACATTCTTTCGGTTAGACTCCCACTTTTTCAACATAAGACTTTGCCTTTATAAGTTTGTATTTAGTTCATAGGTGGTAAAGGCAATATTTCATCCATTCTTAGCTGTTAGTAAAAGTTTCCAGGAATTAAATATATGTTAATAGTTAGATACACTGATGATAAAGCTACTATTTCCTCCTTCAGGGTTTAAATGGAATTCAATGTTGAAGCTAATGGACAATTATACTGTTGTGATATTGGAATTTTAACTGCCTGGACATTTCAAATAAAACAAAATGGTGTAGTTATGATAAAGTGTTTAAGGCTTCTGTTTTGGGTATAATGACAACTCAACAAAGTTATGCTCTAGAGAAATACTATATTCTGCATCTTGGATAAAACTGATATGACCACACTTTATAGAAAGTACGCAGGAGAAAGTATCTCAATCATGTCAACAGTTCTTAGTAAAGACTTCAGGGAGCCTTACCTGGATATTCAGGTGCATTTTGCACATAAAACTGTGTCTTTAAGACTGTCAGACAAGCTCAGTGCTGAAGTTTGCTGTGCCATCTTGCTCTTGTCAGTACAAGGATATTTACTAGTAGCATATTTAGAATGAAAGAAGCATTAGCATAATGGAGAATTCAATACTTTTAATGCAATGCCAACTCAATAAAGATATATCTTAGACACATACTGTACTCCCACTTAAAAAGAACTGAGATACGCACTCCATGAAATAAACCAAATACAATGGTGCAAACTGACATGTTGGTATGCCTTCATGTTACACATCATTAGGCATTCATATCAGGAGCTGTTTGGCTTTTTTATAACCACGGCACTGGGACATAATTTGGGTTGTCTACTAAACAAAGTGATGATGTTCAAACAATCTTATGAGCTGCATGTAGGCAAACTGTTCATCTAACTGCACTTGGCCAATGAAATGAGACAGCTGTATGCACCTTCCCAGAGGTGCAGGAATCTTGCAGTTTATTATAATAAGTCCAGGGTACATGAAGCAAAAGTCTTTACATCGGGTTGTAGGCCCTTCTCACAGAAAAATGCCCAACTCAAAAAGTGATTTGGATGCTACACGTTTTATTGACTCACTTTGCAATAAATTGCTTTTTGGTAAACTGGTATGGAAGAGCGGCTATTATTCTTTATTAACAATTTTTTTTGGGGGGGTTGGTATGTTACAGTGCAAATGTAATATACTTGTATATATAAATATATATTTCGATGATGTCAAAGATATTCTGGAGAACCATATGGTGACTCAGCAGAAGTCAGTAGGACATTGCTCAGACTGTTACAGGAGGGTCTAGTTCACATAGCTGAACAGTCACATCAGTGAACAACCATTCATTGAGATCACAAGAGTGAATATTCACTTAAGCAAACATTCACAGCAGCAAATTTTGAAAACAGGGAAAGTAAGTAGTTGCTTCCCCACCTATATATATATATATATATATATATATATATATATATATATATATATATATATATATACCAACTCCAAGAGTTCACTGCACTGGGAAAAGGGAACATTTCCTGATGTTGGTTGGTCGGCTACCTACTTTCCCTGTTTTTGAAAGTCACTGCTGTGAACATTTGCTGCTGTTGTCTCGATTAATGGTGGTTCACTGATATGACTATTCGATTATCTCAACTAGAGCCATTACAGGTGGTGAACCCTGACTGGGAACATTGTAATAAATTGGAAAGAAACTTTTAAGAACTTGTATATACAGTGAAAATGCCCTCATCTGTCACAGAAGAACCAGAAACACTTGGTAGGACTTGAACTTTTTCTGTGGCAGAAGTTAATCCAGAGATTAAAAGTGTTCAGTGTAGCAAAAATGTTGGAGTGGGTGAGATGACTGAACTGTAATGGGATATCATAATTAATGCATCTTTTTAATGCTACATGGAAGACCATAACCATACCTTTGGACTGTTAAACAAGGGTGCAGTCTACATCATCAGAAGGGGGTGAACAACATGATGTGCTCCTGTTAAGAGAGTTCATGTTCTTCATCCTCCTTGGAAAAGGCTATGGAAGGGTGCTGAAAATGAGATTTTACCGAGTAGATGGGTTTCAAATCTGGGAAAAAGAATGTGACTGCCATTTTGGCCATAGAACAAAGTATCGACTTTTTGTATCAGGCAGATGTTGTGATGTCATGGGAGTTTCCCAGGACTGTCTACATGGGTTTTGAAGAGCTAGAGAAGGTTTATGACCACATATTCTGGAATGTCCAGTAATGGTATGGGATTCCAGTGCTGCAGCTGTGTTACTTAGTATTTGAGAAGCAGTAAGTGTGTCTGCATTCTAAGTGCTAAACTGGAAATATTCAAGGCAGCATAAGACAGTACTAAAGGTGTGCTGTGTCTCACCCCATACTAAAGGTGTGCTGTGTCTCCCCCCGTACTAAAGGTATGCTGTGTCTCCCGCCGTACTAAAGGTGTGCTGTGTCTCCCCCCCTGTACTAAAGGTGTGCTGTGTCTCCCCCCCGTACTAAAAGTGTGCTATGTCTCCCCCCGTACTAAAGGTGTACTGTATCCCCCCCCCCGGTTCAGGATTTTTATGGGAGGATATCAAAGGACCCCTGTAGTTTGCACAGTATCCAGTTTTGGGGCATGAAGATTGTACCTTTGCTGTTTGCAAATGAAGTTGGTGTACATCAATAGATCACTGTTGCAGTATTTAGTTATTTATTTATTTATTTATTGATATTTGATTACTGAGAAAGCCTGACTGGTAAAAGCCCATTTTCAGCAGAGGCCCAGAGAAAAAAAGCTCCAAATTATTACAAAACATTTTAAGAACAATAATTTTACAATCTTCAAAACTTAAACAAAGACAAGTGCAGTTTAAATAATTATAACAAATTAGACATAATATAAAAACATTGGTTAAGAACTGATGCAAGGTATATGACAATCACTTTATTTTTAGAGCAATTTTAGACAGTTTGTGGAGAAATTAAAGGTAGGTTAGTCTAATATGAATAGGAATTGCAGTATGAAGTGAGGGAAATACAGGTTTATGCTATATTTAGACGTAAAATCAGGGAAGATAGTGACTGAGTGGAAGGAAGGAAGATGGTGACTGAGTATTAAAGGAGACAATAGTAATGCTGACAGATGGGACATATCTTGCCAAGGATACTATACATTTGGCTATTATAACAAATCTTAGGTGCTCCTCCTCCTCATGAACTGTTGTCACACTTTAGACCAGGAACAAGAACTACATGCTGGTGCTTAAGGGACATATGAACATGAAAAAGCTCAGAACTTACTTTCTGCCAGTTCAGGAAGCAAGACTCCATCTCAAGATCAGTCTGTTAGCTGTAGAAAAGGATGCAGTTCCCTTTGTGAGGGGAAAGCTAAGAACCCAGTTGAGGGGTCCTTCATAAATTTTTTGAATTTTCTGTTTTCTGAACTTTGTTCATGTCATTTAAGAGAGCCAAATTCCGCTGTGGCAGGTATATTTTATATAATGACAGGCATACAAAGTGAGGACTGCTGTATTTGTCAGGTATTTGTCCCAAATAACCTCAGAAGCCATCTTTGCGCTTTAGAAATCTATTTCAAACACAACCATTTACAAGTTCTAGCACGGGCCAATACCCAGTCAGAAGCTCCAGTCTTGGAAGTACCTTCACAGCCTGAGAAGAAACCAAAAAATAGAAGATGTTGTTTTGTGTGCTCCTTTCTCTGGGTTGGAGTTAGACGTTTCTGTTGAGACAGTTGATAAGCCTGTAGACCATCCAGTATCTGGGCCTGTTCCCACTATTTCAACCCTATTGAAGGCTGTCATGTCCTCTCTGTCCAGCCAGACAGCAATTAAGACCACAAAGGGGTGACCCTGGTTTTTGATCTCAGAAGCACTTTAATCTTCTGCCACTCCTGCTTCCAGAGATGTCAGTAGGAATGACAGGCCTTGTCATAGAGTTTATTACGTCCTTGCACTTTTAAAGCCCCAGCAGTTTTTTTACCTCTACCCCTCTGATGAGAAAGAGCAATTCTTCTTCTGAGGAACATTCTTCCTGTGAATCAGACACTGAGCCTCTGGACTGTTCTCAGTTATAACCCCCTTCTGATTATGAGTCTGAACCTGAGACACCTTATTCTCAGACTTACCCCAAGAGGAGCTCTTTTGGGCATACCATCCAAAAGATGATGCAGCATTTTAACTGGGAGAGTAAACACCTCTCTGAATCTCAAAAGAGATGCTACAGTGTATTACCTATGGAAGGTCCCAAGCCTTTTGCTGTCCCTTCTGTATTAGAAATTTTGGAGGACACTTTTAGCTTTTGTAACATTAGTCTGTCAACCACCTGCACCTAAAATGCTGGGCAGGTATTATAAAGTCACTGGCAGCCACAAATATCTTTGTAAGAATTCTACATCTGATCCTTCAGTTATTTCTACAGATTTAGACAAGGCATCTATCAACATTTAGGTTAATAGGATAGTTCTCTGTGTGGGCCATTTTAAGCTTAGCCAACTTTCCCCAAAGGTGAGAATCAAACCCTATACCTTGTGTTTGCAAGGAACACACCTTAACCATTATGCCACCACTTTGTTAAACCAGAAATGCCTTAGCTAAAGTTTTGACTTCACTTTAGCTTTCATTGCTAGTAACTATCAACCCATATGATCAAGTAGCTGCTATCCATTTTTGACAGCATGTCCAAACTTATTGAAGTGAATATCATTATAAAAGAGATAAAAGAACTGTAAGAGGGATCCTTAGAAAAGGGAAGGAGCAAATTGCATAGAAATAAAATGAAACTATGGGAAGAATACATGCAGAGTAACGTTCAGGAGGAGGAGTGAGGTTTAAGGGAAGGCGGAATTGAGCAGTTTGCATAATGCTGGACTGATAATAATTACAAAGAATAAGATATGTGATGTATAAATGGAAAACATGTTAATATGGTTTGTTTTCTTTCCTGTTAAAGTATGTTTGTCTATGTCTTAAGTAATAATTTAACAAAGGTGTTGAAGTAATGCATGTCCGAATTATTCAGAATCTCCCTGCTCTAGATCTACTCTTCAAAATATGCTTTCCTCTGCAGTTCACGTTGCATGTCACTCCATTAGGTGTGCATATGATGTGGCAACTGCTTCTTCCAGGGATGCTGCCACTGTGTCTGTTCTTAACAGGTTTTCTTGGCTCAGACTTCAGTCACTCCCAGAGGATATCAAAGCCAAATGTTTCGATGCTCCTTTGGATAAAGACTCCCTCTTTGGTTTACCTTCTGCTGAAATTTTCAAACGATCGGAGGAAATCTTTTCCCCTATTCCAAAATTTCACAGAAATTGCCCATTCAAACCAGGTCCTTTATACTACAGAAAGACTCCGCAAAAAGGTAAAACATTAAAAAACAAGCAAGAGGATAAATTCAAGTCTGATTTGAGAGGAGCCAAAGAACCCTGCTCAGATAAGTCTTTCAACATTTGACTACCCCATCCTCCTCCTTCCTTTTCAATATTTGACTACCCCAACCCCCTCCCCCTTCACACCTTGGCCTACTTCACTCAAAACCTCTCAACGAGCTTTGTGTCAGACTCCCCTTCTGGAAAACAATCATAATACATTCTTAGGTTTTGCAAATCTTTCAAAAAGGTTGCACACTCCACTGAAATGATCTTCCTGTTCAATATGCAATGCTACAAGGACCTCCAAACCAACAACACCATGTTTCTCCTGTCATTTCAGATCTTCTGGCTTAGGATACAATCGAACCTCTTTCTTCCCTCAAAAGGAAAGGGCTTCAGCTCTAGGTTTTTCCTCGATCCAAGAAAATAAGGTACTTGGAGTCCAGTTCTGAATCTCTCTACCCTGATTCCTTGAGATTTACAGTTCACTGTCAGCCTCTTTCATAGCTTAAGTTTCACTTTGAACTTCATACAGTACAGTCATCTTCTCTCCTCCTTCAGGGTTTTTCTTTAAAGAGCTTAACTCCAGATCTATCTTACAGGCAGCTACATGAGCTTCTATTCACACTATTCACCAAGCATTACAAAATTGATGTCTCTCATAGAGCCAGAGATGGTTTGCCAGAACCATACTTCAAGAGATACTGGACTCCAGTTCTATTTCTTTTACAACCTCGAAGTCTACCTAAAAGCTTTTTGACTCATCCCATTGGCCAGCATTACTGCAACAGTGCTCTACTGATTAACAGCATAGTTTTGTAAGAACTTAGCATAACAATGGATGTTTGAATACATTACTGTTGCAGCATATGCACCCTCCACTTCACCTTGTTTGCTTCATCTTTCCCTTTAGGCTGAGGAGGAGCACCGTTTGCCTGTCCTTTCCCCTCTCTATCTTATTTTGCCTGAGTCTATCTTCTTCATAGCTAGCATCAGTGTCTAGCTGGGGGAAGAAAGCTCCAAGGAGTTTTGTGGTAGTACATCCCTTAAGTACCAGCACACATCCCTCATGCATGGGTGTAAGGTCGGGGATATGTTGCATGAGGAAGGCTAGGAAGGACATGTCCCATTTGTTAGCATTACTGTAACAACAATCTTTTTGAACATCTACTCTTATGGTAAGTTCTTACACAACTATACTTTTAACAACAAATGACTTTAATCTTTAACAAGCAATGGAGCAGTTTGCTTCTGAGCATGATGTGGTTTGAATAAAAATCAGCACCTTCAGATCACATGGCATGCTTCTCTCAAATAAAATAATGGGGTTCACTCTGCAGTGAAAGGGGGGAGCAGCTATTTCAAGTGCATTAGTTTATCTTGGCATGTTGTTCTTCTTATGATAAGAGAGCAACAAAGGACTAACCAGAGTGGATGGGTGCAGTGATGGCAGTGCTGCAGCCATCGCACCGGACCAGGACTAAGGGTATAGGGGAGCATGAGGGTGACCAGAGAATAGGTGTAGTTATGGCAGTACTTCTGGCATTGTATCAGACTGCAATAGTGAGGCCAAATACAGTGAGAGAAATATTGTTCATTCAAAGGACAGCGATCCAGAAAAATGCTATACTAGAGCTACTGATCTTCCAAAATGATAGGAATCAGTTCTGGAGTTTTGGATACCCAAAGAGGAAGCAACTAGTGCACTTTCCAAAGGAGGTTCACTAAGCACCACCTACTCAGAGGAGACCCTGGAGATGTTGGAGGGATCATGTCTCTCAGCTTGCCCACGAAGAAATATCCACCCCACAATATCAGCTGAAGCTTACTGCTGGAGAGAAAAAAGTTTAGTCTACCCTACTCAGCTGGAAAGAACTGCAAGCTTCATTAGAACTAGCAGCTTAGGAAATGGATGATTAAATCTACGTTTCTAATGCTTAACCACAGTAACAGAGCTAATCTCCTGATACACATGTTTACCAAGCCAAAAGAGATGTCTTGCAGTCAACGTTAATGTAAAACAAATGGCAAACACTGCAATACAACTAAACAACTGATTCCCCTGAGCCTGAAATAATACAAATAATATGAAACATGCAAAACAGCTGAGACTTCTTGTCTATCATTAAACATTACAAGTTTTTTTAAGTTTGCATTTTTGTGTCTGCATGGGTAGAGCAAAGTTAACTTTCTCCACATTTACTGACTTACTTTTTTATAACACGATAGATGGAAACGAAAGCATGCAATATAATTTACTGACAATGAAATAAAATAGGCTCCCTACTGAAGCCAAATAAAGACAGAAAATCCAGGAGAAGACTGAATCTTGAAGATTGCTCTTTCCTTTAATCTTCTTTTTTGTAGGGAGGCAAGCCCCTTACATCCTCCAAACTTAGATATGCCATCTCCAAAATCACCATACCTCAAAGGAAAGAGAATATTCCGGGAAATGGCCATCTTGAACTTAGTATATGTAAATCCTTTCTTTCGGCCATTCAGTCTCCTTGTTTTTGGACTCATTGTAGTGGGTCCTGACATTGCAAATAGTTAGCAATAGAATATATGCGTATGTCAATGTATCTGAACAACTCTTCAGAGCAGGGGAATTATCATCCCTGGAATTTCAGGTTTTTGGTGTGGTACTTTCTAAAGCATGTCCCATATCTCTCAACCTCCAAGCATTAAAAAATGATACACTGGCCTTTAAAAAAATCACAGCAGAAGGTTAGAAACAGGAGTACTTTCTTATTTTTTCAGAATAGAAGCGTTTTATATACTAGACTCTATATAGTCAGTGGTGGTGAATCTTTGCATAGGCTTAGTTTATGTATCTAATAAAATTAGGGTTGCCAACTTTGAAATTTGCCATTCCTGGACACTTGACGGCCATCATCAATTCATCATGATGGCCAGTCAGGTTGTCATATTGAATCCTACAGGTTGTTTATGCTCATTAAAATGAAGGGTACTGAAATGCTGAATGAATAAGATTGGACGATTTTGACCGCTTTGTTGGTTTGACCTAATGCTATTGACACAAGTATAGTCAAATATTATAACACAAAATGTCAATCGTGCATGAGTATAACAAAAATATATTACTTAAATTTTACATTATACAGGTTACAAGCTTACAGCAGTTTTTAACTAGTCTACTCAAACGATTAACCAGAATTGTATTAAGTAACATCAGTCACCAGTAAATGATTCACATTCAATGTCCAGTGTTCATGCAAATATATAATCATTAATCACTGTTGTTTAAATTTGTACTTTTGCTGAGAAGAGACAGTTTTCAGTAGCTGACGATCACTGCGAATAAACTCACAGAAATCAGTGTGTGACGTGCTGAAATTTGTCTTCACCATTAACTCTGCTTTCACCAAGTCTGTGCTTAGTCTGTTTCTGCTGTCGGAACAAAGTTCATGCATTATGGTGAAAACTCTCCTGCACAAAACATTTGAGACCGGGACTGACAGAACGTATAAAACAATATGAAACAGTTGAATGTCATTTGGAGATAATATACTAAAAAACTTTCCCCACCAATCAGTGACCTGCGTTGTTGACTGTACAATGTAAATTCTAGCTTTTCGAAGAATGCAAAATTCTTCATACAACTTGTCAGCATCAACGGTTATGTCTTTAATATGTTCAAGTATTGTCAACATATCCTGCCACTGGATGTCATTCTGTAACATGTGAACAGTAAAATGCTTGAAAACAGATTCATCATAGTTATACCATTTCTGCAAATATGACAAACAGCGATCAAACGAAAGAGTTGCTTCCTGTTCAAATTTTCATTTCATTTCTGCAGTCACAGCATCAGAATGTAGTAGTTGATAGGCCGAAGAACCACAGAATTCATCACATTGACATTGTTGCAGCTTGCACTTCACATTTTCCATAATGGCATGCAATTCAACAGCTGTAGTTGCATTCGATTCCAAGAATCAGATGGTGTCATCAAAAACAGTTATAACACTGTGAATCAGGTAGAGCAAACACTGAGGTTGAATATTATCACTTTCACAAGAAAACCCATCCCATAACAATGCTGCAACTTCATCCTCCTGACCCTGAGAAGTAAAATAAGACTTTAGTGTGGGCCAACATAATGACAATCATCAATAGCAGGCAGCAGACTTAACCAACATGTGGGTACATGGTGCAGCAGGTCACAGTATTCCATTTGCAAAATAATCGAAGAATTCCTTAAGTTCATCAGATTCTTTGGCTGACGTTGAGAATAAATTGTAAATTTTGATAACAAATGTTTCAACATCAGAACTGAGCTCCTTTAATCCAAACGTCATACATTTGTTGAAGATATGACATTTGCAATTTGCTTGTATCAAATTTTTGTTTGCAACATGCAACTTCTGAAATACTGACACATGTTTTTTTGAAATTTACGGATGCATTGTTTGCACTGTATGAGGTGACCAAATCTAAACACATGCTGTTAGCTGCAATGATATCTTTAATTCTATCAGCAATTGCTGTACTGGTTTCATTATTATCTTGATAAAAATCCATGAGTCCGTTTTTCACACCTTCAGTTCTCAAGAAGTAGCAAACAGTCAACTGCAATAACATCTTATTGCCTTTGTTCCAAGCGTCTGATCCAACTCCAAAATAACAAGAAGATTAAACAGCATTGACACAAACTTCCTGTGCTTTCGCACCTAGTATGTTTTCAACGTAACTTGTTGCTTTTGTACGGCCACATGAAATTTTAGAAGCTATGGTTGAATCAGAGAGTAGTTTCGCCAGAAGCTTGTTACCACAATCCTGGCTATTGTAGCTGTGGTGATGCATAACACCATGACACAAAGTGATTAGTTCTGTTGCATTCACACTGTCTTCTTCTGTCATATTTTTTCAAACAAAAAATGCAGAAATTGCATGAGACTGCTTTTGTGCCATTACCGCATTCTTGTGTTTGGATGACTCAGCATGTGTTGTAACGGCCTTCTTCCCCTTGAATTTGGCAGCAAAGGACTGTTGACAGAGTGCGCAGTTTGCCTTGTGATCATCAGTTTTCGATAACCATGAAAAATCCTGGGTGATCCACTATTGCTTGAAAACACACAGCCTTCTCTTCTTTCTCTTAGGAGCTTAGGAGTGTCCATTTTATGTGAATCAGAATTATCCAACTCTGATGATTCAGATTTGTTACTATTACTAAAGTGTTCACTAAATTTCGAACACATCACCATGATTAATACGTACTACTATCATCTAGCGACAAGTAGACAAATGTTTTTACCACTAAAGATTATGACTAGACATTACTTACCAACCATTGCCAGCTGCTGTGCCAAAGAATGTAAAACAAATTGACTGTGGTTTTTACCTACCGATTTCGAACAATGCTAAATCTATTGAACTGCATTTCACCCCACAATTTCTATGTTGTTTAAATTTTGATTAATATTTACTGCCATCTGCTTTGCCCGACTTGCATTAACTTGCAAGCCTGTACTGATCAGGAGTACAGGATTATGGAATATGATTCTGTTGATATGTTAGGAATGAATCTACGATAACATTAATTATTGGAATGTTGTTTTTGTTGTTTTTCTTTCGGCTTTTCCCGGTTAGGGGTCGCCACAGTGGAACTCCAGTCTGCTAATGATTAGCAGACGATTTTTATGGTGCTGAGGTGCCAGCCCGATGCCCAACCTTCAACAAAGGCACGCCCATTCACGCATGTCTTTCGAACGCCACTCGACTGAGGGGAGGACATGCAGACTCCACACAGAAGGCGCTCCAGCCGAGAATTGAATGGGAGAACCTGCTGCTGTGAGGTGACAACGCTACTGCTGCACCACCGCGGCTTCAACATTAATTATGGGAATATAGGACCAAATTCTTGGACAAATCTTGTCCTAACCTGGACACTGGATGGCAATTGTCAATTCCTGGACTATCCAGGTGAATCCTGTATGGTTGGCAACCCTAAATAAAATATGTGCCTCACAAACAGGTCTGACTTTATGAGGAAGAACATATATCTAGGAGAAGCTTAAATAAATCCAAGGACCAAAATTACAGCACTCTGCCCAAATCATAGCAGCTGAGAGGTATGGCTTGTCCCAACATACAGTGTTACACTGCAGTCATAGCAGTGGTGGTCAGGTGCACACTTAGGCGTACATCTCCCCTACTTTGAGTCAGTGCTGTAAGACACACCTGAAGTCCTGTCAAAACAAACTTATAAAAGCTTTGTTGGGTCCTGATTCTTAGCTATTGATGACAGCTTTGGTAGGGAAATGCCTGAAATCAAAACAACCATCTATACTGGAGAGAAGAACAGTTGAGTTCAAACTAGTAAATCAGTCTGCCCAACCAGTATTAGTGATATCTGTACTGTCTTTTAGAAAACCACAAATATGGTGAACAAAATTACAGACGACAGATGGACAATGGATTTTTGATCTGTTTCTTCATCTTTTGGACACACTCACAGTTACTGATTACCAATTGCTCACAATTATGCTGCGTACTTCAATATTGTACTGGAAGGCAGCATCTGGCCTGTGTTTCAAACTGCTACTGCAGCTCTTGCAAGATGATATTTGTATCACTGCTTTTTGGGGGAGGGTCTTGGGGTACCATATTATGGCTCACATTTCTGAGGCAGTTCACCTCCCTTCACCACCTTTCTCATGTGTCAACCCTAACCTTACACTTTAACTTACCAAAATCCCTTTCCCTAACAACAACCACTGCACAAGACACACACACCGTCACACGTGCAACATTAATCTACACCCTTTTCTACCCCTTAGTGTAACCCTAATCCAGAAAAAAATCAGATGCACTCACATCCTTTAACACACATGAATACATAAACAAAACAGAAAATCTATCCTCCTTCCAAATCCTCAGTCTAACACTATCCTACAAACAAATGCACACACCTACCTGTAATGCCAAAACGTTTAGTATATCTGAAAGCTCTGCATTACAATAAACTCCATTTTACCTACACACTGCTGCAGCATACACACCAAACATGCATTCAGCCATCCTAGATTTGACATTTTTAGCAGTCAACCACAGCTACTGTCAGCAACAATGCACAATAGTAAACTCTGTCAACAAAAAGCATTAGAAATGCAATGATAGCAAGGGAAATGATCAGAAAAAATGATTACACACACACACACACACACACACACACACACACACACACACACACACACACACACACACACACACTGCATCACACATACCCATACATACCTACGCTTACTACATTCAAGCGACACTTGGTAAAACATAAACCCACTACAAACTAAGTGAAAACACATACTTACACAATCCCACATCACATGCAAACATTTATACCTCACACTTACCAAGAAATACACAACCACAGCATAATGCTTTTTTAACAGGAAACAACCCCCACTGTACCTCCTGTGTGGGTAGTGCACTCCTCACCCCCCAAAAAAACTTTATATATATATACACCAATTCTGAGATTGCAGTTACTGTTTGTCATTTTTGCATTTAAGTTACCTGTAACACATTGCATTTAAGTTACCTGGCACTTGCTCACTAAAGCAATTATATAAGTCAGCACTAAAAAATTAAAAGCACTACACCCTCACAAACTCCCCTTCAGTACCTTGTTCCCCATTGGCCCTTTTTTTCAATTATAAAGAAATTCCCAATACTATTCTACCATGTCCAAAGGTCAGTTGTCAATCTCCTCTCCGGTCCAGCTGGTGAATCTGGGAATCTTGAGTCAATGTTACAACTGCCTCATGTACACAGACAACCCTCTCCTCCTCCCAACAAATTCCAACACATGTGAGAGATGCAACCATATAGCCAAACTGGAGGCTAAGCTCTCTCAACTCAGTACTGGCGAAACCTGTCAGGAGGAGGAGAAGGAAACCACACTCACTACAATTCCAATCTCACATAGACCTACCACGACAGCAAACCAAAGACATAAACACAGAAAAACATACTCGGAGGCACTAAATAAAAATCTGCCTAAGCAGCAGAGACCTCCAAAGCAGACACCCAAGCAACCGCTACCCCAAAACAAAACACGTGCAACACATAGCTCACAAAGCCAGTGTGCCGAACAGTCACAGCCCTTAAGGCTAAACAACACACCTGATACACTTGTAATAGGTGACTCTATCGTCAGGCACACTGACGTCCCGCTCACCAGGCTGAACAAGGAGAAGGTCATGGTGAGCTGCCTGTTGGGCGCTAGGATCCGCCACATAACACAAGCACTCAGGTCACTCCAAGGCAAGTACAAATATGACTCAGTCATTGTCCATGCTGGTGTGAATGACCTGAGACGTACCTCCCTGGACTACATGAAAAGAGACATAGAGGAGTTCTCTGAGCATGTGGCCCAGGCCGGTATGACCCTGACCTTGAGTAGCATCTTACCCTCACCAAGAATGATGCCACAATATGAAGACAAGATGATCAATTTCAACAATTGACTTAAGTATGGTGTCATTCAAAGGGGATCCAATGCCTGTCAGCCTGGGATGACATGCTCGACAA
Source organism: Protopterus annectens (assembly GCF_019279795.1). Lineage (NCBI taxonomy): Eukaryota > Metazoa > Chordata > Ceratodontiformes > Protopteridae > Protopterus > Protopterus annectens. The sequence goes on along the minus strand of NC_056744.1, from coordinate 1,775,963,419 downwards.
GCCACGATGCTTCGCTAGGGATGGCTTGCACCTGTCACCCCTGAGCTTTCGGATATTGGCAAAGGCTCTTACTACCCCCATAGTGCCTTTTTTTGGCAAGGCTCAAAAGACAAACCCACCTCCATAGGTATCACAAGGGATAAGAAACTAAGAGTAATGCTACTCAATGCCAGAAGTCTAAACCTCAAGATGCATGCACTCGAAACTCTCCTTAGCATGGAGAACATCGATATCTGTGCAGTAACAGAAACCTGGTTCAAGGCTCCCAAGAGCACCCCAGCACTACCAGGTTATACCTCATACCATGCTTTTCAGCCCCAAAACTTGGACCGAACCAGAAAAGGAGGGGGAGTATCAATATTCGTCAAAGATACCCACACCTCCAGGTTGGTGGCACAGCACGAAGCATCAGAAACTATCCATCTGCAAATAACAGTGGGTAAAACTGCCTTCCAGTTTATAGCCTGCTACAGACCACCCTCCCAAACCCAGGAACCCCACTCGGCCTTCCTGAGAACACTGGAAAATATGAAGGTCTCTCCAAACACCATTATATTGGGCGACTTCAACTACCCAAACATAGACTGGGAGCATTACTCTAGCTCCAACACCCCAGCTCAAAGGTTCCTAGAATTTATAAACTCAAATGCTATGGAACAACTTGTTACCACTCCCACAAGAGGGGAAAACATACTGGACCTGATCATCACCAACATGGGGTTAGACCATAAACTAATCTCACTGGATATTCACATCCCGACCCCACCCCCTACCCAGAAAACCACAGTGAAAAACTTCTCTAAAGCAAATTTCACACTCTTCAAAACCATGGTGGAATCCTTCAAAGCCCCCGGGCCTGTGGAAAATATGGCCCAGACTGCAGAATCCTTTATAAACGCATTCTATGAACACCTTCAGGAATGCATGGATCATGCAATCCCAAATAAAACCAAGACTCAATCCTCCAAAGGCAGACGTCCTGTCTGGTGGACCCCAGCCATAAACAAACTATACAATAGAAGGAGGAAGCTACTACATGATGGAGCAAAATCCCAAAAAGGGAAGGCATCTCTGATCAGTGTTAGCAAAAAACTACGGGCACTCATAAAATCGTCTAAGGCCAGCTTCGAGAGAAAAAACTGCACAGGACACTAAGGATAATCTCAAGGCTTTCTTTAGTTATGTTAGGAACCTGGGTGATAATTCCCAGATATGCTCAGAATTAGTCCAAAATGACAAAAAATACACCAAACCCACAGACATTGCCAACATCCTAGCTGACAGGTACAGTGCAAACTTCTCCCCCCCCCTCCCCACCAAAAGGACAAATATCTATCCCAGCAGAGTGCTGCCCCCCTGACATCTCAGATGATCAGGTAAGAACCGCCCTCTCCAAAGCAAACAACACAGCATCAATGGGACCAGACAGTGTCCCGGGCTACGTCCTACATGAACTCCAAGAAGAGCTAAACCCAAACATAAAACTACTGTTCAATCTCAGCCTTACCACAGGATATGTACCCAAAGAGTGGTGTACAGCAACAGTGGTCCCTCTCCACAAAGGTGGTGCCTCAATGGACCCTGGAAACTATCGCCCCATAAGCCTGACTAGCTTGGTCTGCAAAGCTATGGAAAGGATCATCATGGACCTCATAAAAAATATATATTGGGGACCTACAGACACTGGATCCTTCCCAGTTCGGCTTTGTTAAGGGCAGATCCTGCCTCTTAAACCTGGTCGATTTCTTTGAAACAGTCACCAAGGCCATTGACGAGGGGAAGGTGGTCCACACAGCCTACCTGGACCTCACAAAAGCCTTCGATACAATACCCCACTTGGGCATTATAGATAAGCTCACCAGCTTAAATATAAACCCCTATGTCACTAGATGGGTTGCAAACTGGCTCAAGGACAGAACCCACATGGTTAGAATTGCTGGAGCCATGTCAGACTCCAAACCAGTTACAAGTGGCATCCCACAAGGCTCAGTCCTGGGACCTCTCCTGTTCTGTATATATTTCTCGGAGGTACAGGCCAACACGGAAGGACTGTGGATGACCAAGTTCGCAGATGACTGCAAACGGGGTGCTATAATCAACTCTCCAGCTGACACAAGCATCCTCCAAAAGGGCCTCATAGAAACAGACAACTGGTGCCAGAGCCATGGCCTCAAGCTAAACGCCAAAAAGTGTATAGTCATCCCCTTTGGCAAAAACAAAGTGCCCACAAATTACCACATAGGTGGTAATCCATTAAGTACGGAAGAAGTAGTTAGGGACCTGGGGACCCAAGTTGATAGCAATCTCTCATTTGACAACCATGTGGCCAAAGTGGTTAGAAAAACATTTTATATAGCCCACCTAATCATGAAGGGATTCACATCTAGATCACGGGAGGTCATCGTGCCTCTTTACTCATCCCTCATCAGGCCCATAATTGAGTACAATGCCCCTTTTGGGATGTACCTTACCAGTCACCTGCAGCAACTGGAAAGACCCCAAAAGTACCTCACCAAGAGGATCAAAGGGCTTAAACAGATGCCATATGCTGCCCGGTTAAAGAAACTCCAGCTCTACTCAGTGGCATACCGCCTGCTCAGAGGCGATCTGTGCCTGATGTATAAAGCCATGTCCAACCCGGAATTAATGGGCATGCTGCACCTCAGAAAATCCAAATCCCATCGAGCTATGCACTCGAGAGACTTGAACCTCAGCACTGAAATAAATAGGACATGCTGGAGGGACAGATTCATAACCCAGAGGCTCCCTTCACTCTGGAATAAAATCCCAGTCCAGGTTAGGCAGAGTCCCTCATTGACTCTCTTTAAGAGGAATCTTGATGAGTGGATGGGGGATCATAGGTTTACCCTGGGTATCACTTCTGTGTCACTGTTAGACAGAGGCACAGTATACTAACCTCGAAAAAGGGCATAGCAAAATTAATTTAAAATGGGTGGCGAAAGCCAAACACACTCTGGCTAGGCTTATAAATGCCCTAGGGCAGATAGCCTAGTATGAACCTATGAACCTATGAATAGGGAAAGGGCACATTACCAGCAAAAATCATTCTCCATTAGTTTTTCATTTGATTTCAAGCCACAACTCACAACCAGTCAATTGGAACCTGTATACATATGTGTGTTTTTTGATGTCTGCACTGCATGTTCATGTATGCTGGTAGGGCATCAGCACGTACCTGCTTAATCCATTTGGGTTGCTGATCCATATTCATGCAGATCAACTGTGAATGAGATTTAATGCCATGTAGTGCATTCACAGGTTTCTTGATAGTTACTAGGGATGCAGTCCAGGAGACCCTTTGAGGACCCGAGCCCAGATTCCCAACTGCCCTAAAGCACTGTCTGGTTAAGTGACTTGCTCAAGATCACAAAGTAGGAAAACGGAGGCCAAGAGAATCAAACTCGGTACTACAGGAGCAGCTCATTAACAGCTCATAGCCTCAATCCTCTACACTAACTGCAGACTGCATGACTACGAATCATATATTACCAAGTCCAACAACTCAGCATTTCTGAGCAGCGAGATTTCAGCTACTTGGTGATACTTTTATGAATCCAGCAATGGGCAATACTACTAATATAGTAACACCTTGTCTATTTAAAAGTAACACCAGGTACATAACTGCTGGTCTACATCAAACCCAACAAAAGTAATGCCACAAATGACAGCATTATATGCTTTGTTTTAGCCTTCCTTGTAAATCAAAAATTAGAACTACTATAGTCAAAATAACAAGATAACATCCGTTTCCTGTTCGGCATTTTATTTGTTGTTCAGACTTTTCTGTCTCCTGTAACTGCTAAGAGCTATAATTAATTAATTAATGTATAATTACTTCAATATTCTTGGGTCAGTCACCATCCAGCTGGGTGAATATTGCTAAAGAAAGAATATCTGAGCATAATTCTAACACTGTGAACCTGGAAGGTAAAACAACTCACCAATGTACTTGGTGTAAATAGAAAGTTCTTTTTTCTCCAAATTATTTGTCTGCTGCGGGTTATTTATACACATGCTGACAAGTAAAAGCACCGACATTCACATAGTCAAACGAAAAGCATTGACTATGAAACCAGCAAATGTGCACACCAGTACAAATCATGAACGAAACAACTAGTGAAGAACTACACTGTAGTAAACACTGTAGCAGAAGTAAAAAAAAAAACAGTAGGGTCACTACAGATTTGGGCAAGCAAAAGTGAAACACCACAAAATCAATATTTAACGTAGTGCCATACATAGTGCCATGCACATCTGCTAACTTATGCCGATCACCACTGATGCACCTGCAGTAACATAGAGTATCAAATGTTAGGGTTGTGTTTTCAGAGTTAAATTTAAACATTAAGTAATTGTGTTATAGGAGACAAACCTAACGACTGCTAAAGTCACAAAAGGTTTCTAGGTTTGGGTTGGATTGTTTACAGCTTAACACAGTTATCTAAAAAGGGGTAGTCTGTGTGTGTGTCTGTGTGTGTGTGCGTGTGTGTGTGTGTGTGTGTGTGTGTGTGTGTGTGTGTGTGTGTGTGATGGGGGGTTCTAATACATTGCAAACTGTATTGGAAATTGCTTCAAGAGTGCAGCAATAAAGAGTAAGAGATAGATGCTATCCAAGGCGCAAATCCAAACTGGAAAGATAAGGAAAGTACTACGGACCCACCGCCCCAACAGCATAGATCCTAAAGGAGTACAACTTTGTTTTATAACATGGACACATGGCTGTCCCAAGGGTATGCAGTACTAGTAGCTATAGAATTCAGTGCCATTTCAGATTCAGCGTTAGACAGGCTATCAGCTGGTAGAGCGGGCTATACTAAGGAATGCAAAATGTTAAACCAAGCAGCAACCAGTTTAAGATCAGTGGATATCTAGATGTGCAAACACCCTAACTAGCCAAACTACTCATATATTGATTAGGCTAGACCTCTGGTTGGTGAATCGTGCAACTGCCCCGCAAACAACAGTGATAACAGTTCACCCCCACCCCACCCCCAATTTACTAGCATGGCACTGTCCTGTGACTCAGGTTCTAGCTGTTAGTTTCATTGTCCCAATTCATACATAGTGATTCAAAAATATGCACCTTTAATGGGAGCTACAACAGGTTTTTCCTAAATTCTGGGACAGAGATGAAGAGACAGACACATAGAAAGAACATTTGGGATTCCTTTAAGCTAGAGGTGAGGAAAAAAAAACAAGGACAAAATATTATGTTTAATAAAAAAAGAAATAAAATGCAACCTGGCAGGAATGGAAGTACAGAGATACATAGGATGAAAAAGCATGTCAAATTTAACTGTTTTAATGGGGAGTTGCCATGGCAACAGAAATTAAGAAAAGTGGAACAAAAACATGCTATTCAGGACTGAGTGAGACAGAGTGGAAAGAATGAAAACATTCTCTCGGGCCCAAGGTATAAGCTCCACCAAGTTTCTAGCCAAAAAGCTCAAAGAAAGGAAAACGCAAACCACAATTTAGTCTCTCATGGATACACAGGGAACAATGCATTCTTCAGCACAAGGAGGTAGCAGAATTATCCATGATTATTACAGATGGTTATACCAGAATGCATCTGAAATGCTGCAGACTAGCTTAAGCGGGTTTCAGAGGGGCCAAACACATCACAAATCTCAAAAAAGAAGCCGAATCATTCAGTACTCCCAAAACAACTATATTAATGCTCTGAAAGCAGACACAGCAACACACAGTGATGGTCTGACACCAGAGTAGTGGCAGGGAAGTTACTACCAACACACAGTGATGGTCTGACTCCAGAGTAGTGGCAGGGAAGTTACTACTTCAATCAGCCTTCTAACCAGACCCAATCTGGTAACAATTTTTTTTATAGCAGAACCAGGCAAAGGTTTATTGCGCTTAGAAAACTATATGCCAATATGTCTAGTCTCATTGGAAAATATGATTGCATCAAAAATTCATTAATTCATAAAAAAAAACAGCCAGATTTGTGAACAGATGAGGAAGCACTGATATAACCTGCCTGTTGTTAAACCTGATGCAGATGGCAAAGTCCACCAACTTGCTATGGGCAGTGGACTTTCTAGATTTTCACAAGGCACATCATTTTACTGTCCTTGTAATTCATATGCCAGGCTCTGGGAAAGTATTGCACCAAGGGTAACTTAAATCCATTATTCAAAGTCTGGTACTCTAAAACATGTGTACAAGTCCCAATAAACCATGTGCTTCCCCCTCTGGTTTGATTATTCAGGGAGGAACACTCCTGCCTTGCTTGTCTTGTATGTAAAGATTCAAACATCATATTTGATAAAGTTATCATTATGACAGTGGCCTTTCTAAAATGTGTGATACCCTGCAATATCAAACCAGTTTGCAAATCTCTGTGCTCGGTGTACATTACAGATTTAGAAGTCAGCTTCTCTAAAAAGGCACATCTGCACCAAAATAAAACTGAATAAGATACACACTCCTAGTGAACAACTGCAGACTCTGTACAAAAATAATCTTTCCATCGCTTAAAGTTAAGAAAAGATGATAGTTAAATATTTGGGTATTGGTGTGAGGCCTTTTTCATCCTATGGATTCCTGATCTTCCAGTCCTGCCAGGTTACATTTTCTTACTTTTTCCTTAAACATAATTTTATGGCCTTGTTTCTTTCTCACCACTATCTTAAAGGATTCCCAAATGTTCCCTCAGCGTCTGTCTCTCCATCTCTGCTTGATATGTGAATTTTTTAAATTACTCTGAAATCCTCTTGCAAAATTCCTTGGATAAAAGTAACCGTCATTTTTTTTTTCATTCTGAGCCAGATTTAGTACAAGCCAAATGGCATTGCTGTCTGGAATTATGTGCTTTATTCAACACATGCCATACCTTCCTGTCTCAGTCCGGGTTTCCATATCGTAGAGGAATATGTATCACATACTGTACTGGATCATTTACAAATATTTACATGCATCACATAGTTTGAATGAATTTGGTACGCAACATGATTGTTGAAACAGTAAAAATATCCCAAGACATAAAATACAGGTATACATTTCATTCCAGTACTGAAAGTACAGAAGTTTTCCAATGGCTCCCTAGTTCTAATCATTCATACTACTCTGCATCCTTTTAATGCCTCATACATGATCCCTTTGATTATTTGCAGGGGCAGTTGTTTGGTGTTTGCATATAAGGTGTGAAAACATGACATCAGTCTTGATGACCCCTTGACACTGTGGGACCAGGTGTCACTTGAGGCTAAATTCTATCATTTCCATCTGAAGAATATCATCTGGGTGAAGCACTTTCTTCCATCACAGTGCTTAGAGTCAAAGGTGCATGTTGTGGTTTCATCTCAAGCTGACTGTTACAGTATATGTTACATGGGGCTGCATGACTATGAATGTAATCACTCACAGCTGGTGTATAGTCCTGCATGGACATTGACTGGAACAATGTGCATTGCCTTATTACACAGTACAACAGGGATATCTGTGTGGCCGCCTTTAAACTTTTAGTGTATTTAAAGCTTCTAGATGTAGGTTCTTCAGCCTTACAAGAGTTGGGTGCCCTGTCTTCGTGATTTGCTAGTGCTCTAACAAATGACCTGGACCTTCACTTTGGCCTCACTGGAGTTTCTAGTGGTTCCCAAAATATATTCACAAACTTCCATGCATAGATAATTTTTTTCTGTGACCATTGACTATGTGCTGCTAGAACTAGATCCTGCGACAGTCCTGGATTTGATTCATATAGCATCTGTTTCCCTACTATGGGACTCTAAACAAGGAGCTCAACTAAACGTAGCTCCTAGGCCATGTCTGAAAAGTGACTATGTGTCCATGGGGCTTATCTGTTTTTCTTTTTCTTTTTTAACAGATTGTGACTCATTGAAGGGCTTTAGGAGACTACTTGAGATTCATCTTTTTTTCAGAGACCTACACGTGTTTGTGAATATTTTGTGCAAATTGATTCATTAGCTATTATGGCTGACGTTTGTTGTTGTTGTTATGTAATTCTGCTGCAGACATTGAGGGAAGAAGAAGAGGTGCATCGCATTAGGCACCCTGTGGATGCTTTCCAGTATGATACCATTACCCATCTCCTGCCAGCATGTCTGAGTATGCTCATGACTTGCATACTTGCTTCAAGGCAGCAGCCCCTAGTGTGTCCCAGCTGGATCTCAATGAAGGGGACTGAGGCTGTTTCCTCATTAGGCCTTCCCTAGGACCGTCAGGGATCTATGGACCAGAATGAAGACAGAGCACCAGATCATCTCACTCTGTGTTCACAGTTCTAGCCCGGGGCTTCAGATGATTTTATAAAGCCTATGGGATCTATTCTAATGGGTATAAGGACACAGCCTTAGAGACCATTGCATCCTGCCACCATCTGGCCAGATGGAGACTTCTCAAATTCTAATGCCACCACTGGCAGGCATCTATATGAGTATCAGAACTCTGTAACCCAGTGCCATCTCTTGCATCCCCATATACACTGGCTATGTTTAAGCATTCCCATTCTGGAAATGAGGAGGATGATATATTAATAATAAGAGTCCCCATCCATACAGATTTTCACTTGATGACCACTTCTTTGGACAAATCTTAAGGATCATGAATTCCACCACAGCATCGCATGAGCCCCTATTCCTTACACTGAATGAGTAACCGGGGATGGAAGAGGAGGAATTTTGGGTTATCCTCCCATGAGATCCAAAGCTCACGGGTGCCACTTATGCAGTTTGGAAACACTGATAGTGTTACCGGGGCTTTCAGGAAGCCAGACTGACGTTCCTTTTAAACCCACGACTGAGTGGAGCTTGTCCCAGATCATACATCCTGCAGTAGTCATCTGAATGATTTCTTAGTCTGGCACAGGATCCCAAGCACAGCCTCTGACCAAGGAGTCTAAAGCTTTGGACGGGATGGGCAAAATGGTGTTTTCATATGCTACAGTAGGGCTTATCATTTGTCCAATCTTCTGTCTTTTCTAGCGAATCAGCATTTAAGATCTCTGCTCAGTGGTGAGTTGGATAAAATTATGTAGCTTCCATAGGGGGCTTTCATGAGCCCATGAGACTCATTATGTTTGTTTTCTCCCTGCTGCCTAATGACTCTCAGGCTTTCTCCATGGATTGAACTTCCTTCACCCCATGAGTGACAGCTGCTTACAGAATCATCATGTTTGCAGCCATTGGGGTTTTCTTTCTAATAACCCTAACCTCACCCCTGGTGGCTGACATGGGCATATGTGTCACAGTGGGAAAATCCTGTGCTCCCTCATGATGTATACATGTTCCCAAACACACACACCTACTGAAAACTAGTTTCACCAGCTTCACATTACTAAACGCATGTTCTCTGGAGCTATCACCATTTGAATGTGGAATCTTCCACCTGTATGAGAACAGTTGACTGACTAGGACCATGACTCATTGGATTCCTATCAGTGGATCGAGTTTTCAGAAACTCGAAATTCATATTGTCGAGACCATATGATCGAGTTTTTGAAAACTCAAAGTTTTTGAATGGAGATCACAGTACCGCGAGGATCAGGAAAGTTACCCTTTTCTTCACCATACTATGATCTTGGAGTTGCTATATATAATTTGCAGGAGGTGAGGGGGGTGCAGGGGGCTTGCCCTCCTACTTAAATGTAACTCCTACTTAAATGTAAAAAAAGATGTTTGTGTTTTTTGCTTTTTTTTTTTTTTTTGATGTTAGAGTTTTCAGAAACTCAATCATATAGTCTCATCTTTATGAATTTCAAGCTTCTGAAAACCCGATCATCTGACATAGATCTGACTCCTTCTACCCAGGCTGCATGGATGAACCAATGTAAGTTACTCACGTCCACCCTCCTCTGCCTAGCTATTCCATTGACTGAGACACCATTCAGAATTAAGTATACTTAAACTGTATACATCCACAAATTTGTGCAGTCGCACACACACACACACACACACACACACACACACACACACACACACACACACACACACACACACACACACACACACACACACACACACACACACACACACACACACACACACACACACACACACACACACACACACACACACACACACATGCGTGCGCACACACACACACACACACACACACACACACACACACACACACACACACACACACACACACACACACACACACACAAAATTGTCTTGATCATTTGAAATACAGTATTTTCTTGTGAACGACACAGTGCAAAATAATTTTTATAGCAGATGTCTTTTTTTGTGGTATTAGGCAGGAATCCAGCACTGTGATTATAATATTTGGAATCTAAACATACCATGAAAAAAATAAAACTGGGTATTAGGAAGTTTCAGGCAGCATGGAAATTTGTGAGATTTGTGAAGAAATCTCAAATTACATTTGAAAGGGATAGTAATGATATTAAATATGTTTTCTGCAATGCTTTAAGGAACTGAATCTGAAACAATATGCCAAGCCCAAAATAACATACCAGTAATCATTTCTTTGTACAGTGCAATATATTTATTATGCAACACATTACCTTTCTTCTTTGGCACTTCTGTTAACTAGGTAGGCATATCCAGGCTCCCTTCTAAACAGAAATGAAGTTATTTCTGTAGTCGCTGCCATCAAAGCACTTGAGAAAACCAACTTGGAATAAAAATCTAGCTTCTCTGCCAGCCACAAAACTTGAGTTGAATCTTATGCTTTTAATGGGTCTTCTTATTTGTATTTGCGAGTGTCTTAATTCTAACCACTGAATTACAAAACATGGTAATTGAAACATGCTGTTTTCTATTTTTTTCTTTCTTCTTAAGTTGCCTTTCTTGTTACGCAACAAGTCCACTGGCATGTTACTTGGACAGATGTATAGCTAAAAAAAACAAAAAAACAATGATGAAAATAAGTGGCAGGTGGATGGTGAAATAAATTATAATGTCAAAGCAATTAAACAGGCAAGCATTCCAGCAATTACACGTGAAATCATAATTAGTGGCTATAATGGCCCAGCTCCTGACTGCTGAGTTTGGAGTTGTCAGGCTGCTAGCTCATTGGCTGTCATCAGATACAAACAAGAATCTGATTGGTCAATAGCCAGTCACTTCTAATATTTGCTGACAAAGGAAGATTGCAACAGAAGAGGTACTTTATTCACACAAACAAACTTATCAGGACAGGCAGACTTAGACGCTTTGATCTTGAGTTGCTGTCCTTTACATTTTCAATCTTGTAAAGATTTAAGTTCTAATACTCAGAAAGCAGATCATTGGAAGTCGATCAGTTTCAGTTCCCATTCAAATCCATTGGTGCTTATCCAGTTTAAGTGCTGCAGGTATGTCACTTTCTGTCACATTGTCAAGGTTTACTAGAAAATATGGGTCCTTTGTTATGAAAGTGATGGAACATTCTATTGAAACTGCCTCCTACAATTCCATTTATTTACTTAAGCCTCTTATGAGTTGGTTAATTCTGCTGAAAGAGACTATTTGGTCTGGAAAAGTAACAAAAAACTGGCTTTCAACATCTTGTCTGAAAACAGCATGACACAGAAATCTTTCTATGTTTTGTAAGACTGAAGCGTGGTTTTCTGTGTTCCTTGTAACAGAATTCAGATTATTTAAGTGTGATATGATATTAGTTATTTTTTGTCAGTAATTTATACATATTGACCATTTTTTTCTTTAAGGAAAACATTAATGGGCTGAGGACAAGCAAGAAATCCCTTGGGCACATTACCTCAGTGCAACTAACCTATATTACTATACAGTACCAAATTTCCATATACTAAATCTGCAACATGCAAATGTTCACGGAATGTCATGTGTGTCAAAGATGAGAGTCAAGTTATGGAGTTGACAACTCTCACAACAGGTGTCATGACTTGACTTAAATCAGAAACTATGGTCTCAGCACATAGGTTCTCCTTGTGAATAAAGCAATGAAAATTCAAAATAGAATCTCCGATTTCATTTTCTAAAAGTTTTGCAAAACCAGCGATTTTAAATTGCCATAACAGGTGCACCATCTGTTGTCACAGAAATTACTTTATGTATATCCTTTTGTTATTCTTTGAAAGAAGTCTTTAATGGTATTAGGTCTGTCTAATGGCATACATTTCACTATGCATGATGGCATTCGAAGACTGCAGTTCATCCCAGACATCCACAGACGTAACCTGACAGCAAGTTGGGGAATATCAATGTATGTACTATTAACAGATTCAAAGCTAAGCAACCTGTTATCCTGGGCATTTCCCCAAACACACCCTCAACAAAATTCAGGAGCAGAAAGAAAAGGTCTTTGCAAAGCTGAGGACTGAAAAAAACTTAAAGATAAAGAAAAAAAAGTTCTTCCCAAAGTTGATGGAAAAAACCCCACGTTACTTTATCCATAATTGCAAATGCAGTATCGACATTCATTTCTGGTTTTGATAAGCTCACAGCTTTATAAGTCAATGTCAGTAGTTTTGTAATAATGCCCCATCAGTACCTCTCGGTCACTCCCTGTAGAATCCTATGCACAGGGCAAGGACCAACCCTGTCGATCTCTCCCCCTATTAGCCTATGTCCAGGACAGGGTCTGCTTTTGCCCTGGCTTAGTTGTGGCTCTGGTTATTACATTTGTTTGCCTTTCAAAGGAAACAATGTTTGCATAGTCTAGGTTTTTATGTTCATTTAACATTCTGCCTTCCTCTTATCCCTTTTCCACCTATTCCATTTCCTCTTGAATGCCGTTATGGATTCCCTATCCACCATCCATCCTGGTAGACTGTTCCATACATCCACAGCACTCTCTTTGAAAAAAAAAGTGCTTTTTGTGATCCAGGAAGCAGTTAGTCTCTACAATCTGCTGCTAGTGGTACAGTTAGGCCTAATCAACAGAGCCAAAATGTTACCTGCTCTCCTGCCTTACGTTGCACTCCCTTCACTGATAATACTTCACACGAGGGTTTGTTGTGGCCTCACTACAGTACCTTGTGTTTTTTGACATTGAACATCAACTGCTGCTTTCTGCCCCCATGTTCAACCTTTCCAAATTCTTGCCTAAGCACCCCTCCAGTCTCCATTGCACCAATTTTTGTACCATTAGCAGAGGATGATTTTGTTCACTTTTCTCTCAGATATGTCTTAGGCAAACAAATCAAAGACTACTAGGTCAAAGAGAGACCCGCTACTGTACTCCACTAGTCACTTAATTCCACCCTTGTCTGTCTCACCCCTGCTGTACTGCCCTAGTCACGTTCTTAATTCCAGATATTGTCCATCTCACCACCACCAGCACCTCCACCACCTTTGTTTTACCATTTAACCAAGTACAGCTCTTACTTCAATCCCTCCAGTTCACCTAGCAGCCTTCTGTTTGGGACCATGTCAGAGGGCTAACATCCAAATAGACATGTACCACTACTCCATTATCAAGTTCACCTGTAACCAACTTGTAACACTGGATCAGATTTGAATGGCCATAAATCCATGGTAGTTGCTGTCCTGAATATTGTTGTCCTCCAGAAATGGTACCAACACCCCCCTCCATACAAGGGTATAACATTTGCTTTCATCCAGTCGTCCATTTCTTCTGCACTAGCCAGTGATCTGTTATAAATCTTATCTGGGAATCTGCCAACATACTGGCCAGATCTTTGAGAACTCTGGGAGATAGCTCATTAACCAATTATATCAAACACCTGATCTAATGAAAGCTATAAAAATGATGCAGGGGGAGCAAGGCTGCCTTATCTCTAAATATGCTAACTCTAAGACTCCACAACAATGGGGTAAAGAGAAACTTCCTTAACCCACTGTTTGATGAAAAATATATTCACTGAAGAGCTTCACACAACCAAATCCTTCTGTGAAATGCATTTCAATGAAATGTGTGGATGCTGTCTACCAGAATCAATATGGTCTGCATGGCCATGGAACGTATCATCATGGAACTCATAAACAAAGACATTGGAGATCTCCAAACTCTGGACCCCACACAATTTGGGTTTGTAAAAGGCAGATCATGTCTCCTAAACCTGATAGACTTCTTTGAAGCAGTCACCAAAACCATAGATGAGGGTAAGGTGGTTCACACAGCCTATCTAGATCTCACCAAGGCATTTGGCAACATTCCCCACTCTGGAATTATAGATAAACTCTCTAAACTAGGTATAAGTCCCTATGTCACAAGATGGGTTGCCAACTGGCTTACTGACCGAACCCGCACTGTGAAAATAGCAGATTCCAAATCAGACTTCAGACCAGTGACAAGTGGTGTGCCACAGGGTTCAGTCCTGGGTCCTCTCCTGTTTGGTATCTACTTCTCTGAAGTACAGGCTAACACAGAAGGTCTTTGGCTAACAAAGTTCGCAGATGACTTCAAACTAGGAGCCATAATCAAAACTCCTAACGATGTGGACATCTTACAAAAGGGCCTCACTGAGACAGATGCCTGGTGTCAAAGCCATGGCCTGAAACTCATTGCCAAAAAGTGTATTGTCATCCTCTTTGGTAAAAACTCTGTACTCATGAACTACCACATAGGTGGTAGTCTACTTAACACTGAAAGTGTGATAAGACACCTTGGGACACAGGTGGACAGTAGTCTCTCCTTTGAAAATCACATTGCCACAGTGGTCAGGAAATCCTTCTACATGGTACACCTCATCGGAAAAGGTTTCTCATCCAGAAAAAAAGAGGTCATTGTTCCCCTCTACTCATCACTCATTAGACCCATTATAGAGTACAACGCTCCTTTTGGTATGTACCTCACAAGACATCTACAATAACTGGACAGGCCACAGAAATACCTCACAAACAGGATTACTGGCCTCAAATAGATGCCCTACGCAGACTGTCTCAAAAAACTCCAGCTTTAATCTGTCGCATATCGCCTACTCAGAGGCGATCTCTGCCTAACATACAAAGCTATGTCAAACCCAGAGCTGTTGGACATGCTCCACTTAAAGAAATCCCAATCCCTCTGAGCTACATGCTCTAGGGACCTAAACCTTGTTATCACAATAAACAGAACATGCTGGAGGGATAGATTTCTGTCCCAGAGACTTCCCATACTTTGGAACAGACTACCTATCTATGTCAAACATAGCTCCTCATTAGCACTCTTCAAGAAAAATCTTGATGATTGGATGGGTAATAGGAAATTCACCCCGGAGATCACTTCTGTGGCTCTGCTTGACAGGGGCACAGGAAAATAATTTTCTTGGGTGGCGAAAGCCAGGGTACCTTTTTGGCTAGGCTTGTATAGGCCCTATGGCCAATAGCCTAGTACCTACCTATGAACCTATGAACTGATGAGGACTTAACTTGCTACCTGGAACATAAAAGATGCATATTTTCACATTACAGTGACACATTCTCACAAAAACTACCTTAGTTACCAGAAAGTTCATCATAATTTTCAGTTTTCAATTCTGCCTCTTGAACTATCCACCACCACCAGAAAATTTAAGGAATTATTTACCTTCACTATTAGCAGATCTCAGAAATGAAGCATAACTACTTCCCCAGTCTGGATGATTATTTGACAGTGGCAGAAAAAAAGGAATGTTTAACACAACATATAAATCACATCATTACACTTTTCCACTTTTTTGAGGAATAACAGCAGATTACAATAAATGTTGTCTGACTCCTTCAGCATCAGTAGGTTTTCTAGGGGCAGTCATAGATTCAGTAAAAATTAAAGTATTTCCAGCTCAGGGCAAGAGAATAAAGAGCTGGTTTGTATTGTCACAGTTCTCTCAGCAAAGGGCCATAACAGGAAGGTAGCTTCTTAAATTACTGGGGTACACATTTTCTTGGCATTGCCCTAGTCTGCTATGCCAGATTACATATAACAAAGACACAGGGGCATCTCAGGAATATTTGGAACCACTGTAGAAAGCCACTGGATACAGTAATTCCAATCCCACAGGGTATAAAGAGGAGACTGTTATGGTGTACAGTACTTATCCACATGAATAATTGTACTTCTACTATCTACGATTTTGCAAAGAGAATAAATAAACTTCAGCAGCTTTTCAGTTCAAGGCAGCTAGTAACAGCAGAAATCACTACATATCAGCTATCAGCTTGACGCAAACAATAAGCAGAGTCCTGACACACTTTTAAGATAACGTTCACCAGTCCACCTTCAAATCAATGCATGGTGTTATGTGGTAAATAAACAAATAAACAAGAGGAACCAAATGTTTTAACCTTTTATAGTTGAGAATGAGTTCTTCATCAAGTTTTCCAACTACTACTAACTTATTTCAGGTTTACAGATCTAAGTTGCAAATGTTTTCAGAAGGAAAATAACTTTGGCTCATGACTGTAATCTGGATCCAAGAATTTTTCATCAAGTAACATAAATACAGGATGTTACAGAAGCATAACTTTTTTGCTACCAGCTTCAAAAATCATCTCAAAACCTTCAGCTCCATTATGTCTCATGAGTCATTTTAGAAGGTAAATGTTTTCTCCTTTCACTGGAATTATATTTTGATGTGTGCCTTCCCTCCTCCTCTTCCCAAAACTCAGACAGTTCTTCTCGAAGTATAACAAGACAAGACAAACCTAATATTAGTAGCTCCCTCTTGGCCTATGCAGCCTTAAGTTTGATTTCTCTTCCTCAGTGTTCATTACCCAGTCTCCAAACACTCTGGCTTCTGGTTATAGCAGAATGGAAGATAGCATTCTGATACTGAATAGTAGTTGTGTTTCCTCCCATACTTTTAATATTTTAAAGGAAGTACTCATTGCCTCCTGCCTTAATAAGCTCTACAGTGCTTGAGTTATTTTCTGAACCGAAGGTCCTTCAGCAGCTAAATCCATTTCTGAAGGAAGTTACTGCCACCGTAAACTGAAGTTAAACACTGCACCAATAGATATGCACAATTAGAGTCTTGTACCAAATGTTTTGTGAGCAGCTCCCTACAGTGGCTTGTGTGACAAAGGGAAATACTGCCAGCACAGCCAGCTGGAATTTTGTAAATAATTATATGTCATTTGTGATTATCAACATGATTCATATAAAATACTTGTGTTACAAATGTATTACAACTGTATGTCATGTGTATATCAAACTTGTTTGTATAAACGTGTGTTGAGAAGGTTTTTTGCAAAGTGGTTGAAAGGTATCCACAGTGTGCCCTACTGAAATAAAACAGAAATGTACATGCGCTATCATAACTGTTTAACTGTATATATATATATATATATATATATATATATATATATATATATATATATACAGTGGAAACTGGAACACAGGAGGTTAACTTCAGTGTAGCAAAACTTCAGAAAAATAGCTGAAATTAAATTACTTTATGGCAGCAAGGAGACACAATGTCTGTGCTGAGAAGTTTTCTGTATTGTCTTTAAGGTGAAATAATTACTAGTTTTGAAATGTGTAGGAAGGTAATTGTTTTACGAGTTCCAGGATTTGCCAAAGATCTGAGGAAAAGCTCTTGTCCATGTATTTTCACAGGTACATGCTAAATGCTACCAGCTGCCTGCCATCAATGGTTATTTTGGGGCCTGGGAACTGGGAGTCAGATGACAAGCAATGATGTCATTCTACAAGTTATCCCAGCAGTAATATTTGAGATATTAATTTAAGAAGTCTTGTAGAGAGCCACAGCATTCTGTATTCAGTCTTGGATGTGACAAGAAGACCCATTCACCACACATCTGTCTTGCTCTTAAGAAAATTAAATAGGGTATAGTAATTATCTTAGATTCGGTCAGGAATATAATACAGCTTAGCTTAGATGTTTTTCTTTATTTATTGAGACTATCCTGCAATGTTGTTTTAAATATTTCCTGTGATTTTGGACTCTGATGTCACTGTGAGCATTTTCTTGTTCTTTGATTATTATTAAATATATTTAAACCTTTCATTGTGGCTGATCTGTCTAGAGATATATAAGTTCTGAGAGTACTTGCATATTTATTTGGTGACACTGTGTAGGCCACTCCTAACAGCCTTGCTCTTGGTCAAACTATGATTTGTATTAACAGTAACATTACACAGTAAGATTGTATACCCTTTGTTAAGGGCCTTGAGTAGCTGATAAGGAGTGACTGATGGCAGTGGAAACTACCTTATAGTTTGGGCAGAAGGAGGCATAGCTAGTAAACTTGTGCCAGCCTTTCCCAGGTGTGTGTGTGCATGTAAATCAAACCTCAAAGAGTGTGTGTGTCAGCTACTTGGGCAGGGACATAAAGCACTGGTTGGACAGAGAGGGTGTTGGAGGCCTTGGCTTGGTCACTCAGCTGTGATCTCAACTCTATATATGTGCCAGTGGGGAGTCTTATTAGGGGATCTGGAGAAAGAGGGAGAAACCAGCCCTGGACTGACTGTGGTTTCTGCGTGCTCTTAAGGGGAAATTGCACTTGATGCAGAAAGCTGCATCTGGAAATACTGTGTGTGTACCTTGCCATCCTCTCAGTGTACATCCCCTTCTCCTTGATTAGTGGTCCAGTGGTGGGTTTTTTGAATGAGCTTATCTCCTGTTCCCATTCCACTCCCAAATTGGGAACTTTGGTAGTACATGTAACCATGCATGTGCATAACCTCCTAATCAAATAGCACACCGTTTACAGTGTGGGCATACTCAGTTGTTCATACTATAGCAATACACCTGAATTCCAATAGGTGTCACCAATGCAGCAAACCAAGCTGTCTCCGTCTCTCCAGGATGGGTGAACCCCACACACAGTTCTTCCATTGCCTGGAATACTAGCAGAACATGGGCTATCTGATTTGCAGGTAGGCTTTATCACTCTGTGACTTGGCACCCCTGAGATATGTGTTTTGACCTATACTTCTGTTAGACTGTCTGGGCAATGGAATTGCCTTCAACATTCTAAATCACTGTTGTAAATATAAGGTTTTTATTCCACATTCCAATTCACGTAGTTTGGATCAAATTCAGGGAAGGTTTGCAGGTAGAGATGAATGGATAAGTCGGAAGTAATTCATAATGAGTTAGAGGAAGGACCAGGATTGAGGTTATGACTACCAAAATGGCATAATATGATTGTAACTTCCCACATGTAAATACAGTCTATAAATCATAGAATATTTAATGGGTGCTTCCACTGTAACGTGTAAAGTTTAAGCAGCCTTTTTCCAATTGGGCTAATTAGACGCAAACATTTTACTGTGCTGACCACAGGAATTCAACAGGTCTCTGTAACCTGGCTGTATTTTAGAGATAGCCCCATGTACCCAATTAGCCCCCACCAGTCACATAACATCTCCACTTTTAAGTCAGTGATCCTGTATTGCTTTAAATCTTGCTGTTGTCCTGAGTTACATGATGCCTGGTGAGTTGTTTGATTTTTGCCATCACCCTCTCTTGAAATATTACTTCTTAGAGCACAATGACTGAACAGGTTTTATTAAAAATATTTTTCTAAATTTAAGACATTGGTAGTTTTAAGTGCAGGATAATCCAGAAGTCAGCGACCCACAGCTAATGTTGCAAAAGGGCAAGGAACCACTGAAGTTTCTTTTATCCACTATACATTATCCGTCAGACATCAGGTTCATAGGTAGCTACTAGGCTACTGGCCCTAGGGCCTATACAAGCCTAGCCAAAAAGGTACCCTGGCTTTCACCACCCAAGAAAATTATTTTCTTGTTCCCCTGTCAAGCAGAACCACAGAAGTGATCCCGGGGTGAATTTCCTATTACCCATACAATCATCAAGATTTTTCTTGAAGAGTGCTAATGAAGAGCTCTGTTTGACATAGATAGGTAGTCTGTTCCAGAGTATGGGAAGTCTCTGGGACAGGAATCTATCCCTCCAGCATGTTCTGTTTATTGTGGTGACAAGGTTTAGGTCCCTAGAGCGTGTAGCTCGGAGGGACTGGGATTTCTTTAAGTGGAGCATGTTCAACAGCTCTGGGTTTGACATAGCTTTGTATGTTAGGCAGAGATCACCTCTGAGTAGCGATATGTGATGGAGTAAAGCTGGAGTTTTTTTTGAGACGGTCTGCGTAAGGCATCTGTTTGAGGCCAGTAATCCTCTTTGTGAGGTATTTTTGCGGCCTTTCCAGTTGTTGTAGATGTCTTGTGAGGTACATACCAAAAGGGGCGTTGTTCTCTATAATGGGTCTAATGAGTGATGAGTAGAGGGGAACAATGACCTCTATTTTTCTGGATGAGAAACCTTTTGTGATCAGGTGTGCTACGTAGAAGGATTTCCTGACCACTGTGGCGATGTGATTATCAAAGGAGAGACTACTGTCCACCTGTGTCCCAAGGTCTCTTATCACACTTTCGGTGTTAAGTAGACTACCGCCTATGTGGTAGTTCATGGTTACAGAGTTTTTACCAAAGGGGATGACAATGCACTTTTTGGCATTGAGCTTGACACCATGGCTTTGACACCAGGCATCTGTCTCAGTGAGGCCCTTTTGTAGGATGTCACACATTGTTAGGAGTTTTGATTATGGCTCTTAGTTTGCAGTCATCTGTGAATTTAGTTAGCCAAAGACCTTCTGTGTTAGCCTGTACTTCAGAGAAGTAGATACCAAACAGGAGAGGACCCAGGACTGAACCCTGTGGTACTCCACTTGTCACTGGTCTGAAGTCTGATTTGGAGTCTGCTACTTTCACAGTGTGGGTTCTGTCAGTAAGCCAGTTGGCAACCCATCTTGTGACATAGGGATTTATACCTAGTTTAGTGAGTTTATCTATAATTTAAGAGTGGGGGATGGTGTTGAACGCTTTGGCGAGATCTAGATAGGCTGTGTGAACCATCTTACCCTCATCTATGGCTTTGGTGACTACTTCAAAGAAGTCTATCAGGTTTAGGAGACATGATCTGCCTTTTACAAACCCAAACTGTGTGGGCTCTAGAGTTTAGAGATCTCCAATGTCTTTGTTTATGAGTTTCATGATGGTACGTTCCATGGCCTTTTAGACCGTACTCATCAGACTAATGGGGCGGTAGTTCACGGGGTCTGTTGTGGCTCCCCCTTTGTGAAGTGGGATAACCGTCATGGTGCACCATTCAATGGGCACAAAGCCTGAGGTGAGGCTATGATTGAACAGGGTACTTATGTGGGGTGCCAGTTCATTCTGTAGTTCATGTAGAAGGCAGCCTGGGATGTTGTCAGGTCCCATGGATGCTGTGTTCTTGGCTTTAGAGAGTGAGGTTTTTACCTGTGCAGCCGTGATTACAGGAACTTTGCATTCTTCTGGTATAAAGATGGGCCCTTTAGGGGGTGAGGGGGGGGGTAAAGTTAGCACTGGACCTATCTGCCAGGATGTTGGCAATATGAGTTGGTTCTGTATATTTAGTGTCATTATGCTCTAACTCAGAGCAGATCTGAGTGTTGCCATTGAGATTGTTGACATAGCTGTAGAATGCTTTGTGGTTGTTTATAGAATCAGTGGCGATTTTGTTTTCATAACTAGCTTTGGAGGATTTTATGAGGGATCTCAGCTTCTTACTGAGGTTGACCAGGGAGTTCCTCCAATCGTGGGATTTTACTTTTTTTTTGCAACAGTTTCTTTCTTCTGTTGTAGTTTGTTTATGGCAGAAGACCACTAGATTGGCTTCCTTTTTTGGGGAGTTAGCATCTTGGTTCTGTTAGGGATAGCATGATCCATGCACTCATGTAAGTGCTTATAAGGTGCATTTGTGTAGGATTCAGCAGTTGTACCTCTATTGTCCATCTGCATGGGTGTCGTGAAGTTTGCCACGTCTGTCTTAAGAAGTGTGAAGTTGGCTTTGGAGAAATGTTTTACGGTTGTTTTCCTAATGGGGGGCGGGAGCAGGATGTGGATGTCTAGGGTGATTAGCTTGTGGTCAGATCTGACCAACGAGGAGCTGACCTCTGGTGTGGAACACCAGTCACCCATGTTGGTGATGACCAGGTCTAGGATATTGCTTCCCCTGGTGGGGGTGTGGATAAGTTGATCCAAGGCATTTGAACTGATGATTTCCAGAAAATGTTGAGCAAAAGAGTTGGTACATGAGTAGTTTTCCCAGTTAATGGCAGGGTAGTTGAAATCACCAATTATTAGAGTGTTTGGTTGTACCTTAATATTTTCCAGTGTATCAAGAAAAGAGGGAATCCTGGGGCATGGTGGGGGGTCTGTAGCAAGCTACAATCTGGATTGCAGTTTTGCCCAGAGTTAGTTGAACTTAGATAATCTCAGATGTATTATGCTGAGCAACTAGCTTGGAGGTGTGGATATCTTAATGAATATGGACACGCCTCCACCTTTAGTGTGTCAGTCCGGGTTTAGTGGCCGAAAGGTGTAGTATGAATTATAGCCTGGTAATGCAGGGCTGCTCTCTGGAGCTTTGAACCAGGTCTCTGTCACTGCACAGATGTCAATGTTCTCCATTTTAAGGAGTGCCTCGAGTGAGTGCATTTTGAGGTTTAGACTTCTAGCATTGAGTAGCATTACCCTCAGATTTTGCTTGCTTGTACCTGTTACGGTGGTGAATTTGTCATTTGAACCTTGCCTAAAAAAGGCATTATAGGGGTGGCAAGAGCCTTTTCCAGTATCCAGAATCCCAAGGGCAACAGGTGCAGGCCATCTCTGGCAAAGCAGAGTGGTCTGTCAATCATGTCATCCCAGGCAGACAGATACTGAATTCCCTTAGAATGACACCAGAAGCTTAGACAATTGTTAAAGTCAATCATTTTGTCCTTGTACTGTGGTATCTTTCTAGGTGATGGCAGGATGCTACTCAGGGCTAGGGTCATACCTGCCTGAGCTACAAGATTGGAGAGCTCCTCCATGTCTTTTTTCATGTAGTCAAGGGAGGTACGTCTCAGGTCATTCACACCAACATAGACAATGACAGAGTCATATTTGTACTTGTTGTGGAGTGACCTGAGTGTGTGCATTATGTGACGGATCCTGGCACCTGACAGGCAGCTGACAGTAACTTTTTCCTTGTTTAGCCTGGTGAGTGGAACATCAGTGTGCCTGACTATAGATTTACCTATGACTAGAGTGTTGGGTACGTTATGCCTTATGGGCTGTAGTTGAGTGGCACACTGAGTATGTGGGCTATGTGTCATTTGGGTTGTGTTGGGGGGTGGAGATTGCTTGCATTTCTGCTTTGGAGGTCTCGGTTGTTTGGGCAGATTTTTAATGAGAGCCTTCACAAATGTAGGTGTGTGTTTTGTGCTTCTGTGTGTGTGTTTTGGTGGTGTAGGTTTTGAGGGACTATGATGAGTGTGGTGCGGTGCAAGTGTTTACCTTCTCCTCTTAACTGTCTAGTCCAGTCTTCAGTGAAGAGAGCTTTGCTTCCAGTTTGGTTATATAAGTGCATCTCTCACAGGTTGTAGTGTTGGGTGGTAGGAGGATAGGGTTGTCTGTGTACATGAGGCAATTGCTGCATTGTCCCAAGATGCTCAGATTCATGAAGTAGACAGGAGAAAACAGGTAAATGCTGATTCCAACAATTTTAGGCACAGTGCCTCGTAGTCTCTATTTTATTCTTTAAAATTTGTACACAAACCAGAAGCTTCAAAATGTCAGTGTGAGGTCAGTTTAAATAGCAGCAAACTGTAACGAAAATTCATGTATACTTAAACACCAAACTAGTAGTTGTTTAACATTCCCAAATAAAATCAGCTTGCAGTAATTTGCTTGATACTACAGTCAGTTGTTGATATAAGATTTCTCATATCACAATTGCTTGAACATAACTGTGTGATCTGGCAGTTGTTCTTGTCTTATTCCTTGGTCCATATAAGGGCAATTTGTTAGTGCTCAAAATTCTGGGTTTTAAGTTCATGAAGCTCACAGCCTTGTGCAGAAAGAGCATGATGCTTTCTCCCTCTATTCCTGACCGTTATGTTTCCAAAATACAGTGACCTTAGAGTGAATATGATAAAGTAAGGGGCTACAAGGGGGTTTGTTCCACTGAAAAATGCTTTTTTCATATTAATTTGCTTGACAACTGCACAGCAGTGAGTACACGTCTGGGGGATTTGTGTACTTAGGCTATCTGTTTGGAGTACGTTTTGTTGAAGATTTGTTTCAGGTTAGGTGAAGCTGAGTATCACTTGACCTGATCTCACAAAGCCATGGTAGTTTGGCCACATTCAGTCAGATGCATCTTATGCAGTAAAGTAAATTATTGTCTTATTCCTTTGTTGCTGGTCAGCAGGAACAGGGTGTCCACCTGTGCCCGCAAAAACCCAAGCATTTAAAGTAGCCCGCATTCTGGAAAACCCACTGGAAAGGCAGAATCAAGCAGATAGGGATTTGCTTTCCTACATTTTTGTTGTGCATCCTGGAGACATGCAAAACTGGACTATAGAAGTAAGATTACAAAAAAGAAGAGAAAGTCTGTTTACAGATTACTATGACATGGCAAGGAAGTTAAGTCAACACAAAGGAAACTTAACCTTGCAATATGACAGCCTTCAGCTGTGACACTGACATTTCTCACCCATACTTCTGGGCACTTCGAGATGAAACATTTTCTAAAAAGGAGGGACCCTCACATTGGAGTCTGTAAGTGCAAAGTAGCAATCGGCAGGGCAGGGGAACAAAAAATGTACCATTCTTGAGGAAAGTGGGATGCAAAACCAAAATATATTCGGATCACAAACAAGCAATGAAAAAAAACAAATTGCAGGTTAACTCTGAAAATTAACTCTGTGTGTATCTGTACATAACTAATCTCTAAATTCCATACATTTGAGGTAATTTACAATTTAAAAATACAGAATAAAATTTAAACTCTTGAGGTATTCATGCCACCTTCACAAATGCAACATATACAGTAAAATAAATCTGACATACTATTTTTCCATCAGTCGCAAATTACAAAGAAAGTTGTAGCATTACTGTTACTTAGTATATTTGCATTAAAAGAGAGTATTAACTTTCATTAAACATGCTCAAATACATGTTACTCTATCTGTTATAACAAATGGTATCTGTTTATGTAGTTGTCAATGTACCTTTCAAGCCTATTACAACAACCAGTGAACATAGTGTTACATTAGTGCCATATACAATTTCTTATTATTCTTAACCTAGCTTGTACAAAGGTAGAATAATATTAGAGTCATTATTAGAGATTAGTTAACTACACCATGCCCAAACTGCCTCTGTGTGTTTCATGGGTGTCACAAAGTGTCACAAAGCACAATGTAGTCAGTAAAATACATGGAATGACTTGTTTTCTCACTGGAAGTTAACAGTTGGAAAGTCACTTGAAGCAGTCTATCCAAATTTAAAGGGAAGCAGACTTGACTTGCCCAAAAAATATGAACCGTTCCTAGACCTCAGATGGAAACCAGAGTATCTTATTTTGCATGTTAGAGGAGATGGCAAAAGGGTGCATTCTAAAAATCATCTTGGTACGAAAGTGGAAACAAAAGGGTTATATGCTATACTACTGAGGGGACCAGTAAACTACAAAATAGTGTTGACAGATGGTTGAAGTACGTAAAAATTGTCAGATTAGCTCTGTAGATATAACATGTACAGGTTCTCATAAACGTAGAAACAAAATGAAATAAGTCAAGAAATGTCATTAGGAGACAAGCCAGGGTTAATACAGGCTAAGCAGGCATGATGTACACTTGCTGTCATGTTTTCCCAGTAACCCTGGCACAAACTGGCACACATTCATAATTAGTGCATTTATGTGTTTGCATGCATTTTACTTTTAGTCTGGTCACCTTCTGTCCGTAGACAAATTATAGTAAGCCCTGACTCATATGACGATGGAACAATGTTGAACTGGCCAGTCCCTGTGTGGATGTGTCGTGTCACTGATATGCCTTTTTAATTGTTTTTTTACAAAACACACACATGCTTCTTGACACATGATAAGCTATTACCATAAATTTAGATGCACTCATTAATACTCATGAGATGGTATGTAGATATGTCCTTATCTGCTCATTAATACTCATGAAATAATATGTAGATATGTCCTTATCTGCTCATTAATAGTCATCAGATGGTAGATATGTCGTTATCTGTGTCAGCAGCTAGGCAGACAATTTAGATAATTCATCAACTGACATTCTGCAGAACCAATAAGTTGCACTTGTATGTGTGTGTAATCCAGTGCAAACACACTGGTAAAAATGGATGCTGTGACTTTATTTGTGCTGCCTGAGTGTTGCAATTAGTGCAAGACAGCTGCCCCTCCTTTTTCCCTGCTCTTACTCATGGTATCCTAACTGCCATAGCTTCTACTTTCTGACTTAGCAACTCATTCTAAGCACCACCCTTTCTGTGATGTATTTCTTAATGTCTAGGTTTTCCTAAGTTCCCTTAATGTGGTGGCTAGTTTTTTATCATCCCACCATGCTCTCTCTGCCTTGCTTAATGCCATTACACATTCTTTTTAATGCCTTATATCACCATCCTATGTCTGTCCTGTTACTCTGTTTTCTCCAGAAAGCCTCAGTGTAGGGGGTCCAGAAAGATTGATTTTGGTTTTATATGTTTGTAGGTACATATGTATGTACTGTATGTATGTATGCAAGTCTTTCTAATCACTTGCAGGTTTAGCTTGGGTTTCTGAGGCTAGAAATCCCAAGGACAAGTAACACTGAAAAAAAAAAAAACTGTCTTGAGCACTGCCAGACAGTGGAAATATCACTTACCCTGGCCGTAACGTTCAGGTTGTCCTGGTGGTCAGCAGAAAATCGCCTTAGTATGTTTATATTAGAAAACAAAAAGAATGTAGTCAGATCAAAGAGAAAGAAAAACTCCAGAAGCTTCTATCTAAGTTGTAAAATCTCATTTTGCTTATTGTGGAATAGATGAGTGCTGTTATAGATAGATAAGTGCAAGTATGCATTGGTGCTCATCTGTCACACAATAAAGAAAGTGAGATTTTGCAGCTTGGATCAAAACTGATGGTGTTTTCTTTCTTACTTTCTTTCTTTCTTCCTTTCTTTCTTTTTCTTTCTTTCTTTCTTTCTTTCTTTCTTTCTTTCTTTCTTTCTTTCTTTCATTTGAGCAAAGAGAGCTGGACTTGCTCCATGCAGGACTCATGCTAAAGCCTGTCTCCAAGTTTGCATAAGTAGGTTTTGGAGGATCAGACTTGAAAATCCAGGACTCACTGAAACCCATCAAGAGGAATCCTTGCAATCTCCTCCTCTATATGTATGTGTATATACATGTGTGTGTGTGTGTGTGTGTGTGTGTGTGTGTGTGTGTACACACACACACACACATATATATATATATATATATATATATATATACACACACACACACACACACACACACACACACATATATATATATATATATATATATATATATATATATATATATATATATATATATATATATTTGAAACATCACCCCCACTCTCCATGTCTCCCCCATGAAATACCTACTAGCATATCCCCCCAACTATGCACAGGGAGCAGATCCTAGTGGCACTCACTAAGGCCAAAAACACTGCCTCAATGGGTCATGACAATATCCTGGGATGCCTCCTAATGAGCTTGAAACACGACCTATCAGGAACACCTGAGTCACTTTTAAACTATAGCTTCAAAACAGGCTTTGTACCATAAAAATGGAGGACTACAACAGTTACCTCACGTTATAAGGGTGGACCATCAACTGACCCCATGAAGTACAGACCCATTAATTTGACTACTGTACAGTGCAAAGCCATGGAATGAATTATTATGAAAATGATTGACAAAGACATAGACAATTTTCAGACACTGGACTTAACCCATTTGGCATTGTCATGGGAGGGGAGGGGTCATGCCTACTAAACCTTGTGGACTTCTTTGAGAAAGTCACCAAAACAATTTATAAGGGGATAACAGTGCTAACCTCCTACCTGGACAGGGATAGGCATTTGATACAGTACCCTGAGTATAGTTGACAAACTCACTGAACTGGGTATAACCCCCTACATAACTCACTGGATTGCCAGCTGGCTCATCACAGGAACCAGGAAGTCTGCATTGATGTTGATGAGACCACCTCCACTAAGAGACCAGTCACCAACAGAGTAGCACAGGGCTCCGTGCTAGGACTGCTCCTATTTGGCATCTGTTGAATGGTGGTAAAGGCTAATGTCTAGGGCCTTTGGCTGACCAAGTTTGCAGATGACTGTAAATTGGGAATTATCATAGATTCTCCTCATGACACAAACATCTTACAAGAGGGTCTAACACAGAATGACTGGTGCCAAAGTCATGGAATAAAAATCAATGCCAAGAAATACATTATAGTGCTTTTGGGAAAAGTGCTACTCAGGCTAATTGCTCCATTGATAAGACACCCCTAAGAATTGACCCGGTAGTAAAAGATCTGGGAAAATATGTAGGCAATATTCTGTCGTTTGACCAATATATAGCCATGGTAGTAAGAAAGCCATTCTATATCGCAAAACATATAAGGAACACCATGGTATTCAGGTCCAAGGAAGTCATAGTGCCACGTTATTCAGCCCTTATCAGATGCATCACTGAGTATAATGCTCCTTTACGCATCTACCTGACCAGACATATGCAGCAGTTGGAATGTCCACAAAAGGTCCTTACCAGGAGATTCTATGGTATAAACACATTGTCCTACATGGATCATCTTAAAGCCCTATCTCTACACTCAGCCACCTGCAGGTTACTGAGAGGCAATCCATGTCTGGCATACAAGGCATCTTTAGATCCAGATCTGATGGACCTGTTGTGCATCCACAGAATGAACAGCATCAGAACTACTAGATCCAGTTATTTAAATTTTGCTTGTGGCATAAATAAAACATGTTGGCAAGACAGATATGTGTCTCAGAGGATCCCTGTGCTCTGGAACAAGCTCCTCATCCATGTGAAGCAGAGTCCATCCATAACCCTATTAAAGCATAACCTTGAGCAAGGGGTGAGAAATTGGAAATTCACCCTGGGTCTGGACCTCATGTCTCTGATAGACAGAGGCAGACAGTAATGGCCAAAGTAATGTACTCACACATAACCTCTAGAAACTTCCTAATATACCCCCTCCTAATAAACACCCATGATACATAGATACACAATTGGGTTGGGTTGCATGGCTCAGCTTATAAATGCTCTGGTGGTACTTAGCATAGTATATACCTATGAACCTATGAACAAGTGAGGGCATTCTTTGGACTACCTGGTTATTATCAGAAGTTTGTGCTCCACTTTGCAGCTAAAGCAAGCGCTGTTAAAGTAAAGTGGACAGTAGGAGGTACTGCTGTTACTGTACTACAGCAGGCACTGTTAAAGTAAAGTGGACAGTAGGAGCTGCTGCTTTTACTGTACTACAGCAGGTGCTGTTAAAGTAAAGTGGACAGTAGGAGCTGCTGCTGTTACTGTACTACAGCAGGTGCTGTTAAAGTAAAGTGGACAGCAGGAGCTGCTGCTGTTACTGTACTACAGAAGGTGCTGTTAAAGTGAAGTGGACAGTAGGAATTGCTGCTGTTACTGTACTACAGCAGGTGCTGTTAAAGTAAAGTGAACAGTAGGAGCTGCTGCTGTTACTGTACGTTAAAGTGAAGTGGACAGTAGGAGCTGCTGCTGTTACTGTACAACAGCAGGTGCTGTTAAAGTGAAGTGGACAGTAGGAGTTGCTGCTGTTACTGTATTACAGCAGGTGCTGTTAAAGTGAAGTGGACAGTAGGAGCTCTTGCTGTTACTGTACTACAGCAGGTGCTGTTAAAGTAAAGTGGACAGTAGGAGCTGCTGCTGTCACTGTACTACAGCAGATGCTGGGAAAATAAAGTGGACAGTGGGAGGTGCTGCTGTTACTGTACTACAGCAGGTGCTGTTAAAGTGAAGTGGACAATGGGAGCTGCTGTTGTTACTGTAACTACAGCAGGTGTCATTAAAGTGAAGTGGACAGTAGGAGCTGCTGCTGTTACTGTACTACAGCAGGTGCTATTAAAGTAAAGTGGACAGTAGGAGCTGCTGCTGTTACTGTACTACAGCAGGTGCTGTTAAAGTAAAGTGGACAGTAGGATCTGCTGCTTTTATTGTACTACAGCAGGTGCTGTTAAAGTAAAGTGGACAGTAGGAGCTGCTGCTGTTACTGTACTACTGCAGGTGCTGTTAAAGTGAAGTGGACAGTAGGAGCTGCTGCTGTTACTGTACTACAGCAGGTGCTGTTAAAGTGAAGTGGACAGTAGGAGCTGCTGCTGTTACTGTACTACAGCAGGTGCTGTTAAAGTAAAGTGGACAGTAGGAGCTGCTGTTGTTACTGTTCTACAGCAGGTGCTGTTAAAGTGAAGTGGACAGTAGGAGGTGCTGCTGTTACTGTACTACAGCAGGTGCTGTTTAAGTAAAGTGGACAGTAGGAGCTGCTGCTGTTACTGTACTACAGCAGGTGCTGTTAAAGTGAAGTGGACAGTAGGAGCTGCTGCTATTACTGTACTACAGCAGGTGCTGTTAAACTGAAGTGGACAGTTGGAGCTGCTGCTGTTACTGTACTATAGCAGGTCCTGTTAAAGTGAAGTGGACAGTTGGAGCTGCTGCTGTTATTGTACTACAGCAGGTGCTGTTAAAGTAAAGTGGACAGTAGGAGGTGCTGCTATTACTGTACTACAGCAGGTGCTGTTAAAGTAAAGTGGACAGTAGGAGCTGCTGCTGTTACTGTACTACAGCAGGTGCTGTTAAAGTGAAGTGGACAGTTGGAGCTGCTGCTGTTACTGTACTACAGCAGGTGCTGTTAAAGTGAAGTGGACAATGGGAGCTGCTGTTGTTACTGTAACTACAGCAGGTGCCATTAAAGTGAAGTGGACAGTAGGAGCTGCTGCTGTTACTGTACTACAGCAGGTGCTGTTAAAGTAAAGTGGACAGTAGGAGCTGCTGCTGTTACTGTACTACAGAAGGTGCTGTTAAAGTGAAGTGGACAGTAGGAGCTGCAGCTGTTACTGTACTACAGCAGGTGCTGTTAAAGTGGACAGTAGGAACTGCTGCTATTACTGTACTACAGCAGGTGCTGTTAAAAGTGAAGTGGACAGTTGGAGCTGCTGCTGTTACTGTACTACAGCAGGTGCTGTTAAAGTGAAGTGGACAGTAGGAGCTACTGTCACTGTAACTACAGCAGGTGCTGTTAAAGTGAAGTGGGCAGTAGGAGCTGCTGCTGTTACTGTACTACAGCAGGTGCTGTTAAAGTAAAGTGGACAGTAGGAGCTGCTGCTGTTACTGTACTACAGAAGGTGCTGTTAAAGTGAAGTGGACAGTAGGAGCTGCAGCTGTTACTGTACTACAGCAGGTGCTGTTAAAGTGGACAGTAGGAACTGCTGCTATTACTGTACTACAGCAGGTGCTGTTAAAAGTGAAGTGGACAGTTGGAGCTGCTGCTGTTACTGTACTACAGCAGGTGCTGTTAAAGTGAAGTGGACAGTAGGAGCTACTGTCACTGTAACTACAGCAGGTGCTGTTAAAGTGAAGTGGACAGTAGGAGGTGCTGCTGTTACTGTACTACAGCAGGTGCTGTTAAAGTGAAGTGGACAGTTGGAGCTGCTGCTGTTACTGTACTACAGCAGGTGCTGTTAAAGTGAAGTGAATAGTTGGAGCTGCTGCTGTTACTGTACTACAGCAGGTGCTGTTAAAGTGAAGTGGACAATGGGAGCTGCTGTTGTTACTGTACTACAGCAGGTGCTGTTAAAGTAAAGTGGACAGTAGGAGCTGCTACTGTTACTGTACTAGAGCAGGTGCTGTTAAAGTGAAGTGGACAGTAGGAGGTGCTGCTGTTACTGTACTACAGCAGGTGCTGTTAAAGTGAAGTGGACAGTAGGAGCTGCTGCTGTTACTGTACTACAGCAGGTGCTGTTAAAGTGGACAGTAGGAGCTGCTGCTGTTACTGTACTACAGCAGGTGCTATTAAAGTGAAGTGGACAGTAGGAGCTGCTGCTGTTACTGTACTGCAGCAGGTGCTGTTAAAGTGAAGTGGACATTAGGAGCTGCTGCTGTTACTGTACTACAGCAGGTGCTGTTAAAGTAAAGTGGACAGTAGGAGCTGCTGCTTTTATTGTACTACAGCAGGTGCTGTTAAAGTAAAGTGGACAGTAGGAGCTGCTGCTTTACTGTACTACAGCAGGTGCTGTTAAAGTAAAGTGGACAGTAGCAGCTGCGGCTGTTACTGTACTACAGCAGGTGCTGTTAAAGTAAATTGGACAGTAGGAGCTGCTGCTGTTACTGTACTACAGCAGGTGCTGTTAAAATAAGTGGACAGTAGGAGCTGCTGCTGTTACTGTACTACAGCAGGTGCTGTTAAAGTGAAGTGGACAGTAGGAGCTGCTGCTGTTACTGTAACTACAGCAGGTGCTGTTAAAGTGAAGTGGACAGTAGGAGCTGCTGCTGTTACTGTACTACAGCACGTGCTGTTAAAGTAAAGTGGACAGTAGGAGCTGCTACTGTCACTGTACTACAGCAGGTGCTGTTAAAGTAAAGCGGACAGTAGGAGCTGCTGCTGTTACTGTACTACAGGAGGTGCTGTTAAAGTAAAGTGGACAGTAGGAGCTGTGGCTGTTACTGTACTACAGCAGGTGCTGTTAAAGTAAAGTGGACAGTAGGAGCTGCTGCTGTTACTGTACTACAGGAGGTGCTGTTAAAGTAAAGCGGACAGTAGGAGCTGTGGCTGTTACTGTACTACAGCAGGTGCTGTTAAAGTAAATTGGACAGTAGGAGCTGCTGCTTTTACTGTACTACAGCAGGTGCTGTTAAAGTAAAGTGGACAGTAGGAGCTGCTGCTGTTACTGTACTACAGGAGGTGCTGTTAAAGTGAAGTGGACAGTAGGAGCTGCTGCTGTTACTGTACTACAGCAGGTGCTGTTAAAGTGAAGTGGACAGTAGGAGCTGCTGCTGTTACTGTACTACAGCAGGTGCTGTTAAAGTAAAGTGGACATTAGGAGCTGCTGCTTTTATTGTACTACTGCAGGTGCTGTTAAAGTAAAGTGGACAGTAGGAGCTGCTGCTGTTACTGTACTACAGCAGGTGCTGTTAAAGTAAAGTGGACAGTAGGAGTTGCTGCTGTTACTGTACTACAGCAGGTGCTGCTAAAGTGAAGTGGACAGTAGGAGCTGCAGCTGTTACTGTACTACAGCAGGTGCCGTTAAAATGAAGTGGACAGTAGGAGCTGCTGCTGTTACTGTACTACAGCAGGTGCTGTTAAAGTAAAGGGGACAGTAGGAGCTGCTGCTGTTACTGTACTTCAGCAGGTGCTGTTAAAGTAAAGTGGACAGTAGGAGCTGCTGCTTTTATTGTACTACAGCAGGTGCTGCTAAAGTAAAGTGGACAGTAGGAGCTGCTGCTGTTACTGTACTGCAGCAGGTGCTGTTAAATTGAAGTGGACAGTAGGAGCTGCTGCTCTTGCTGTACTACAGAAGGTGCTGTTAAATTAAAGTGGATAGTAGGAGCTGCGGCTGTTACTTTCCTACAGCAGGTGCTGTTAAAGTGAAGTGGACAGTAGGAGCTGCAGCTGTTACTTTCCTACAGCAGGTGCTGTTAAATTGAAGTGGACAGTAGGAGCTGCTGCTCTTGCTGTACTACAGAAGGTGCTGTTAAATTAAAGTGGACAGTAGGAGCTGCGGCTGTTACTTTCCTACAGCAGGTGCTGTTAAAGTGAAGTGGACAGTAGGAGCTGCTGCTGTTACTGTCCTACAGCAGGTGCTGTTAAAGTAAAGTGGACAGTAGGAGCTGCTGCTGTTACGGTACTGCAGCAGGTGCTGTTAAAGTGAAGTGGACAGTAGGAGGTGCTGCTGTTACTGTACTACAGCAGGTGCTGTTAAAGTAAAGTGGACAGTAGGAGCTGCTGCTGTTACTGTACTACACCAGGTGCTTTTAAAGTAAAGTGGACAGTAGGAGCTGCTATTTTTGCTGTTCTACAGCAGGTGCTGTTAAAGTGAAGTGGACAGCATGAGCTGCTGCTGTTACTGTACTACAGCAGGTGCTGTTAAAGTGAAGTGGACAGTAGGAGCTGCTGCTATTACTGTACTACAGCAGGTGCTGTTAAAGTGAAGTGGACAGTTGGAGCTGCTGCTGTTACTGTACTACAGCAGGTGCCGCTAAAGTGAAGTGGACAGTAGGAGCTGCGGCTGTTACTGTACTACAGCAGGTGCCATTAAAATGAAGTGGACAGTAGGAACTGCTGCTGTTACTGTACTACAGCAGGTGCTGTTAAAGTAAAAGGGACAGTAGGAGCTGCTGCTGTTACTGTACTACAGCAGGTGCTGTTAAAGTAAAGTGGACAGTAGGAGCTGCTGCTTTTATTGTACTACAGCAGGTGCTGTTAAAGTAAAGTGGACAGTAGGAGCTGCTGCTGTTACTGTACTGCAGCAGGTGCTGTTAAATTAAAGTGGACAGTAGGAGCTGCAGCTGTTACTTTCCTACAACAGGTGCTGTTAAACTGAAGTGGACAGTAGGAGCTGCTGCTGTTACTGTACTACAGCAGGTGCTGTAAAAGTAAAGTGGGCAGTAGGAGCTGCTGCTGTTACTGTACTACAGCAGGTGCTGTTAAAGTAAAGTGGACAGTAGGAGCTGCTGCTGTTACGGTACTGCAGCAGGTGCTGTTAAAGTGAAGTGGACAGTAGGAGGTGCTGCTGTTACTGTACTACAGCAGGTGCTGTTAAAGTAAAGCGGACAGTAGGAGCTGCTGCTGTTACTGTACTACACCAGGTGCTTTTAAAGTAAAGTGGACAGTAGGAGCTGCTGTTTTTGCTGTTCTACAGCAGGTGCTGTTAAAGTGAAGTGGACAGCAGGAGCTGCTGCTGTTACTGTACTTCAGCAGGTGCTGTTAAAGTGAAGTGGACAGTAGGAGCTGCTGCTATTACTGTACTACAGCAGGTGCTGTTAAAGTGAAGTGGACAGTTGGAAGTGCTGCTGTTACTGTACTACAGCAGGTGCTGTTAAAGTGAAGTGGACAGTTGGAGCTGCTGCTGTTAATGTACTACAGCAGGTGCTGTTAAAGTAAAGTGGACAGTAGGAGCTGCTGCTTTACTGTACTACAGCAGGTGCTGTTAAAGTAAAGTGGACAGTTGGAGCTGCTGCTGTTAATGTACTACAGCAGGTGCTGTTAAAGTGAAATGGACAGTAGGAGCTGCGGCTGTTACCGTACTACAGCAGGTGCTGTTAAAGCAAAGCGGACAGTTGAAACTGCTGCTGTTACTGTACTACAGCAGGTGCTGTTAAAGTGAAGTGGACAGTAGGAGCTGCTGCTGTTACTGTCCTACAGCAGGTGCTGTTAAAGTAAAGTGGACAGTAGGAGCTGCTGCTGTTACGGTACTGCAGCAGGTGCTGTTAAAGTGAAGTGGACAGTAGGAGGTGCTGCTGTTACTGTACTACAGCAGGTGCTGTTAAAGTAAAGTGGACAGTAGGAGCTGCTGTTACTGTACTACACCAGGTGCTTTTAAAGTAAAGTGGACAGTAGGAGCTGCTATTTTGCTGTTCTACAGCAGGTGCTGTTAAAGTGAAGTGGACAGCATGAGCTGCTGCTGTTACTGTACTACAGCAGGTGCTGTTAAAGTGAAGTGGACAGTAGGAGCTGCTGCTATTACTGTACTACAGCAGGTGCTGTTAAAGTGAAGTGGACAGTTGGAGCTGCTGCTGTTACTGTACTACAGCAGGTGCCGCTAAAGTGAAGTGGACAGTAGGAGCTGCGGCTGTTACTGTACTACAGCAGGTGCCGTTAAAATGAAGTGGACAGTAGGAACTGCTGCTGTTACTGTACTACAGCAGGTGCTATTAAAGTAAAAGGGACAGTAGGAGCTGCTGCTGTTACTGTACTACAGCAGGTGCTGTTAAAGTAAAGTGGACAGTAGGAGCTGCTGCTTTTATTGTACTACAGCAGGTGCTGTTAAAGTAAAGTGGACAGTAGGAGCTGCTGCTGTTACTGTACTGCAGCAGGTGCTGTTAAAGTGAAGTGGACAGTAGGAGCTGCTGCTGTTACTGTACTACAGCAGGTGCTGTAAAAGTAAAGTGGGCAGTAGGAGCTGCTGCTGTTACTGTACTACAGCAGGTGCTGTTAAAGTAAAGTGGACAGTAGGAGCTGCTGCTGTTACTGCAGCAGGTGCTGTTAAAGTGAAGTGGACAGTAGGAGGTGCTGCTGTTACTGTACTACAACAGGTGCTGTTAAAGTAAAGAGGACAGTAGGAGCTGCTGCTGTTACTGTACTACACCAGGTGCTTTTAAAGTAAAGTGGACAGTAGGAGCTGCTGTTTTTGCTGTTCTACAGCAGGTGCTGTTAAAGTGAAGTGGACAGCAGGAGCTGCTGCTGTTACTGTACTTCAGCAGGTGCTGTTAAAGTGAAGTGGACAGTAGGAGCTGCTGCTATTACTGTACTACAGCAGGTGCTGTTAAAGTGAAGTGGACAGTTGGAAGTGCTGCTGTTACTGTACTACAGCAGGTGCTGTTAAAGTGAAGTGGACAGTTGGAGCTGCTGCTGTTAATGTACTACAGCAGGTGCTGTTAAAGTAAAGTGGACAGTAGGAGCTGCTGCTGTTACTGTACTACAGCAGGTGCTGTTAAAGTAAAGTGGACAGTTGGAGCTGCTGCTGTTAATGTACTACAGCAGGTGCTGTTAAAGTGAAATGGACAGTAGGAGCTGCGGCTGTTACCGTACTACAGCAGGTGCTGTTAAAGCAAAGCGGACAGTTGAAACTGCTGCTGTTACTGTACTACAGCAGGTGCTGTTAAAGTGAAGTGGACAGTAGGAGCTCTTGCTGTTACTGTACTACAGCAGGTGCTGTTAAAGTAAAGTGGACAGTAGGAGCTGCTGCTGTTACTGTACTATAGCAGCAGCAGGTGTTGTTAAAGTAAAGTGGACAGTAGGAACTGCTGTTGTTACTGTTCTACAGCAGGTACTGTTAAAGTGAAGTGGACAGTAGGAGCTGCTGCTGTTTCTGTGCTACAGCAGGTGCTGTTAATGTAAAGCGGACAATAGGAGCTGCTGCTGTTACTGTACTACAGCAGGTGCTGTTAAAGTGAAGTGGACAGTAGGAGCTGCTGCTGTTCCTGTAGTACAGCAGGTGCTGTTAAAGTAAAGTGGACAGTAGGAGCTGCTGCTGCTGTCAAGCATGTTTTTGGTTTGTTTTTGGATTTTCACAGCTGTCCGTTAGATGTTCCGAGGACATGCCTTTAGCCACCTTGTCTGCTGAACTCTCCTGACTACCCCTGGCCTAACTCTGACCCCTGTTCAGGATTGGTGGGGAGTTGGCAGCACCTGCAATCTCATCATACTTACCACCCCTGACCTAACTCTGACCCCTCTTCAGGATTGGTGGGGAGTTGGCAGCCCCTGGGATTGCATCATACTGTTGCTGAGGCATGTGTGTGTTTTTTACTTATTTTTTGCTTAAAACCACCCTCTGCACACTTACACTGTCCAAGAAAAAGCTTGCAGTGGACTCATGGTGTATCATCCACACCTCCGTGTGTGACTCAGCCAACGCCAAGCCTCTGACTGTTCAATTCCACACCACTCCCTCCCAAATCATCACCTTTGAAGTTTTGACAAAAATGTACTTGACATCTATAAGTCTTACAAAAACTCTGGTCAAAGTGTATACTTATACTGTGCAGCAAAATTCTGCAATATGATCCTGAACCAATCAGCATTTATTTAAGCTGCAGCTAAAAGAATTCCTGTCTGACTCCTGTCTTTGCACTTTCTGATCTCCTGGCTTTAAGTTCAGCTCCTTCTCCCCTAATACCTATTTATAGGCTCCCTATTATTTCTATCAAACGGACACATTGTTGAATGGCATTTCATTGGAAATGCCATTCGTTGAACCTTGCTGACTGAGATCACATTACAGTAGGGATCAGGAAATTCACCCTTTCCCCACTGTAGTGTAATCTCAGAGTTGGTATATATAATTAGCGGGGGGTGTGGGAGTTCGACAATGGAGTTGTTCGATGAAATAATATTGATCCTTTTTTATATCCTATCTCTCCTTTTCCTTATTTTTTTCTTACTGTTAATCTTGCTTTTACTCATTTTTCTCCTGTTTCCCATATCGACTCTGATTATCATTTGTAACAAGTACTTTTCTGCACTGTAATAAACAGTTATGACATGTCAACAAGTTTCAGTATTACATTATATTGTTTGTATCTTGTTTTAATGATGGTATATGTGTATTATTTAGTGGCGGCTGGTGACTGTAACTTTAATTAAATATGCTGCCCTGGGTGCCAAACCGTCATTATGAGAGTCCAGTCAAGACAAAAGGAAGTGTAGAAGAAAAAAAAATTTCAGTGCATTGGCTACAAGACAGCTTACTTAATATCTAGATGGAAACAAAAAGGTTGTGAGGCATGAAAAAATAAATTACTTTTTAAATACATTACTGGAATGCTAGTCAAAATCAAATATAAGAAAAACAAGCAACATTCACCTCAAACCACTTCTCCTTGTACTGCAGTTCTAATTATAATTTATATTCAGCTTTATAAAAGTACCAAATAACATGCTGAAAGTGGCATCTCTGTGATACCCCCACTTGTAAAAATGTTTCTTATCCAAAAAAGACCTGCTGCCTGACAACAACTGTCTGCTTGTTTCATGGAGAACACATGATCAAAGTAAAAAATGAAAAGCAAGCAAGAAACAAGCTCAAGATACATTGCTTACAAGGATTACTGTACAGGATATGGACCGCACATGATAGATTGGCATTCTGTTTTGTTTACGGGTAAAGCCTGCAAAGATGACTATAAGTCTCAAACAAATGTAATGAGCTTCTTAAAATAATGTAATCCTGTCTTTTATTACAAATAGTGTCAAATGCATTTCAATGCCCAAGGCTTATACGTTATCTAGTTATGTAAGTATTCTCTGCATGGCTACAACAGAAAGGCTTTCAATGTTGGCAATTCTTTAACAGTATGCTTATTAAAGCTTACTTGCATCTTTCAATCTCAGACAAGCTTACCTGATGGTCATTAAAGCATTGTTACTTAAACACAGAGCAACATGCACTTTCTGAATAATAATAAGCATAAATCAACAGTAAAACAATATGACAGAAACCAGAACATTCTGCAAAATCAAGGACAGATGAAAACCCACTGTAGTACTTTTGTCTACCTTGGTTGGGGGGATACTCTGCCCATTTACACTGCATAACTGCTTCTTGCCTTGCTTGGACACATCCAGAGTCACTACATGGGGGAGTGGGGTGCAACAAGTATGTCACAATTTGAAATATCTCTGACTGTGATGGCCCTGACACATTTGTCATACCTCTCAACCTCAGAGCAAGACATCTGGACAAAGCCATACATAGAAGTGGGACAAAGGCCCAAAAATAAGGACAATTTTTAAATATTGCTCTTATAAACTTAGAAAGATAATAGACTAGTAGGTTTTGCATTAGTGTGAATTTTCTGAAGGGTATGAAATCTGAAACTCAAATGTCTGTCATGATTTTCTAACTTCAGTCTTTAATGATTTGCCACTAATTTGCCAAAAAACACAATTATATGAAAAATGGACCAAAAATGTGATGCAAAAATATAAAATAGCCACACAATACAACTGGGAACCTGTCAAAGAAGGGACACTTTTTAAAATATTAGTACTGCTAACTTGAGCAGCTGACAAAATAAAATAATCTACATGCATTTCTGAAATAAAGGTAGTCTATAACTCTGATTATTAGTTATTTATTAATTGTAAACCCTCCACGTTTTCTTCCAAAATTGCCATTTTGCGGAGGGATTGTAAGGGGAAGAGCAACGTTTTGAGCCAAAATTGGGGACAGTTGAGAGGTTTGGATATTCCTAATTCTATAAAGCAATTTATTTGCATGTACCTCTCAACCTGTTAATGCAGGAAATCTGGACAAGGTCAAATGTATTGGGGGAACATATAAACAGTACTAAAAATTGCTCTTGTATAAACTGAGACAGTTGATAGAATATAACAAGTCTTGCTTTAGCATGCATTTTTCTGAAGGTTATGAAGTCTGAAACTCAATGTGTCATTATTTAGTGACTTAATTCCTAAATGATTTGCCAGAAAACCACACATTTTATGAGGAACAAAGCAAAAATAAGAAGCAAAAATCTATTCATTCTGTGAAAATCTGGACAGTTTAGAGGTATAGTTCAGCTGGGGTTGTCTGAGTTTGTCTCCCTTCCCCCTCACAAAATCATGGTCGAATGGAGCCTCCTCCCTGCAGCCATTCCAATGAACCATTACCTGGCTATTTCACACCATTTACCATAAACACTAATGTGTATACTGCTTTACTTCTACGATGATTTGGACTTCATTTGAAAGTTTTATTTTGCATTTTACAGCACAAAGACTAAGAAATCTGCTAAACAAAGCAATGCAGTCTCACAATGAAAACAGACAGCATTAAAACTTCTCTGCCCTTGAAACTCACATTCATTGAAACAGCATTGAAACCCACATTCATAGAAAATCCATTTTGCTAGTGGCAGATAAAGGTTAACTTTGGGCTGTCATAGGCCCCTTGCACATGAAACATACACGTGCTCTTTGATACACCTTCCTGATTGTATTAAATTATATTCATTGTACAATACTGTACAGTTGTTAAACGGCATTTTAAATTTATTGTTTTGAATATTTTTCCAGTAAACAATGAAACAAAATGCATGCACCAATAATGACTAAACAGCCCAATTCATAACATTTCCATTATAAAAGTCTACTCATACCTCTACAGTCCACCAGTATCAGTAAATATGCACAATCTCTGAAGAAGTAAAACTCATCTAAATAATTCCACATTAAAGAGATCTGTAACTAATGAAGAGGTTGCTGCTAGCAAACAACTTTATATTTCATTGTTTCATCTACAAATAAAGTGCCTATTGCCCTTAAGGAATATATTGTCTATGTTGCATTAAAAAATGATAAGCTAGTAATATTGCAATAGGGAATGGATGTCAAAATGATAACAGGTTCATAGTTACTAGGTATCTTCACCAAGAAGGACTGCAGCATCCACCCCTTTACAACACAGTACAGTATCAGCAATGCATCTACCTACTGTGGGGGTAGAACCCACAGCCTTCTACATCAAAAGCAAATACACTACCTGTTGTGCTATTAACAATGCAAGCAGAGTCAGCATAAGCAGCACTAAACCTTTGCTCCCCTGCAGCTCTCAGCTTCTTGTAAAATCTACTTGACAGCTGTATCTCTGAACTTTGCAGCACAGGAAATCTGGAAAAAGGCAACATTTATTTGAGGGGGGGGGCAAAAGCCCAAAAACCAGGGACACATTTTAAACATTGCTTGTATAATGTTGGAATAAAATGCTGTGTTACCACCATACATTTCACTGCCAAGTATTGAACCCAGGTCCCTGTGAAAAACAGTCAGCACAACATACCACTATACCAGATCATCTGTTTTGTGAAAGAGAGGAAGATTGAAACTTAAGTGGCTACTATTTAATGAATTTGGTTTTCACCATAGCTGTTAACCTCTTAGCACAAAACACCTGAACAAAGCCAATAATTGGGGAATACAGCCCCCAAACGTATTGAGTGAATTCAGTTTACCATAGCTCTCAACCTTCACATAAAAAAACATGGACAAAGCCAATAGTGGGGGAATACAGTCCCAAAAATAGGGACAAATTTCAAATACAAATGTTATAAACTTAGAAAATTGCTAGAATAGAAGGTTTTGTGTTGCCATTTACTTTCTGAAGAATATGAAGTCTGAAATTCAAATGCTTGTTATTTTTATTTATTAACCAGGAAAGTCTGTCAGCCAATAATCAAACCAGAGAACCTTTAGCTGTCAGGCAACAATCCTACCAGTGCACCACTGCCCTACTGACTGTGTAAGGTAACAAAAATACAGAAACCACAGATTTTATGAGCAACAGAACCGAACCAATATGAGGCAAAAATCTGCAAATTTTTTACAAATGGTGGTGGGTAGGGAATTTAGGCCCTTGCCACCTATAACCAAGGTACAGTTTTCAAGCCTGAGGTATTCGCTACTGATCACCATGTGTTTTCTCTAGCCACCAGTGTACAGCAACTGGGGCATTACACACACACACACACACACACACACACACACACACACACACACACACACACACACACACACAAACACACAAACAACTTCTGTTAGCTCACTGATCC
The DNA here is from genome assembly GCF_019279795.1 of Protopterus annectens. Lineage (NCBI taxonomy): Eukaryota > Metazoa > Chordata > Ceratodontiformes > Protopteridae > Protopterus > Protopterus annectens. The sequence continues at coordinate 1,775,921,345 of NC_056744.1, read as the reverse complement.
TGTGGTGACATCCTTCCTTCCTGCGAGAGCAGACCAGCCTGCGGATGTTGCAGTCTGATCCCCTTCTGGGATGCTCTTGACTGCCGTATTTGTAATCTGGACTGCTGCTGAATCAAGCTCTGTGCATGCTCTGGACTGGTTCAGCAGCAGTTTGGATGCCGGAAATGCCTCAAGTGCACATGCGCAAAGGTCTGTGATTTTTGTCCTCCTTTTTTAATGTTTTTTTCTTCTTTCTTCTACAGCTGGGGTCTTTCTTCTTTGTTTTACAGCTGGGGGGGCTGCAGTCCTACAGTCCAATAGCACTGGCCGCCCCTGGTATTATTCGGGTCTATATCAGTTCCGCGAAAATCCATTTCAGCAAATACCAAAAGAGCGGCACATATTAATCAAACCGCGAGTAGACTGAATGCACTAAACCGCAAAATGTAAAACATCGAACGGCCATAGTCAGCCAATCCCACCACCCACTATATACTACCTACCCAAACAAAATAAATAAACCACATACATACACTAACCAAACCCTACTCCTAACCCTAAAGTAAAGCACCAAAACCAAACTTCTAACTCTACACTAAACCCCACATACTTACATAACTATCTATGCACTATCTTTAACCCCTCCCTAACCCTAAGATCCGTAACTACCGCACACTTCCCCTACAGAGATATACCCTAACAAAATAAATAATACACATAAATACATTTAACAAAACCCTACTTCTAACACTACACTAAATCTTACATACATTACCTATCTATACACTTACCTTAACCCGCACTCTACCCTAAGGGCCATACCTATCGCACACTTACCTTACAGAGCTATGCCGCAGACGGGCCAACCAAAACACTTTGACATTTCGGATTTCACTGTTTTGGACGTTTGGTGTTTACATAGTTCACGCAATATGTGTCGTTCATTTCATATTTGAGGAAACTGCGTTTCAATCGTCTGATAGGGAGCCGTATTATTCTACATGTCATATGTAACAATATTTGTATTAATGTGTGTATTTACAGTATATTGTAGTATATTGTAATATTATGTCAATTTTCTCCTTTGTATATGTATTTTCTATTCTTTTATTTGTGGGGCTTTCCTCCCTGGGTCTCCAGTGAAAATGGATAAAATTATCCAGTCAGACTTTCCCGGTAAACAAATGTGAATAAATAAATAAATAAATTATACACAGCCCTCTTCTCATCTTCTCAGTCCCCAGCAAGACTCAACCATGGAGGTGTGCTCACATGTGCCTGCCACTGAGGAGGAGTCAAGCATGGAGGTGTGCTCACATGCGTCTCTGTCACTGAGGAGGTGTCAACCGTGGAGGTGTGCTCATGTGTGCCCACGTCTGAGGAGGAGTCAAGCATGGAGGTGTGCTCACATGTGTCCCTGTCACTAAGGAGGTGTCAACTGTGGAGGTGTGCTCACATGTGCCCACCACTGAGGAGGAATCAATCATGGAGGTGTGCTCACGTGTGCCTGCCACTGAGGAGGAGTCAACCATGGAGGTCTGCTCATGTGTGCCCACCACTGAGGAGGAGTCAACCATGGAGGTGTGCTCACATGTGTCCCTGTCACTGAGGAAGTGTCATCCGTGGAGGTGTGCTCACGTGTGCTTGCCACTGAGGATCGGCACACCCATCCTTTCTAACTGTACCATCAAGCAATTGAGATGCTAATTGAACTTTTGTCACTTGGTCTGTAGTCAACCTTTATCCCTCTATGCCACAAACAATGAGTATTTCAAGCAATTTGAAGAAATATTATGCTCAGAGCTTGTGTTAGCCTCTCCCGATTTTAGCAAACTGTTTATAGTCTATATTGAGGTATCAGAAGTAGGCACTGGAGCTGCGATATCAAAAACTTTGATAGGAGGAACATCCAGCATGTTTGTTAAATCACAAACTAAGCAAGGCTGAAGCTAAGTATTCTGCAGTTGAAAGACAACGTCTGACTATTAAGTGGGTGCATTTTTCCCTATCTACTAGGGTGGAAATTCACTTTGGTAACAGACCATTCCCCCTTTTATGGCTCCATCACCAACAAGATGGGAACTAAAAATTATCTGTACGTTATCTTTGCAGTTCAGATTCAAAGTTCAGTACAGTTGAGGTTTAATTGACCACAATACTGATGAACCAAGGAGGGCATATAGATCACCCAGGAGTTCATGTTGTGGTGGGATGGGGGTCAGTTCTAGCACAGAGTTTGTGGTTCACCAAATGATGAAGTACAAGTGATACAAAGTGTATAAATACTGATGTAAGTTATGTATGTTGAACTTTAATAGTGAATAGCTGGCAGCACAGGCAACTAAGGCTATAAGGAGTCTATTTGCATACTGTGTGATCTTAAGCCCGTCACTTAACTGAACAGTGCTTTGGGACAGTTGGGGAACTGGGTTAGGCTCCTTAATGATCCCCTGCACTACATGCCTATTGACTACATATAAATACAATGTGGTGTGAATTAATACTGTTGCTTTCATCTGGAAGGTTTCTTTACCTTGTTTGAATGGGCGAGAGAGAGTGAGAGAGAGAGAGAGAGAGAGAGAGAGAGAGAGTGTGAGAGAGAGAGAGTGTGAGAGAGAGAGAGAGAGAGAGAGAGAGAGGTATTTACTAAGAGATTGTAACTCAGCAGTATGGAACTATTTTGAAAGTACTGGCTGTGAATCTTTATTATCCCTAAGATGTAGGTTTTAGGAGTATTTTAATGTTTAATTTTTATAATAACCAATACGGCTTATGTTCCTTCCTACATTATATTGATACACAAATGTGCAATACACACGTTTAAAGCATGTAGATATATATGTGTGTGAGTGCAAGCGCATGTGTGTCTACATATATATACATACACACGCCAGGATGAGCTACACCCAAAATACCTCTTCATACCTCACATCTCCTTACTCTTCCTTCTTCACTCACTTCCTTACTTCTGTCAATTTCTCTCACTTCATACTGCAATTCCTGTTTGTATTATACTAACTTACCTTTAATTTATCTATAAACTTGCTAAAATATCAAATCACTGTCATATAAAGTGCAGTTGATTACAATCTTACCATAAGAGTAGATGTCCTTCTCTTCACAGTTGCAGTACCCAAAACAGAAGGACTCTCCTACCCAGAGCAGCCCAACACACAGCCAGTATACAAAAGCCTAATAATCTTGTAAATGCCATGCATCACATTTAAGATCCCCATACAGAACATAGGGCATAAAAGACAAGTACCCAGAACTGAATTGTCCCAACAGAGCAGTCTCCATGAGACAAAGGAGTCCATGGACATCTGGAAGGAAAAATGCAGAAAAAAAAGCAGAAACCCTCAGCAAGAAGGGAATCTAAAACAAAAACCACAACAAACAAGAGGGGTTGAAAGGAGGGAGTGAATACTGCAACAGTAGATGTCCTTCTCTTCACTGTTATGGTAAGATTTTGCACAACTCTTATAAGTCCTTCTATATCACTGCTGTGGTATCCAGAACTGAAGAAAGAGTAAAAAAACTCAAGAAACAGAACAGGAGGTGAAAGGCTAAGAGGAGCCCTCAACAAACCCATATAAAATGGTTTCAGCAAAACCTGCTCTGGCCCTAGAAACCATATCCAATGTATGATTCTTAATAAAGGTATGCAATGAAGGCCAAGCAGCAGCTTTAAGGATGGAATTGGTGTCCAGCGCCTTGAAGAAGGCACCAGAAGAGGTAACAGCCCTAGTGTAATAAGCTCTAACAGAAGTAGACAAAGATTTGCCATGAGAAGAATAACAAAAGGAAATGGCCTTAGATTTCCAGGAGGAGATGGTCTCCTCAGATACTGCCTAACTCAATGTCCAAGGAAGAAAGGAAACAAAAAGCTGATCAGACTTATGAATAGTCCTAGATTTATTCAAATATTACCTGAACTGTCTGTGCAAATTCAAGGAATGCAGGACCCTCTCATTAGAAGACTAAGGAGAAGGGAAAAGGAAGGAGGTTGTACCGACTGATTTGAAGACAACTCATTTGCTACCTTGGGCATAAAAAAAAAGGATTAGAATGAAGGGACATCCTGTCCTTGTGAAAAACCAAAAAAGGAGGAATGGTCATAAGGGACTGAAGCTCAGAAACTCTCCGAGCAGAAGTAAGAGCCAGCAATAAAACAGTCTTCCAGGTACAGTGTTGTAAATAAGCAGAATTGTCAGGCTCAAAAGGAGCCTGCAACAATTTTCCAGCAAAAAATTAAGGTCCCAAGGAGGAGGAATAGGTTTTCTTGGAGGCCTAATATGCAGGGCACCTTTAAGAAATTGTTTGACCTCGAAGCGAGAAGTCAAAGAAGGATTCAAGGCAAATAAGCAGAAATGGCTGACAAATGGGCCTTCACAGAAGAATAGGCCAAGCCAGACTGGAGCAACTCACACAAATAAGAGAGGACCAGAGGGATCCCAAGTGAAAAAAGGGTTCTGGTAATGAGCATGGCACCAGATAGAACATTTTTCCACTTGGACACGTAAGATTTTCTGGCTGAGGGTTTCCTTGCTTCTTGTAAAGCCCTGAGCACATCCTCAGTGTCAGTTAAAGACAGGACAAATGAGGATGGATGAGAGACCTGCTTGTCCTGTGTGAGGAGATCCAACCAGTAAGGTATTCCAAGAAAAGTAAAAAATAACAACCCCAATGGGGCACTTATCTGGTGGCTAAATAGTCAGTACAGCAACAAGGTATACAGACCAACTAGCAATAGTGGCATTTGAACTAGTGGCAAAAAAAGTTCTAGATTGTTGTGTCTATGTCCCTTTTATGCCCTACGTTCTGTAGGGGGAGCATAAAAGTGACATACAATGCATACAAGATCATTAGGCTTTTGTATACTGGCCGAACATTGGGCTGCCCTCAGAAGGAGATCCCTTCTGTTTTGGATACTGCAACAGTGGTATATAGAGTACATTTAGTATCTATTCTTAATTAATGTTTTCATGTTATGTCTAATTTGGTATAATTATTTAAACTGTAGTTGTTTTTTGTATTATTTTTAAAGCTTGCAAAATTATTGGTCTTAAAATGTTTTTGTAATGTTTTAGAGGTTTTCTCCCTGGGCCTCCACTGAAAATGGGCTCCTACCTAGTTGGACTATCCCAGTAAGTCAATAACTAACTAAATATATATATATATATATATATATATATATATATATATATATATATATATATATATATATATATCTACACACACACACACATTGACTCACACATGTTACATACATATCTGCATATTTTCATATGCTGACACATAACCACACCGCACTTTTCTTGGTCCTCTTCCCTTTTCCCTACACCTTCTCCCCCTGTCCTTTCCACTAGAATACTGCCCTCATCCTTTTGCTTTGTCTCACTTTCCCCTACTGGCTGCTCCGATTTGCAGTAGTGGCCGTGTGCTCGGCATTCAGCGGCTTCCCTTGTTATTATTATTATTATTATTGTTGTTATTATTATTTTTTATTATTATTATTATTGTTATTATTATTATTGTTGTTATTATTTGTATTATTATTATTATTATTATTGTTATTATTATTGTTGTTATTATTATTATTATTTTCCCTATTTACTCTGCCACTTTTGTGCTTCTGCTTTATCTAGTATCCTCTGCGTATTACCTTGAGTTTACTCCTTTTCTGTCTTCTACTTTCATAAATCTGTTCTTCTAATTCCTCTTCTCCTCCCATTGTTTTTACCCTTTTTCACCTCATTCAGTCTGAGCCTCTTTAACTCTTCTTAATGGACCTTGCTTCTTAATTATTTCATTCTTTTCCCGCCGACCTCAGTTTATCCGTCGTCATTTGTCACATTCTTTACTTAGCTACCCCTCTCTTACCAATCTGCTTCATTGCTGTGCACCCTTTTGTAACTTCTGGTCTGGTTATACGGATTCCTGTTTTACTATCAGTACACACTAGTCTTGTGGGTTTACATTTTATAATTTTTAATTTCATAGTTACTAGCTGATGTTAACTTCTTGTTGTTTACAGTGCTCCCTCTCTAACTTCTTTATGCTCTTTCATTTATGCTTATATTCCCATTACTGTTTTGATAGTTTGCCTCTGGCTTGAATTATAGTGGAAATGGGAGTCACGTCAGATCAGTACCTCTCCAGAGTTAAAAATGTTAATAAATAAATGCTCAGGTTATTTCAAACAGCAGACAGACACAAAGAAGCTTGCCAACCCCATCCACTTTAATTTAATTATTCAATTGCCTTATGAAACCCATACAATACATATCTTATTTTGTTTCAGAGGTGCTGCTTTCTCAGACGTATCACATGCCACAGCAAAATATTCCACAGATTTCATTCCGTCTTCAGACATTTCTCAAACATTGAATACTCCATATATTAAGTTACATTGTCATACATGCCCACTGACTTTCTATGGGATAGTTTAATAAAACATTTTATAATAGAAGCTGGCATGCACAGACTGCATGCAGACAGTGTCATAAGCCTCGACAGAAAAACAAGTACTAGCTATATCACCATCAATCTACAGAGTATGTAATACTGTTTTATTTGAATCAAGAGATTATGTAAACACTGACATGCAGCAGACATATAGACCAGACACATATCATCTTTCAATAAAAAAAAATTGTAAAAAAGTTGAAACTGAGTCCATGAATATATTCTAAGATATGATAGTACAGATAAATGTGGGAATTACATCAGAGACTGTGCTCGGGATCCCAAGTGATGGAATTTATTTATTTATTTATGTATTGCATTTGTTGACCGGGAAAGTCCACTGGGCCTAGAATGAGCCCATTTTCAGTGGAGGCCCAGGGAGAAAAGCTCTACAATAATTACTTACAAAGATCTATAAAAGTATAACATATAACAAAGAATAATGATTAATACATTTATTTTGAATGAAAATAATGTAAATAAATTCCTTACAAAATGTGAAAATTGATACAAGACGGATTATTTTTACTATCTTATTTACACGCTGCAATGACTTAAGGACTCAAGGGTAAGAATAATAGTTATGGGGTACAGTGTCAGTACTTGTGCAAAAGGGGTGCTCTGCCCCCCAACACACACAAAATCTGTTTAATTTTTCACTTCAATGTCATTCTGTCTTCTTGCTGCCAAAACCCGCCATTCCACTTTCCAAATCTCAATACCTCTCAGGTCAACAGTCAAAATTATAATTCCGATGCCTTGTTTTTATTTTATCATTATGTCATTTGTGGATGGGGTGACTGGAATTTGTGCTGGCTTCATACAAGACATAACCACAACTTTGCTTTCAGAATAGTAGTGGCTACTCATTCCTGTTGGATTTAGTTCAGCTGAAGGATGTAGCTCAAATTTCAATCTAGAAACAAAACTGTGGAAGTGATGTATAATCCCAACGTCCTCAAGCACACCATTAGACACTCCACAAATAAGACTTCATAAGGGTGGCACAGTGGCTAGTGCTGTCACCTGACAGCAAGAAGTTCTCTGGTTCGATTCTTGACTGGGGTGCTTCTGTGTGGAGTCTGCATGTCCTCTCTGTGTTTGCATGGGTTTTCTCTTGGTGCCACATTCCAAAGACATGCAGTAGGTAGAATGGACGCTCTAAATTGGCAATAGGTGTGAGTGTGCATGCGAGTGTGCAGTATAGAAGAACAACCATGGCAGGACTAGTGACCCGGCGGTGTGAACCTTAGCTCTAGATGATTATCACTGTTGAAGTGACATCCCGACCCCATGTGGGAAAATGGGGTTGTGGAGGATGAGTTCTCCTTTGCTGTGTAGCATCGCCTGTTTTGTAATGAGTGGAACCTATTGTTTTGTGCATTAAACCCATGTGGACTAGTTTCAAAAGCACACACTCATGTCACTGTTCTGCAAGAGGTACAGCACATTACTCCCATATTGCCTTACCAGCATGCACTGCTGTCACTGTTCTGCATGAGGTACTGCACATTACTCCCACATTGCCTTACCAGCACACACTACTGCCACTGTTCTGCATGAGGTACTGCACATTACTCCCACATTGCCTTACCAGCATGCACTGCTGTCACTGTTCTGCAAGAGGTACCACACATTACTCCCACATTGCCTTACCAGCACACACTGCTGACACTGGTCTGCAAGAAGTACTGCAAATTACTCCCACATTGCCTTACCAGCACACACTGCTGCCACTGTTCTGCAAGAAGTACTACACATTACTCCCACATTGCCTTACCAGCACACACTGCTGCCACTATTCTGCATGAGGTACCACACATTACTCCCACATTTCCTTACCAGCATGTACTGCTGCCACTGTTCTGCAAGAAGTACTGCACATTACTCCCACATTGTCTTATCAGCACACACTGCTGCCACTGTTTTGCAAGAGGTACTGCACATTACTCCCACATTGCCTTACCAGCATGCACTGCTGTCACTGTCCTCCAGCCTGCATTTTTGCGTTGCACCCATATTGTCTGCCACAGAAGCTGACACCATGTTATTCAACAGGCAGTACTGTGCATTACATCCATGCTGTCAAGTCTCCCTGGCACATACAGCCATTGCTGTTCTACAGACTGCACACGACACTGTGAATAACACCCATTTTGTCATCCAACGAACATGTACTCATGTCATACCGTGATGTAGCTAACTAGCTATTGTAATCTGTTTGTTTGCTGTGTGCAGCGGAAGGAATATCTTTCCTAACTTCATTCTCTCATTCTGTTCTTCACACTGATAAAGGATCAGGTGTTTTTGTGTCAAACTGTGAAACTGGCATTGTAATTCAGAGACCCCACATACTGACAATGACTGTGGAATGGTATATAGAAATGGGAGTTACAATGCCCTGTCCCATATGTTGAGAGGCAATGTGTGGCAGTGGGCTCATGTCAGTTTCTGGTAGCTATGCATATCCCAGGAGATCTTAACTGTTTTCAGACAGGCTCAGCAGAACCATCCTGATGTGTCACAAGTGGTTTCTGAACCCACTGGTGCCACAAGCCATCTGTGAATACTGGGGCAAACCAGGCTCCAATCTGTCTGCATTCCCATCCAGCACAAAATTAATGCAGCACCTACCTTTGCTTAGTCTGTCCAGCCATGCAGTCCCCAAAGGATGCTGTGGTCACAGTGACCTTCCAAGATCCTTTATAATTTTCAGCATGTAGCACTCATCCCCACTCTTATACAGAAGGCAAAACTGTGCAGAGCAATGGTAATACTAATTTCCAGCCCAAATAAAGACAGTTTTCATGTAGTTTTTTTAAACTTCTAG
>NC_056744.1:1775872068-1775909568 GCF_019279795.1 Protopterus annectens | reverse complement strand
GTCTAGGAAACAGAGAAGTTTGCTCTGTTAATTAGGACCATTGATGAAACTCATAGATGTTCAGGGGGTGAAATGGCCACCATTATGTCTTATTATACCATTTAGTTATCTGAAGTCGATTCGCGTTGATATTCAAGTTTAGGACAGAGATGTATCCTGAGTGAAATGATATAAGATAACAATCTCTTTGAGATGGGCTGGCTAACTAGTTGAATGTCCGCTGATATCACAGCAAATCCCTACGTTATCCACAGATAGGACCAGATGAGTTGTTACATGCCCTGGTACACAGATCACCAATCTCTATAACTCCTCATCTTGACGAAATATATGCTCATATTCATTGATACACTTCACAAACCCTGTAACAGGACATCTCATCAGGACTGACTGTGTCGATATGTATCCTGGTGCATATGTCACAAACCCCATTACATAACCCAGTGTCAGGACTGACTGTGTCAATATGTATCTTGGTGCATATGTCACAAACCCCATGACATAACCCAGTGTCAGGACTGACTGTGTCAATATGTATCCTGGTGCATATGTCACAAACCCCATGACATAACCCAGTGTCAGGACTGGCTGTGTAGATGTGAATCCTGGTGCACGTATTACAAGCCCCATGACAAAACCCCTCATCAGGATTGAGGAAATAGTCACTTATTCTGGGGCAAATGATCAAGCTGTATAACCCCTTGTCTTTTCCAAATGAATAGTCATGTGCCCTGGGGCATATATCACAAATCCCAAACACCTGTCATAAGTAATACGCAATGAGATGTGGCACAAATCTGGAAAACAACTCAAAAGGACTGTCTAAATTTCCATATGTCCTAGTCACATATGATACACCCTAAACCCCTTGTCAGGACAAGTTGACTAGACGTGTCCTGGTACACATATTGCAAGCCCTGTACCTGGTAAATTAAACATGTTTTCTGGGGCACACATTACAAGTCCTCCTCCCCTTGTTAGAACTGGCTGACAAGATGTGTGTCTTTACGCTCAAAGATTATTTTCAGCCCACTGTTTCCTCCCTCAGTTTCTGCTCCTAAATTTGTTGCCTGTCACTGAAGGGGTGAGTGTCAGCTCACCCCACTTTAAAAAAATAGCAATGAAATTTGCCATTTGAACCCTTCTTGCCTCATAGAAAAATGTCGACAGCCCCAAGTCTGATACACATACCTCCTGAATTCTCTGTACATCTAGTCTTGTTATATTCAGGATAGGATGCCATATGAGTAACTTCCCCCATTGTCGCAGTATTAACATTTATATAATTTGTTCATAGTTGCCCCATATCATTCTATTTATAGAATTACACAGCTGCTGTGTCAGAATCATTTCCGACAAAACAAAAAGCATATTTGGTAGCCATGCTTTCGCCACAGTCTGATAATTGACAATGCAGTGCTTGAGTAAATACAACAGTATAACTGTTAAATCATTCCCACCATGGCAAATTAAAATAAGATGTGGATGTTCTTTCGGAGACGTTCTGCAATGATTAAATGCTGGGATTTCCTTTACAGCTTTCTCCGTCTTGACAATGTTTTCTCTGTGACACCTGCAGGTCGTGGCAAATTGTCCACCTTAAGCATCATTGTGGTATTTCATGTCTTCTAACAAAACCTCACTCTTCTGCCTTATCAGATAAGGAGAATAAGTTACTACAGTTTTAATTTGATTTGTAAACTATCTGAGTGAAGTGATAAAATAAATTGTAAATTACCATATATACTTAGTGAATTGCACCTTGGAAATTAGTCTGATTGGCAATTTCCTGAAATCCTGTAATGGAGAACTCTGAAATAAACTCTCTGTTTAGTCAACAGTGACTTCATTGGCACACATATACCTGATTCTTTTGAGGTTATAATTTACTGATTTTAGATTTGATATTCTAAAAACCCACTGGTGCAAAAGTTACATAGTTATGTAAAAGACTCTTGGTATTTTTAAGTAATATACATAATTCATCTGTTAGTAACACCTTTATCATGTTCACATTAGCTGTTAAATTGTTAGATACTTGTATTCCACAGGAAGAGGGGATGGAACACTTCAGGTTATTTTCGGCCAAATTTAGCTCCTATAATAGCCACATCATAAGTACCATCTGTGAACTGATGGAAATAATGGTAGAGAATACGTTTTTCCTATTTCAGGAAGAGATTTATTAGCAGAAAAAAAAACAGATGTGGCAATGGAGGGCACTGTGGCCCCTTCTTTTGCAAACATAGTCATGGGGTGGTGGGAGACCCAAGTACTAAAAAAATTTTTCTTGGTTTGGAAAAGTTGTCCTAGATAAAAGATTTGTGGATGACTTGTTCTTTTTAGTAAATGGTGGGATTGAGCAGGTTGAAAATATGTTTTCAGAAATTAATTCTAGTAGTGAATTTGTATCCTTTACCAACGGGGGATGTAGGTTTAAGTGTCAGTTTTTTGGCCATTAGACTCACACGGGAGTGTGAAAACTTACAATTTCACAGTTGCATATATAGAAAAGAATGTTTTGTTAACAGTTACCTACATTATGAGAGCACTCATCCTGAATACATGAGAAAGAACATTCCTACAGGGCAGATTATCAGGGCCTCAAGAATAAACAGACATTTCTTCACTGCTTGGTTGCCTTTGGATGTTTTTGGTTTGGATTTGTGCTTCATACATCCATGGGATTTGGTGTTTTTATATTCTAAAAGGTACTTGCATCTCTGCGAATAGTATTTAGAGCCCCTCTGTGAACTGTTGTTCAAAGACTTTAGCTAGTGGTCTGTCTGAATATTTGTGTACTATGGATTAAACCCGACTGTCTTACTGATGTTAGTGAGGATGGTTCATTTGGTCTTAGCACCCTCAGAAAAGCCACCCCCACATGTTAACCAAGTAATAAAAACTAATCCTTGTACACTTGTGATGATACTTGTAATTTTGAAGGGAACATTGAGTGTTTTTTTTATATGTAAAACAATGGCCCATACTAATTATTCCAATTAATTGATAATTAATGGGCCCAGGTTGCCCAGAGCAGTCTTTGCTGCCAGACTCCCAAGAAACTCTGCCTTACTGGGTACCCTGCCTATTATATCTCTTCAGTCCTTTAGTAATCATTGTCAATGCCATTTTGGACTAGATCCCTGCTTCCTTTAGGTTTCGCTTCTATTACTTCCTGTATGACACATTACTTTGAAGCTGTCTGACCTCTGATCACTCAACTGTTATTAACTTTACCCTCTCATAATAGTTCATATGTCAGACTCCTCTTCTGGGCATGCCTTTGAGAACAGCCCAGCAAAAATACTGAAGTCTGTCTCCCAATTTTTCCATTAACTTTACCAAGAAGGATCAGGCTGACAGAAGAATCAAACTATTTGGGTTTATTCTCCTTATTTGTCACTCTTTGTGAACATAATTTCTCTTGTTGTGGCATCTTAACTGTGAGGGGACCAATGCAAGTCACATGTTTGCTGTGTATTGATGAAGTCTGGTGTAATGCTGACTTACATTATTTCATATTCCCTTCAGTTATTCTTACTCTTTTACATTCTGTGTATCTCTTCATTATCCCAGAAACAAATTTGCAGCACAATGGCTGTGTTTTCATCTTTCCTACAACTGGAGATGACTTTTTTCCAGTTCTTCATTTAATGTTTGCAGTTTTGGTTTTCTCCTTGGTATATACAAAACTTTCAACCACAATGTCAGAATCTATCAATGAATATAGCCATACTTGGCAAATATGTCCTAAGGACTTCCACAAACAAAGTTTATTTTACCTAGCTTTGCACTACAATGCAGACAAATAATTACATTGCATGACATTTAGACAAACAATCAAATTAAGGAGGCAGGTGGCATTAAATTTATTTCACAGAAAAACACCTTAGGTCACAAGAATCAGAAAAAGTATTTTGTGGAACCACTGAAGACAGAGAAGATAAAGTAAATTATTCATAAAAGGGCTGACTCCATTTACAAGGTTGTCTCCTACACATTCTATACCTCTGTAACTGTCAGTATGTTAGACCCAGGCATGGCTGTTTTACCAGCTCTTAAGCACAGAAAACTGTGGTCAGTTTCTTTAGTGGTATAGGATCCTTTACTACCGATTATCTAAAATACACAATTTATTTATATATTTAACTTTGTTTACCAGAGTAGAACACTGATCACATGGACCATTTTCAGACTCAGTCCCAGAGAAAAACAAAAAGTAGAACTGAAAACAGATGATGATTGTAGACATAGCAGAAATGCAAACCATTGTGAGTAAAGCAAATCTATACAAGCAACAGCTATTCTAAAAATTATGTTGGGAGTGAAGGAGGTAGGTGAGCCGTACATTTAAATGAGAGAAGGTCCTGCAGTTTCCCATCTATCAAGGCTCCATCTCTCCATAAAAAAGTTCCTGCTGTATTATCCACTGATTACAAAAGACTGTAGGAAAAAAATTATTTGTTATCCACAGAAAAATCCTAAGGACTGACATAGCTTTCATTTAGGAACTAACAAAGGTCTGAGTTCAGACACCAGCAAAGATGACATATGTCAGTAACAACAGAGCTCCAAGAAAGGAAGTCAGGAATTCATCTTCTGCTTCTATGGGGAAGAACACAAATTTGGCTGACTTATAATATTGTTGAATAACTTTGTTATGGTTAGAAAATTCTGTCTACTGTTTAATCATTTTGATCATGAGGACTCCTCAATCCTCCTGCACATTTCCATAACAATTCCCTATAATGAATCCATTAATGCTGTGGATGAAACTTTAAAATGAGTCCATGTTTTCCTTATCTTCAAAAACAGAAGAAGATATTTACAAATGACAGAATCTGTAGGGAGGACAGAAAGTATCTTCTAGACCTTAAGAGCTTCCAGTATTTATGGAAGTAAAATACCATATAGTGAGTCACCACACATAGGTTAGGCAGATCTTGCACAAGTATTACATACCATATAGTTAGTCACCAGCACATAGGTTAAGCAGATCTTGCACAAGTATTATATACCATATAGTTAGTCACCAGCACATAGGTTAGGCAGATCTTGCACAAGTATTATATATGATATAGTTAGTCACCAGCACATAGGTTAGTCACCAGCACATAGGTTAGGCAGATCTTGCACAAGTATTATATACGATATAGTTAGTCACCAGCACATAGGTTAGGCAGATCTTGCACAAGTAGTATATACCATATAGTTAGTCACCAGCACATAGGTTAGGCAGATCTTGCACAAGTATTATATACCATATAGTTAGTCACCAGCACAAAGGTTAGGCAGATCTTGCACAAGTAGTATATACCATATAGTTAGTCACCAGCACATAGGTTAGGCAGATCTTGCACAAGTAGTATATACCATATAGTTAGTCACCAGCACATAGGTTAGGCAGATCTTGCACAAGTAGTATATACCATATAGTTAATCACCAGCACATAGGTTAGGCAGATCTTGCACGAGTAGTATATACCATATAGTTAGTCACCAGCACAAAGGTTAGGCAGATCTTGCACAAGTAGTATATACCATATAGTTAGTCACCAGCACATAGGTTAGGCAGATCTTGCACAAGTATTATATACCATATAGTTAGTCACCAGCACAAAGGTTAGGCAGATCTTGTACAAGTAGTATATACCATATAGTTAGTCACCAGCACATCGGTTAGGCAGATCTTGCACAAGTATTATATACCATATAGTTAGTCACCAGCACAAAAGTTAGGCAGATCTTGCACAAGTAGTATATACCATATAGTTAGTCACCAGCACATAGGTTAGGCAGATCTTGCACAAGTAGTATATATCATATAGTTAGTCACCAGCACATAGGTTAGGCAGATCTTGCACAAGTATTATATACCATATAGTTAGTCACCAGCACATAGGTTAGGCAGATCTTGAACAAGTAGCATATACCATATAGTAAGTCACCAGCACATAGGTTAGGCAGATCTTGCACAAGTAGTATATACCATATAGTTAGTCACCAGCACATAGGTTAGGCAGATCTTGCACAAGTAGTATATACCATATAGTTAGTCACCAGCACATAGGTTAGGCAGATCTTGCACAAGTATTATATACCATATAGTTAGTCACCAGCACAAAGGTTAGGCAGATCTTGCACAAGTAGTATATACCATATAGTTAGTCACCAGCACATAGGTTAGGCAGATCTTGCACAAGTATTATATACCATATAGTTAGTCACCAGCACATAGGTTAGGCAGATCTTGCACAAGTAGTATATACCATATAGTTAATCACCAGCACATAGGTTAGGCAGATCTTGCACGAGTAGTATATACCATATAGTTAGTCACCAGCCCAAAGGTTAGGCAGATCTTGCACAAGTAGTATATACCATATAGTTAGTCACCAGCACATAGGTTAGGCAGATCTTGCACAAGTATTATATACCATATAGTTAGTCACCAGCACATAGGTTAGGCAGATCTTGCACAAGTAGTATATACCATATAGTTAGTCACCAGCACATCGGTTAGGCAGATCTTGCACAAGTATTATATACCATATAGTTAGTCACCAGCACAAAAGTTAGGCAGATCTTGCACAAGTAGTATATACCATATAGTTAGTCACCAGCACATAGGTTAGGCAGCTCTTGCACAAGTAGTATATACCATATAGTTAGTCACCAGCACATAGGTTAGACAGATCTTGCACAAGTATTATATACCATATAGTTAGTCACCAGCACATAGGTTAGGCAGATCTTGCACAAGTATTATATACCATATAGTTAGTCACCAGCACATAGGTTAGGCAGATCTTGCACAAGCATTATATACCATATAGTTAGTCACCAGCACATAGGTTAGGCAGATCTTGCACAAGTAGTATATACCATATAGTTAGTCACCAACACATAGGTTAGGCAGATCTTGCACAAGTATTATATACCATATAGTTAGTCACCAGCACATAGGTTAGGCAGATCTTGCACAAGTAGTATATACCATACATTAGTCACCAGCACATAGGTTAGGCAGATCTTGCACAAGTATTATATACCATATAGTTAGTCACCAGCACATAGGTTAGGCAGATCTTGCACAAGTAGTATATACCATATAGTTAGTCACCAGCACATCGGTTAGGCAGATCTTGCACAAGTATTATATACCATATAGTTAGTCACCAGCACAAAAGTTAGGCAGATCTTGCACAAGTAGTATATACCATATAGTTAGTCACCAGCACATAGGTTAGGCAGCTCTTGCACAAGTAGTATATACCATATAGTTAGTCACCAGCACATAGGTTAGGCAAATCTTGCACAAGTATTATATACCATATAGTTAGTCACCAGCACATAGTTTAGGCAGATCTTGCACAAGTATTATATACCATATAGTTAGTCACCAGCACATAGGTTAGGCAGATCTTGCAGAAGCATTATATACCATATAGTTAGTCACCAGCACATAGGTTAGGCAGATCTTGCACAAGTAGTATATACCATATAGTTAGTCACCAGCACATAGGTTAGGCAGATCTTGCACAAGTATTATATACCATATAGTTAGTCCCCAGCACATAGGTTAGGCAGATCTTGCACAAGTAGTATATACCATACATTAGTCACCAGCACACAGGTTAGGCAGATCTTGCACAAGTACTTACAAGACCTGGTAAAAGCAGCTGTCATTTGCACATTAATTTGAAGGCTGATGAGATAAGACTGTCTACAGCTCATTCACCTGCCATTGTTGACAAACATCCATCTTTTCTGTGCAACCTGAAGTACCTGTAGGAACACTTCCCTTTTACAAAAAGGGGATTATTTGTTTTATTTATGTATGTATTTTATTTTGTTGTATTCCTATTTGTTTACAAGGGATAGGCAATGGTCATAGAATGACCAATAAAACTCACTGCCTGGGTTACTTGCAGAACTGTAACAAAAGAGGTTTTCATTTAAAACAGTTATAGGTTATCCAAGGCAACTAAAGATTGTGCATTCGAAAAGAGTTATTATGTACATAAACAAAAATGCTCATAAAGAGGTTGTTGGACCTGCTCAGATAAGAGGGATGTTCCTCAAGCACTACAGAGGCTAGGACAAAAGCTAAATGGTGTATGTGCTGTTTTACCAAAATTCATTTCAGTAACAGAGTCAGTCTACCTAGCAGACTCTAAAAACAAATATGTCTTTCTATTTCCTAAGACTGCTGAAGCTATAGGCCTCTGAATTTTAAAATGCTTTTATAATTTAGGGGATGCTATATTTTCAGTAGCTATGGTATAAGTGGTCTTACAAAGACATATTTGGCTGTGGTCAGAAAAGTTTCGTAAGATCATAAAGCTCAAAATGTAGATGTCTTTGTCACAAGTGTTCTGTTTTTTTGCACCCCTAATGATCACCTCTTAAAGTCATTATATTAAAAACAAAACAGAAAGTTCCTGAATACTACGGCTGTACCATTCAGCAGTTCTACTTTGTTGTACAAACCACCCGGGTTTCAAGTGATACGACTTATAAAGCTAAAACCTAGTCAACAGCCTCCAGCAATGAAGCAGAAGTAGGTCTGACACGTCTCTTGATAAGGATGTTTAAATTAGTTGTCTTTAAAGCACTCTCACTACTGTATAATGTATGATTTTGCTGTGAAAGTGTTTCAGTCTTTCTTTCTCTCTTGGTTCTGTATGTTTTTATAGCACTGCATAGTACAAGATTCAAGTCTTCATTAAATACCTCTCAACTGTCCAGATTGTCTAGATTTTTGCCTCATATTTTTGGTCTCTTTGTCATAAAATGTGCGGTTTTCTGGCAAATCACTGAGAATTGAAGTCACTAAACAATGCAATACATTTGAGATTCAGATTCATATCCTTCAGAAAATGCATGCTAACACAAATCTTGTTATTCTAGCAGCTTTCTAAGTTTATAAGAGTAATATTTAAAATCTGTTATTTTGAGCCTTTGTCCCACATTATTTTAGGTTTTGTCCAGATTTCTTATGTGAAGAGGTTGAGAGGTATGTTTCATCATGTATATCTTAACTTTGAAAACCTGCATTCAAAGTATAGCTTCTGTCATCATTCATTCATTCATTCGCTGATTACGTACTTAATCCAATGCAGGGTCAAAGTGGAGATGGAATCTATTGCAACACATGCAGGGTGGGAACCATTAAAGTTTATTCTGAATTATACCATGGCCCCCCATTAATATTCCAAAACGTGCATGCTGATTGGCCAGCGTGCACGTTGTAAATCAACGTATACTAATCGCCCGGACTTTTTCCATTAGTATAAGTCTTTTTTTAAAACACTGTCTCGCTATGTTAAAAGAGTTTAACATAGCGATACAGGTTTAAAAAAAGCAACGGAGATCTCCGTTGCTTTTTTTAAAGCTGTCTCGCTATGTTAAACTCCTTTAACATAGCGACACAGTGTGTAAAAAGCAACGGAGATCTTGCTTTCTCCGTTGCTTTTTTTTAAACCTGTCTCGCTATGTTAAATGGGTTTAACATAGCGAGACAGCTTTAAAATAAGCAACGGAGATCTCCGTTGCTTATTTTAAAGCTGTCTCGCTATGTTAATCCCATTTAACATAGCGAGACAGGTTTAAAAAAAAAAAGCAATGGAGAACGCAAGATCTCCATTGCTTTTTACTGTTTTGCTATGTTAAATGGGTTTAACATAGCGAGACAGCTTTAAAATAAGCAACGGACATCTCCGTTGCTTATTTTAAAGCTGTCTCGCTATGTTAAACCCATTTAACATAGCGAAACAGTAAAAAAGCAATGGAGATCTTGCTTTCTCCATTGCTTTTGGCCACAGCTCTGATGTACTGCGTAGGCATGCACAGTATATCAGAACTGCCGCGGATGCCAGACAGCTGCGGAAGGGCAGCAAAGAGGCATTATACAATGCCATTATTTAAGAAAAGTAATTGTTTCTTTTCTTAAATAATGTCATAGTATAATAGCAATAACCCACTTCTGGGTGTGGGTAATGCGGGATTTACCCACGGTTGTCTTTGTTTGGTCCCTCGGGCGAAAACACTCCAACCGTGGGTAAATCCCGCATTACCCACACCCAGGCATGGGTTATTGCTATATTGTGCACCGGCCTGTCAGAGAATACACACACACACTCGCACAGACACACACACACACACACACACACACACACACACACACACACACACACACACACACACACACATGCACTCACAAACACACACACGCACGCGTGCACGTACACACGCAGATGCACATGCACACACGCGCCCGCGTACACACGCACACACACACAAACACACGCGCACACACACGCATACACACATGCACATACACACGCACACACACACACACACACGCACACACGCACAAACACACACACACGCACACACGCACAAACACACACACGCGTGCACACTCACACACACACACACACACACACACACACACACACACACACACACACACACACACACACACACACACACACACACTCTGTCTGCCTCTCTCTGCCTCTGTCTCTCACATGGAACAATAACCTGTGGGTTATGTAGAGCAAGACCTCTTTGCACATATGGGAGGAAACAGAAGCACATGGCCAAAACACACACATACAAAGGGAAGACATGTAGATTCTGCATAAAATGAACCCAGGCCAAGAACCAAATCATGAAGCTTTGCACTGTGAGGCAGCAGTCCTAACCTCTGGTCTACTCTTTTGTCCTTTGGGTCATCATTACTGGGGTTTATATTAAATCATCAAACGCTTAGAAAAGCGAACGATGATTTATCAACCCTATGTAAGCGAAAGCTTACAAACTCAAATGCTTAGAACAAAGATTTTTTTCCAAGGGAAAAAAAATCGCTGTTCCAAAAAAAAAAAAAACACTTAAAACATAACAAAGTGGGGGGCTTTGCCCCCAACACCCTCGACATGGGGGGCTGTGCCCCCACACCACCCTACTTAAATATACCAACTCAGAGATCACACTACAGTGATGAAAACAGCAAAATAACAGAAGCAGCCAAGCGATTTCTTTCCCAGGGAAAGAATTTGCTTATATGTCGCGTCATCATTTTGCCTTTTCGTCTTTTCAAGTTCGACCAAGACACATTTGAAAGAATGCGTCTTCGGTCATCTAATAGGAACTCCATTACTGTGGTCATCTGATATTTTTTCACAAGGATAGTTTATATTTATTTTAATGTTAACAGTTTTCATCCCTTTTATTACAGGCCTATCATTTATTATTATTACTATTATTATTATATTAACCCAAGATTAGTACACAGTTGACTTTGGATAGATATTTATAAAATCCTTGAATGTACTAATAGATGGAAAGGAATTATGGTAATTTTGCAAGGAACATTTGCTTATATAAAATAAATTTAAATCCTGGTGATTGTATGCAATCTTTTACTTTATTGCCTTAAGTTGCAGAAATAAACACAGAAATACTATACATATTTGTTATATGAGCTATTATTTTAGCCTTACAAGCCTGTTTACTGATGGCTGCATAGTCTTACAAAGATACCCAGCAAAGTTTTTCATTGATTGTTTTATACTGCTTTTTAAAGATTTAGAATCTTTAAAATTCTAATGGAAATTATTTTACATTACTTTCTTAAAGATTCATAACAGTTAAAACTCTACCTTTGTGGTGTGGGTTAAAATTCGAATGGAAATATTTTTTATGTAATGTACATTTCAGTGAACTGTATTCTCTGTGCTCTGGTAGTATCTACACTATTTATTTATTTATTATTTATTTATTTATTTATTTAAATTTGTTGACCGGGAGTGTCCGACTGGACGTGGGTCCATTTTCAGCGGAGGCCCGGGGAGAAAAGCTCCACAGTAAAATAAACAGACAGTAGTTACATTGGATTACATAGTGATTAACAATTTAACATAGACATTACTTACAACATATTTACAGATGAAGAACATAGTACATCAGTAGACAACTAGAATCTTTATCTGTGAAGTACATAACAGGCATTAACAAATGTAACAATGAGAAGTTCCTGCTGTATAATAAGTACTAGGCTTATGAGCATCTGAGCTTGCTATCATCAAGGTAGTTAGTGGAGGTGAATACACTAATAGCATGAATGGCTTAGCTTTGTCAATATCTATAGCCCATCCCATTTCCATCCTCATTAACCACTCAGTTCGTGAATCCATGGTACCCTCACTCTGGAAACAATTCTTTACTATACCCATCCAAGGTACCCTCACTCTGGAAACAATTCTTTACTATACCCATCCACAAAGGAAGTAACTCCACTGAACTATCTAACTACCGGCCTATAGTGATAGCGTCTGCCCTATCACAAATACTTGAAAAATGTGTACATAAATCCTGGACTATCTAATTCAAGAAAATCTACTCACCTTCACCCAACATGCCTTACGTTCTCACCTCATTAACACAACGGCCCTCATTTCCTCTATCCACTCTATCTCCCTAGCCAGAGACAGCAACAAACTCATCTCTTATCTCTTCCTAGACCTCTCCAAAGCTTTCAACACTGTCTCTCACCCTATGCTCCTTTCCAAACTCTCTGACCTCAGTCTTTCCAGTTCAACTATCACCTGATTTATTAGCTACCTCTCCAACAGACAGCAGTCTGTTAAATGACTGTCCTCACTATCTCCCTTCCTCCCCATCAAGATGGAAGTCTCTCAAGGATCAGTACTTGGTCCCTTACTGTTCAACATCTTCACTAATCACCTATACACATCCTGTCCTCACACATCTCTCATACAATATGCTGATGACTCCACAGTCATCTCCACCTCAGATACCCTCTCTGACCTGCACACCCTCACCCAAAAATCCTTCAACTCTATTGAAAACTGGCGCTAAAATAACCGACTATACTCAATCCCAGACCATACTCAAGACCAGAGTTCTCCTATTTCTCTCCAAATCCCTCACCCACCTCAAACCCATATTCTCCATTTCATCCCTCAACCACACAGTCATTAAGGCTGAAACTCACACTAAGCTTCTTGGTGAAATCATAGAT
Source organism: Protopterus annectens (assembly GCF_019279795.1). Lineage (NCBI taxonomy): Eukaryota > Metazoa > Chordata > Ceratodontiformes > Protopteridae > Protopterus > Protopterus annectens. The sequence continues at coordinate 1,775,896,514 of NC_056744.1, read as the reverse complement.
GACCAACTCAGGTTTGACCTTCGCATGCTCCATTGCATCAAGAAAACCCACCAAAAACTAGGCTTGCTGTACACAAATAAAAAGTTCTACACAATTGACTCACAACTTTCTCTTTCCTGCATCTACCTCCCCCATAGCCTCTTCTACAGCTCAAAAATCTTAACTAACCTACAGTCCTCTCTCCTAACTAAACTCAAAACCACCTATAACAAAGTTGCTGGATTTGCTGCTAACCAGACCTGTAACCAGGGTTGCCAGACTTCTAAATGAACAGGTAGGAACGGGACCAAAAAAAAAAAAAAGGTCCTTCATCCTTCATGCTAATTGAAGACCAAAAAAAAAAGTCTATTGGAACTGCTACCGCATTAAACAAAGTAATTCCACTTTACAATTTTTGATTGGCTAGTATGCCGGTATGCGAGCCAATCAAAAATTGCACAGCAGAGACTCTTCTGTTTAATGTGGAACAGCTCGCTGTTTCACATTGAACAGAAGTGGCTTCACTTTGAGATTTATGATTGGCCCATATGCCAGTATACGAGCCAATCAAAAATCACAAAGCAGAGGTTGTTGCACCGGTATTTTAACAGGCAGTGCGGGACTTGGGATCAGGCTGCTGATCTTTGGACAGTCCCCAGTCAAATAGGGATGTCTGGCATCCCTGCCTGTAACTCTCACCACTATCATGCTCTGAAGACCTTAAACTAGTTAGAATTCTGCCACCAACTGTTACTCTCTCAACTACTCATCATTCATTCCATCCCCAACAAGCCCTCCTCTTGCCCAGACATCTCATCTCTTGTCTCTCTCTATACACCCCTAGAATCCTCAGGAGTTCTCACCAAAATCACTTAGAAATATATAAGCCCAAAAGATCAATAGGTCAAATTCTGTATAGCTATTTTTCTGCCCTTTCCTGGACCAAGCTTCTCCTAACCTTATGAAAAATAACTCAGTCTCAGGAATTCAAGAAAGCTCTCAAAGATTACCTAAGCAGTACCTGGACACATCACTGTAAACACCCACTGTGAACATCCTACCAGTAACCTCCCCCAACTTCTCCTACTGTCTCAGACCTTCATACTATAACCTCTGAACCCCACCACTACTGGCTCCCTCTCACCTTCACTCCTTCCTCGTTCTGCTCTGTCATTCATGTCACCAAACTTCTTTATTCTCATCTTCCTCTCCTAACTTGAGTATAGACTCCTATCCCCCCTTACCTTGAACTTCTAAACTTACCTTCTGTTCCTTATAGTATATATGAATGTTTCATGCAAATTAATTAGACTAATAGCATTTCTCTAGCTTCTAAGCTTACCTTCTGCTCTTTAATGTATATATGATTGTCTCATGTAAGTAGGTTGACAAACTGCATCTGGTATGCTCTGTGTACCTCTGAACTTGCAGAAAATCTTTGCAACCTAGAATTCTGCTACACTATATTATTCTCTTCAGTGTCCTCAGATATTACTAGTTGTTCCAATTTTCTGTGTATTATAGTAGAGTTTTTTTCCCCGAGCCTTTGCTTAAAAAGACCTCTAGCTCAGTCAGACTATCCTGGTCAACAAATGTCAAATAAATAAATAAAAATAAATAACATCTATTTGCTGGAATCCATTAACCCAATTAACTTCAGCACTGTATATTGTATTTTTTGTATGTTGTTATATATTTCTAATTCATGTATTGTGTAAATAATATATTCTCCATGCAGTGGCAAAAATAAGGTCTACTTGGGGTCAGTCAGTCCAGTAGCAAACGTATAGAATAATTATGCCCAAAGCAGAGCTCAACATTTTCTTTCCCAGCATATCTCTCAATCTCTTAGAGCAAGAAATCTGGCCAAAGACAAATAAAAGTAGGACAAAGGCCCAGAAATAGGGGCAATTTTTAAATATTGCTCCAACAAACTTAGAAAGTTGATAGAATAACAAGTTTTGCATTAGCATTTCTGAAGGATACAAAAAGTAAGAAAATGAAATGTCTGTCATTCTGTCAGTCTTTAATCATTTGCCACTAATTTGCCAAAAAAAAACATAATTTTTTTAAAAAAATGGATAAAAAATATGAGTCCAAAATCCGGTGATTTTGCAAAAATCTGTACATTTGAGAGGCATGTTCCCCAGACTGTATTTTCCTGACTACAGAACAACAACCAGACTTCCACATACTAGCAAAGTATGACTCAACACTCCACCCCTACCCCATCCCCACTGTGACATTTCTACTCTGGTCAGCTTCTTCAGAAGATACCAATATGGTGCTGAATAAAATCTTATTAAACTATTTTAGTTTCCCTTTTTATTATTTTGTCTATCACATCTGAAAGTTTCTTGCTAGGGAAAACCACACATAGCAAGGTATCTGTAATTCTCTTTTGTTATTTACATACACTGTGGTGAATACATACCTCTCAACTGTCCAGATTTTTGCCTCATTTTTTTGTTCTGTTCTTCATAAAATTTGTGAATTTCTGGCAAATCACTGGGATGATCCAAGGATTGAAGTAATTAAATAATGGGGTCTATATTAGAATGTCAAATTCGGTTGTCCGTCTCTGTTGTTTTGCTATATTCAGCGCTGTGGTGGAAAGTTACGGGTCAGGTTCAGGTAAGTGTGCGATTGCATGTGGGTTAGGTGAGTTAGGGTTAGGGGGCGAGGGAGGTATGTGTGCGATTGTGTGGACGTGAGGGTTAGGGCGGGTTAGGTGAGTTAGGGTTAGGGTGCGGGTTAGATATGTGTGCGATTGTGTGGATGTGTGGGTTAGGGCAGGTTAGGTGAGTTAGGGTTAGGGCGCGGGTGAGGTGAGTGTGCGATAGTGACGGACCTTAGGGTTAGGGTTTGGGTTAAGGTAAGTGGATAGTTAGTGGTGTTTGTACAGTTTAGTGTAGGGTTAGGTGAAAGATTTTGGGTGTATGTGTGTGGATTGCTGTCTGTTTAGTGTGCTTGTGTTGTACGTATGTGTTTTGGAACAGCAAATTTTTTCCCTAGGAAAAAATTTGCTGTTCTGACTGTTCGAGGGTTTCAGCATTCGCTGAATGTGTGTCGATATTAGAACATTCGAAAATGTGAATTTTCTTTGTTCTAATATAGACCCATTATGAATATACAGATATTATATGAGATAGTTGTTACTAAAAGGGCAAAATCATTTTGCCACTGCTTGCAAAACATTGTTAGTTTTAATTATTATTCCTATCTCTAAGCTCACTTTCATGTAGACTGCAAAACTTGGTTGCTATATTCATTGTGCAGTTTTCAAATCACTCTGAATTAAGATTTTCATATTTATAGTTGCAAGAAATATTTATGGAATAGAGAGTATTAGAAGGTGGACATTATAGTGTTACTTTTTATACTGACATTTGATTTGTTTTGTACTGGTGTTTGCTTTTTTTTGTCAAAGTATCCGCTGCTCTAAATTTCATCATTTTCTTACCTTAAATGCACAAGACATTGCGGCATCATAAAGCAGAACGGCTACTAACTTATTGTTAGTAAGATACTTTGGCCCAATTCCAAAAGACTTGTTCTCTGAGAGTTGGATGAGAGCAGCTGTTTTGGAATTTGGTCTCAGTAGTAAACCTCTTTATAGACAGGCCTTTTACTGAAGTAAGTCACTGACACTGAGAACAAGTCTTTTGGAATCAGGGAGACTTGTACAGCAACTCTTTTGGAATCTGACCCTTTCTTTTTGCATATCGATGAAGAAGCATGTAAGAATAAAAATCAGGAACAAAGAAGAATACGAACATATATGCTTCCACCCTGTACAGATGTTTATTTTCTTATATTCTTTAAAGCTTATAAAAAGCAGAAAGGGAAAATATTTGCTTCATCTTGTGATTTTAGGCAGATGTACTCATTTACGTTTTTGTCTTCCTTTGAATTCATGCATGGTCGTTCTATACACCTGCCAACTATGTGATTACCACAAGCAGTCATCACTGCAGGGAATCATGTCTAGAAGAATGAAACAGAATATGGGACACAGAAAGATGTGTCTTATGACATCCTACCTTTGCTGGTTCCTCACAGGGAAGATGGAACTACACTACTGCAATACATATCGGTGAGAAAAATGACATAAAGTGGGTAAATATAAATGCTACGTTACTGTTACAGTGACCTCTTCTGAAAGGTCTACTATGTTAAGTGTACTTACGTAACTATTTTCTGTGGGCCATGGCTTTCATTTTATGCTCCACTTCTGCCTTACTTTGCTTGTTTTGATCTTCTTTCTGTGGGATTTGACCATAAAATATATTAACATTCCTGCATTCGTTATCTAACAACGTTTATCCAGACAACGAGACAATGAGAACACAGGGGTTCCAGCAGTGATGCAGAGCCAGCATCCCCAAGGCTGAACCTTTGATCCTTTATTTCCATGGTATCGTATCAACACCTGCCACACAGGTTCTCCCACCTACTGTAATAGATCCAGTCAGACTGAACAGATTTACTACCTTCGTTAAGACAGCTACATTTTTCATGTTATTACCTGCTTCCCCCTCTGCTGATTTCTGTGACCATTCATCACTCTTCATCCTCCCCTGACTTCTCTCTTTTCTTTCCTATATATTTTTCTTCTTTCTTTTCATTGGGCTTTGCCTCAGAGCCATGTCCCTCACTCATTCCAAGAACGTATCCTGTTGTACAATCATATGCATCCATACCTGAAGTCAGGTGCAATTAGCCTTCTTCACTCTGTTCAACATTCTCCAGCTGATGATGATGATGATACTTCCACTTGTTCCTGATTTGGTCCCATTTCTAGAAGTTTGATGTTGCACATACATGTGCCACAGTCACTTTCTCCAGGTGATCTAGACTCCCTGCTGTTCAGGCTAGCACCTGGAATCTCTTATAGCTGGATTGTTTTACTGTAAAACAATGCCTTTCCATGTACAGCCCTTAAAGGAAGGTTAGAAGCTGAGTTCAGAATTCTGGATCTCTTGACTTTCAAAACTAAACAAACGGTGGCCTGATTTTTCAGTCATCGAGTGTCTTGCTACTGCACAGAAATGATTACCAGATACTTTAGTCAATCTGTTACTCATTAACTGGAATGGTTTTTAAATCTGTTTGTTAACCATGCTAGAGCTGCATGAATTCATGTCAAGGTTACCCTGGGAGCCCTTTTTGGTTAAGTAACTTGCTTAGAGGTATGCAGTAAGCAAATGGAGAATGTGAGAATCAAACCCAGTGTTGCTACAGGGTATAGATATTTAAGTCATGTTCTTAAAGCCCCTGTTATAACTCTGCTTCTGCTAACTATGCTTTCCCATTGCCTACACCAACATTTTCCCTTGTCTCTTGTTTAGCACTTGCAGGCCTAGTCTGAGACCATACTCCTTTTAATTACATATAGTGCATAGAGTGATATGTACTCTGTTCTATTATGCATAGTACAACAATTAAGTCACATTAACTAAATAGGTGATATATGCCTCACAGCACTTGGGTCTCTCATTTGGTTTGTGGCTAGAGTGCCTTCTGCGTGGAGCCTGCATGTCCTTCCTGTGTCCACATGGACTTTTGCTGAATATTTTAGTTTGTTCCCACATCACAGAAATGTACTGATAGGTGAATTGGTGATCCTCATATTGCTTGTTGTTCACTGGGACAAAACTCAGTTTAGAAATCTACATTTTCCTATTTCACTTTTAGTACTTAGTACCGTTCTTCTTTAATTTTGTCCCCTCTGTGCCTGTACTAACCCCTTTTTGTAAGTCTCCATGTAGACATCTGTCTTGCACTAATTTTTACTTCAGTTTTCTATTAGTTCACTCTGTTCCTGCAGTGCCACCTCTTACAATACTGGGTTTCTTTTGTTTCATCACTGAAACAGTTTTTTGGTAGCATACAGAATCCATTTAACCGTCTGAATGTAACCAGACTCTGGCCCTCTTTATGGCTCCTTTGCTAATTATAAGAATGTTACTGTCCTTCTTGTCCGTATCTTAAAATGGATGGGAACATCAAACTGTTGCATTATGTCATTATTAGGCATATTGGCCTGCCACACTGGTCTATGAATGTTTGCTCCTTCTGCATCTTCCACAGAACCTTAAAACAGGTAGAATCCTTTCTCATGATAACATCATGAGTCGGGTCAGGAGGACACAAATGTTTTCCCTGGAACTGTCAAAATGTCTATATGTGTGAGGGGATACTCCTTTTTAAAAGAAAGAGCACACCGCAGTTTGTTTATTATTAATCTTATGCTTACATATATATAGGAACCTTTGACAATGGTAATCATGCTTCTAAAATATAATACATTTTTACTAGCTTGGTTGTAGTACAATAACATACAGTTAACCCAATAATCCAAGTTGTAGTCTTATCACATTCCACAGAAACAGTGTCATTTGCAGCATGCGTATAATTTTTCACATATTTATAATAGTATTCTCAGTGTTAACGAAACAGGATTTTGCTTTGTGACCCCCTCCCACCACACCTGAAACAAGTTACTTCCCCAGTCCCTCCTTACTAACACCTTAACCTAACCATAAACCTTCTCCTGACAATAACCCAGTCCTTAACCTTACCTTACAAAAAACGTTTCCATAACACTACAACTATTCAGACAAATTTGTTCTGAATGGAGTGTTCAGTTATTCAGACAAATTTGGTCTAAATGCATTGTTAGGGTTTTGGTTGGGTCATTACCAAAATAAACTATTTTCCTTTTGAGATGTTTTTTGTTTTCAGTATTTTGTTTTTAGTAAGCTGTGTGTTTTTTTTTTCAAAATGAAAACATCAGTCCTTTTTGTTTTAATGCTTGTGCATATCAGTTCTTTGTCATGCACTCATATAGGTTAATTGCATTTTTCAAACTTGCCTTTCAAGGATGGACTTTTGCAAACACAGTTGGTAAAGTGAATGATTAAAGGCAGCATTCATCAAAATGTGAAAACTGTCATTTATAATAAATGTTTCAGCATTGGGGTTTTGTGTGTGTTTGTGTGTGTGTGTGTGTGTGTGTGTGTGTGTGTGTGCAAATGTGCGCATATGAACATGAGTATTTGTAAGTTAGGGTTAGAGTATGGGCTATGGAATGGGTAGAATTTTAAAAATGTGTGTGAGTAATGTCATTGGGGCTGAGTATTTGTGTGTGTGTTTGCAAGTTAGGGTTACAGTAAGGGAAAGGATCACAACAGATGTGTTCAATACCTGTGTTTGTGTGTGTGGGGTGTATGTATATCCCCTTATGTTTTTTAGTGGTACTTTAGGGAAAGGGTTTTTAGTATCCTAATGTAAAGGACTGGGGTTAGGGGCAAGGTTAGACATGAGGAAGATAGTACAGATCTAATGTTAGAGACCAACATATTCTATTATTGCATTTTTTTGTCTTTCAATTCTTTCTGATATGTGTGCTGTTTTTGGATTTGTTTTCCACTGTGTCAGCACTGTCCTTAGCACTTGTTTTATGAATGTGCTTCATTATAAAGAAATATGAGGTCACTTTGCATATGTTAAGCATTTTGTGGATATTTCATTTTTATTTTTTGTGTTATTTATTTATTTATTAGAGTGTGTGGTTTTAGGAGGGAAGGTATGTTTTTTTTTTCAGTTTAGTTTTAGTTTGGGGTTCATGGTCAGCAGAGAATTAGTGTAGTGTCTATTTTTTATTAAGTGGGTTATAAGTTTATTATTTGGTGGGACTGCGGGACCCTCTTGCATTATTTTCTTTTATCTTTTACATTAGGGTTTAGTGGATTAGGGATTAGGTTGGGTGGTGGGTTTATAAAGGGGACATTTAGTGTTCTGGTTAGGGAGTGGCATGAGTGGGTATTGTGGTGTTTCAGAGACTACGTAGATCTTTACAGTGGAATCAGTCATGGGTATAAAAATCCTGAGGTAAGAATATGGTTCCAGGATTTCAGTGTTTACTGCACTGTTCACAAGAAAACTGAATTCCTCAGGTCAGTGAAACCCTTTAACTTGGGAATTTTATTTTTATTTTCATCTGTTATGTTCACCAAAGACATTACTTATGTTGACCAGAGGGAAGGGGTGGATAGGTGTTTTGCATTTAGATGTGTCATTGCTTTGTAACTGAAGTGGGCATTTGGTTTCTTACACATTTTTCTTTCAGGTTGAGCTGTATGGATTGTATTTTGGCTGGAAAGTTCTTTACATTTTGAATTGGGAATTTTAATTCTTTTTTTGTGTGCTTTTTGTGTTGTTTACTTGATTGGGGAAAGCCTGTTCTGAAATATGTGTGAATATCTGGCACAGTTTGAAAGCTGATGACATTGATAGCCCATAATCTCATGTCTCGTCTCATTAATGTCATTTTTGTTTGTAATATGTAATGCTGTATCTGCTTACCCTTGGAGCTTTTCTCCCCGGGCCTCCGCTGAAAATGGACATGCATCCAGTCGGACTATCCCGGTCAACAAATGTAAAATAAATAAATAAAATAAATAAATTTTTCACCATCATGTTTTATATGGTGTCAAATGCAATTGCAAGTCATTTATGTCATCCCTTGCTTTAGAAATGATGTATCTACAGCCCCTAGGAATACCTCCCTCTATGGAGTAATTAGTCTGAGAACCTAAAACTGTGGATCCAGAAAATCAGCTTACTTCTCAATGTGAGGAAAATAACTGTGAAGCCTGAAGACGTACAGTGTGCTACATTTCTGCATATCACAACGGAAGAAGTTAAGTTTGTAATACATAGGATTTTTTTTAAGAAAGTGTTGTAGAGATGAAGCAGATGTTTCATCTATAAAGTAGCGTACGATGCTGCCAAATTTCATAATTCCTGCATTTCTTGTACTGTAGCAGTGACATACAGTTTTTTTGAATGATACAAAATAGCTGAATTAATGAAAATTAAAAAAAGCTGAAAAAAAGGATGTCCTAAAGTCACAGAGGTAGGGATGATGTCAGTAGTCACTCAAAAATGTAGAGGAAGCTCTATTGTTCCTCTGTTTGGAAATATAAAACCCCCTTTTTACCACAAGATATGTACGCTGGGGTTTGAAATAGCCATCTAGGCAAAAATGGGCATAGAGGTGGTTATATATTCTTTCCTTGAAAAACTACCAGAGTGCAATGAAACTTTGCATGTAAGCTGTCTATAATGTGCAACCTTTATGACTTTTAAGAAAGTTTCTGTGAACAAGTTCTGCCAGACTGCAGACTGTGTCCAAGCCTTGATTTCTACTGGTGAAATTCTGGCCTACATATAGTTTGGATCTTAAATTTGCTGATTAAGGCACCTGCTTTTGTTCAACATGTTTTATTTTTGCCCCCCTCACCATAGCTGACCATCATCTACCCCCCAAACCCCCTCTTTCTTACTTTGGACCATCAAAACTGACAGGCCTCCTCCACACTATCCCTGACCAGAAAGTGGGATTCGTGAGGATATTGAGGCACTTCAGGCTGGCAGCAGCATCATATAGGATGCCGAGGAGAATTTTTTTTATTTTGTCATACCCTAGGGTAGTTCCTTCTCCCATGCATACACGCACATCATGGGATGGATATGTGATGGGCATGCTGATGTTTCATCCAGCCTCTGCTCCAACTCAGCCAATGACCTACCTTCTGGATGACCACTTCCACCTGCATATCCCTGACTTCTGCTGGAAATCAGTCATAATAATAATAATGCTTTATACCCGTATGCAATGGTGCTGGCACATGCTTTTACTTCTTTCTGTATAACAAATTCTGTTTGACCAATCTTTGTTTCAGGCATTATTCTGTTTATTTATAACCATCCACAATTTAATAAAATAACTCACATGTATCATTAGAAAAGGCGCATTTACTGCTGAGGGTTTATATGTATGTTTGTATATATCTATTTTCCTCTGTTTTTGTGCATCATAGTAGTTTGAGAATCAACATTCTTTTCTTTTCCCCCTTAGTTTTGGAAAGGAACAAAGTTTTTTTTTAACTCTATTCATTTCCTAAAATATTAAAAGGCAGGTGTGACATTTTACTAACATTTCTGTGTTTACTAAATAGTAAAAGAAGAGTGAGCAGCTCTTTTCTTTTGAACAGTGTTTCTAGTTGTGTGATCAAAGATAAGAACACTGTAATTATTTAGTATTACTGATTTTATATGAAATGTACTCTGTATTCTGTAACATTTGGTGCAGTCATGGTAAAATCTGGGAATGCACTGTATTATAGACAGAATTACTTTATTTAGGGTGGAAAAGAAATGCAGAGTGTAAAATGAAGGCCTGACTGGCATTCTGATTGGCCTAATTCCAGGACATGGTCACTAGTGGCTTGGCTACGTCCGCTACATAGTCTCAGCTAGAGGAGAGTTAAATACCCAAAATATATGTACAGTGCTTTTTAAACAGATGTGGAGCTGGAAAGTAAGGGGCAGTTAGACATGAGAGTGGTAAAGAAATTGGGATTTTACTTGAAGGGGTGGCACAGCTGCACAGTGGATAGCGTTGTCACCTCACAGCAAGAGGTGCTCTGGTTCCATTCTTAGCTGGGGTGCCTTCTGTGTGATGTTTGCATGTCCTTCCTGTATTTGCATGGGTTTCCTCTGGGTGCTCCATCTTCCTCCCACATTCAAACCATGTAGCAGATGGATTGGACACTAAACTGGCCATAGGTGTGAGTGTGTGGTTAGGAAGAACATCCACGACTGGGCTAATCACCCAGCGATGTGAACATTGGCTCTAGATGATTGTTACTGTTGAAGTGACGCCCCCAAAATCATTTGCAAAAATGGAAAAAAGTAGTTGTGGATGACTGGCACCAAGGATTTGAAGAAGGTTTAAAAGGAGCAGAGAAGGAGAAGACTGTGTGAGAAAGTTAACTTTCTAAAAGAAATCCAGATTGTATGCAAAGATGTGACAGAACCTGCTTTAGTAATAACAGATAAGTGAGAAAATAAATGTATGGCTCTAGCTGCAGGAATTATAACAGTTAGGGGAAATAAAAGAAGAAAACTGAAGCAGTTGTCAGCTGTTTGAGGCCTGGGAATCAAAGTAAAGTTAAGGAACAGCCAGTATAAACTGCACATTGTACAAGGATAGTACAGGATTCTTCACAGCTGAGCTACTGAAGGCCAGGAAGAAATACAGACAAAATGTGTAAAGGTGTGTTTCAAAGAAAGTTATTTCATATAATAGTCGATGGAGGGAAAGATACAGACAGAAATATTATATGTGAGTTTGGTACCTTGGGCAACACACCTGTTTGGCAGTCTGCCATTTTTTCCATATCTTATGGATAAATGACATCTTAACTGACTGAGGTAGGAATAAAACTATGTAGGAGCCCAGTAAAAAAATATTATCTTTTGAAAATAAAAAGTTTGACACTTTACAATGTCTAATTGTTCAGTGACCACTACAAGTTGGCGCCCGAACACCTACCCCTCTACCCAACCTTTCCTGTGGTTCTGGATACAGAATGCATGGTTCACATATGGTTGTGTAACCAGTGTCAAAGGAACACACCCATAGGCTGACACTGCTTTCTACCCTTCATTTGAAACCAACCTATTCAATCAGAGCACATGGGTTTCCAGACAAGTTTACTGAACTTCTGACTGTAAAGATGTTTATCAATTTCACATAGACAGATGAAGAAGTCTTTAGACTGCTGGTAAGTTTTTAAAGACCTCAGTATTTAACTCCTAAGCTGGAGATGACAGAATTCTGCAGGCCTCTCAAAGTGCAAACGCTGACCAGGATACAACTTTGAATGGACTGAGCTGGCTAGCTCAGTCATTCAGGTTGCCAGAAGAAATCCAGAATAACCAAGGCTTGCAAGTTCTCAGCCATTTTGTAGAGAATCTACTCTGCCATGGAAAGATCTAATCCCCGGAGCAGCTGTAAAAGTGTGATAATTGACATGAAGACCATAATTCCTTGCTCCAGCAAGGTTTGTATATAAATCCATACATTTTTCCAGATAATGGCATTTTATGCCCTGAATTTCCCTTAAAGATTTTTGCAATTTGTACTGAACCTTTTTATATTTATTCACTGTACACAAAGTTGTTACTTATGTGTGCTAAGCATTATTTATTTATTGGTTTAAGTCCTTAACCAGATATTCCATGATAATGAAGGAATTTACAATTCATGCAATGTGTGATAGTCTTATGAGGTGGTGGAAAATTATGATCAGAAAATACAGTTAATTTATGCAGTCAGTCATTTTTTTGGACTCTCTAATGCTGCATCTGATTTATGTCTTTGAAGAGTACTATTTGTTAACAATCAAACATTCCTTTTTCCAAGCCGATTACTATTTTTTGCTTAAAGGCAGAGACAAGGAAATATAAGATAACTATGTTTATCATGATAGAAACATTGGCTAACCTTAGAAAATCCTGTGCCCACTATGAAGAAAAGTGTAATGTTATATAAGGCATGCAGAGTAGAAGAACAAAACCTTATAAATGTCACATTTAGGCCTGTTGGGGACTAGTTTTTGAGTTTATCAAGTTCTACCAGTATCTTAACATATCACATTACAGGCTTGGATGATAAACTGAAACAGTCCTCTGAGAAAGTCAGTGAGATTGAAATTTTATCTGGTACTAATGAGAAAATTGATTAGAAGACCTTTGTTGAAATTCTAGATAATCATCGGGGTGCAGGGGTTAAAAGCAGTTGGACAGAATGCATAAAATTTTTTGGATTAGCAACACTGTTATTTTCTGTAACAAATGAGGATATATATCCACAGAGTTGTTTGTCTTTTTGGCTTTTCCTGGTTAGGGGTCACGACAGCGGAACTCCGGTCTGCTAATGATTGGCAGTAGATTTTTACGGTGCCAAGTTGCCAGCCCGATGCCCAACTATCAACTAAGGCATGCCCATTCATGCACGTCTTTTGAAGGCCACTTGACTGCGGGGAGGACATGAAGACTCCATGCAGAAGGCACTCCAGCCGAGAATCGAACAGGAGAACCTCTTGCTGTGAGGCAAAAATGCTACCGCTGTACATATACCGACAGAGGGAGTGGTAAAAGTTCATGCAGCTCCAAAAAATTACATTGCAGTGAGTGGCAGCTTGGTTAATTTTTCCAATAATATAAATTCCCATCTGACATCACAAGAAAAGGATGGCATGGGAAATTTGGAATCTAAGGGCCTGGCAAGAGTGTATTCACAGTGGCACTCCAGAAGATGTGTTCATTGCAGCAAGTAACTTGAGGGAGTTTATAGTTTTAATCCAAATCAAAGGGTAAAAGGATCACCCAGACAAACTATTTTGTAAAAACCCCAAGAAAGACCCAGCTAAGCTAGAATCTTCAATGTGTAATACCTTAAATCACTTGTAGCAGAGGCCAATGGAATATATGCAAATGACTCCTTAGGACATACCAGTGTTTTAGCTACATGGCTTCTAAACCCCCATGACTTTTCTCTTACAGTGTTTGCATGATTGGGGTGGGTGGGATATTTCAAAATAATATGACCCCTTCCAAAGGCTGGAGTAAAGACAAGTACCTTATGTCAGTATAAAATGGTGGAGCATTTCAACTAATCCCATTTAAGATCATTGGTGTGTGTCAGCTGGCCCTCAACTAAAGGCATAGGAATGCAGAAACTCGGTGAAGTCTGTAAAGAACCTAATGCTATACCACAAAATTATATTACATCAAGAAAATCCCAGTGTCCTTTAGGAAACTTGGGGTGAGCAATCTAAAAAATGTTAACCCTTAAACAAATTTATTATCCATAATCCTGCCTTCTTTGAAAACTTTCCCAAATAATGCATTAAAATATAGACAGCAAACCAGGAAACTGATTATAGAGTAGAGCAAGTTTTGGCTAAAATATCCTGTGAGCAAGCAAAAATCCCTCTCCAAGCTGTCACTCCTTGAGTGCGCTGAGGACAGAACCTACCATTGTACTGGTGATAATCGTTATGGGAACACAAACAGTAATCCTGCTGACTAGTTGTGTTGTGTTAGATGTGAATGAGAAGATTGTAGACAAGTGTGCGAACACTAAACGGCATAGCAGTGAGGTTTCACACCAACCATCCCGATCAAACGGTGTCTTGTAGTACGGTGTTATAGTTTTACAGCGAAATAAGATGGCTGAATGAAGTTATATTGGTGAAGGTTAAACATTTCCCTAAAACAGCTATACCATGCTAAAACAAAAGACGTTCTTGAGCCATAGAGTTAGGGGGATTGTGTTATTGGTCAGTCAGTAATGGAAAGACACACTTTGATGCTTTTCTGCTGGGAAAAAGAATATCAGCATTATTTACTATCGACTTTTGTGCCTGGGGCTTGAAACTGCCAATGCAGCATAAATGTAACTGCTAGTAGTCAGGTGTTCTTTATTAATGACCACGTTGGGCATGCATTGTGTAAGTGCTGGTAGTCAGGTGTTCTTTATTAATGACCAGGTTGGGCATGCATCATGTAAGTGCTGGTAGTCAGGTGTTCTTTATTAACGACTAAGATGGGCATGTATCGTGCAAGTGCTGGTAGTCAGGTATTGTTTATTAATGACTAGGATAGGCGTGCATCCTATAAGTGCTGGTAGTCAGGTATTCTTTATTAATGACTAGGATGGGCATGCATCATGTAAGTGCTGGTAGTCAGGTGTTCTTTATTGATGACCAGGATGGGCATGCATCATGTAAGTGCTGGTAGACAGGTATTCTTTATTAATGACCAGCATGGGCATGCATCGTGTAAGTGCTGGTAGTCAGGTGTTCTTTATTGATGACCAGGATGGGCGTGCATCGTGTAAGTGCTGGTAGTCAGGTATTTTTTATCAATGACTAGGATGGGCATGCATCGTGTAAGTGCTGGTAGTCAGGTGTTCTTTATTAACAACTAGGATGAGCATGCATCGTGTAACTGCTGGTAGTCAGGTATTCTTTAATAATCACTAGGATGGGTATGCATCGTGTAAGTGCTGGTAATCAGGTATTCTTTATTAACGACTAGGATGGACATGCATCATGAAAGTGCTGGTAGTCTGGTATTCTTTATTAATGAATAGGATGGGCATGCGTAAGTGTAAGTGCTGGTAATCAGGTATTTTTTATCAATGAGTGGGATGGGCATGCATCGTGTAAGTGCTGGTAGTCGGGTGTTCATTATTAAAGACTAGTATGGTCATGCATCGTGTAAGTGCTGGCAGTCAGATATTCTTTCATAATGACTGGCATGGACATGCATCGTGTAAGTGCTGGTAATCAGGTATTCTTTATTAATGACTAGGATGGACATGCATCGTGTAATTGCTGGTAGTCAGGTATTCTTTATTAATGACTAGGATAGACATGCATTGTGTAAGTGCTGGTAGTCAGGAACTCTTTATTAACTACTAGGATGGACATGCATCTTGTAAGTGCTGGTAGTCAGGTATTCTTTATTAATGACTAGGATGGACATGCATCGTGTAAGTGCTGGTAGTCGGGTGTTCTTTATTAAAGACTAGTATGGTCATGCATCGTGTAAGTGCTGGCAGTCAGATATTCTTTCATAATGACTGGCATGGACATGCATCGTGTAAGTGCTGGTAATCAGGTATTCTTTATTAATGACTAGGATGGACATGCATTGTGTAATTGCTGGTAGTCAGGTATTCTTTATTAATGACTAGGATATACATGCATTGTGTAAGTGCTGGTAGTCAGGTATTCTTTATTAATGACTATGATGGGCATGCATCATATTAGTGTTGGCAGTCAGGTATTTTGTATCATTGACTAGGATGGGCGTGCATCAGGTAAGTGCTGGTAATCAGATATTCTTTATTAACGACTAGGATGGACATGCATCGTGTAAGTGCTGGTAGTCAGGTATTCTACATTAATGACTATGATGGACATGCATCGTGTAAGTGCTGGTAGTCAGGTATTCTTTATTAATGACTAGGATGGACATGCATCGTGTAAGTGCTGGTAATCAGGTGTTCTTTATTAACGACTAGGATGGGCATGCATTGTGTAAGTGCTGGTAGTCAGGTATTCTTTATTAACAACTAGAATGGGCATGCATCGTGTGAGTGCTGGTAGGTATTCTTTATCAATGACTAGGATGGGAGTGCATCATGTAAGTGCTGGTAGTCAGGTGTTCTTTATCAATGACTAGGATGGGCATGCATCGTCATATATAAACTAGACACATTGCACAATTTTTATTCATTAAAAACATATAAACTAAGAAGGAATTAGGTCGTCACCAGAAACTCTTGAGAACAAGATCCTACAGATTGCAGATTGTATCCATGGCCTGATTCTTCTTAAGTTAGATCTCCACTTTACTGAATAAGATACTTGTATGTTTTTCTTTTTTTTTAACAGACTAAGTCTTGTTGTGCATATTTTGTTTAGAAATAATCATTCCAGATTTGCTAAAATTTCTAGTGAGTAAAATGTTCACTTAGATACATCACTTGAATGCGCATCACAAACTTGCCCTGAATGGTTCCTCATTGCATAGTTGGCGAACTTATGGATTTAAAAATGAGCTACTTCGAAGTTCCTGCTCCTTGAGCACACAAAACTTAGGATTTGCAACCTCCTTCCCTGCCTTACATTCCCAAGCTTAAAACCATCCCCCTTTAGTATGCTTCTACCAAATTGTGTACATAGACATATGGATTGATCCAACCATTTCACTCATTTGACATGTCTACAAGACCATTTGCAAATTCCAAGCACACATGAAAACGCTTTACATTCTTCAACACCAAATCTCAAAAGATTCTAAGGGGATACTAGTAAATAGCATTGTAATCTGTATTCATACCTATCTGCTACCTGATTTAATCATCTCCACAATAACATCATAATCTGCATTCATACCTATGTGCTACCCGTTAGAATCATCTCCACACAAAAGATTCTTGAATTAAAACCAACCTAAACAGACCTTGTAAATGCATATGTAGTTCCCCAGAAATGAACATCACTCCCTAAATGTCTCAAAAGAGAAACAACTCCTCATACAACAGCTGTTCTCACTCCACTTAGCCATGTTACCATAGAGTCGAATTAACCTCAACCGTTGCTATGCAACCAAATCAACCTCAACCATTGTCGTACAGTCAAATCAACCTGAAACATTGCTCACCATTAGCAGCCACCTTCCTACAACCTAAAACTTACATTCACTTCTTCTGGGCCTCAGCCATATCAGAGTCCAGTCTCCAAATTCTCTTATTCCACCAAGCAAGCACAGATCCTCATAGGTCCTAGAATATGCAACTCTATGCTACAAGCAAACGCCCAGAAACCAAATGTGCAAGTCTTAAAAAAACAGTCAAAACCCACCTATTTATCCAACTGGCATGCATACAAAAATATATATGAGCAATTTTTTTTTGGTGGGTGGACATTTGTGCCGCGGACAATCTTTTCAGTCTAGTTGTTTCATATGCATATAGTATCTTTGAGAGAATGTATATCCGAGCGGTATTTTTTCTTTGTACATATACAGTTGTTTCAGATATCCCTTTAGTATGTATTTTTACTACAGACCCACATTGATTGGTCCAGATAGTGCATCACTTTAATCCTTAGCCTTTTGGAAGCAGGTGATGATGGCTTGTGGATTCAGGTCCTCCCTAACAGCCCTGTTAAACGGAGAAGTGTGTTTGTTCTTCATTCGAGTTTAACAGGTGTAACTTAATCATGCTACGAGTTCTTATCAGATTTATTTTTTATTGTATTTGTACTTCTCTGTCCCCCACCCTCTTTGTTGCTGCCCTTTCTATTACTTATATTTGTACTTCCCTGTCCCCCACCCTCTTTGTTGCTGCCCTTTCTATTACTTATATTTGTACTTCTCTGTCCCTCACCCTCTTTGTTGCTGCCCTTTCTATTACTTATATTTGTACTTCTCTGTCCCCCACCCTCTTTGTTGCTGCCCTTTCTATTACTTATATTTGTACTTCTCTGTCCCCCACCCTCTTTGTTGCTGCCCTTTCTATTACTTATATTTGTACTTCTCTGTCCCCACCCTCTTTGTTGCTGCCCTTTCTATTACTTATATTTGTACTTCTCTGTCCCCACCCTCTTTGTTGCTGCCCTTTCTATTACTTATATTTGTACTTCCCTGTCCCCCACCCTCTTTGTTGCTGCCCTTTCTATTACTTATATTTGTACTTCTCTGTCCCCCACCCTCTTTGTTGCTGCCCTTTCTATTACTTATATTTGTACTTCTCTGTCCCCCACCCTCTTTGTTGCTGCCCTTTCTATTACTTATATTTGTACTTCTCTGTCCCCACCCTCTTTGTTGCTGCCCTTTCTATTACTTATATTTGTACTTCTCTGTCCCCCACCCTCTTTGTTGCTGCCCTTTCTATTACTTATATTTGTACTTCTCTGTCCCCCACCCTCTTTGTTGCTGCCCTTTCTATTACTTATATTTATTTGGTTTATCACTTTGTTTCTCTCCATTTATGTTGCCATTATGTACAGCAGCATTATCTAGATGTGCACCCATCTCTTAGGCAAGGTCTGTCTGCCCCCCAGAGGTGGGAGCAACAGTGTTACCTCCACCTCCACCACCAGATGTACCCACAACATCTGGGTCACACCCTGCTACAGTCACCTCTGGCCTCACCTGACCCACTGAGTATATGTACTCCTACACGGATGTTGGTGCAGTTGTACCTGTCAGTACAGGTGATAGCTTTGTCATTAATCAGTGGTTGCCAGACATAGTAGGAGAGATCAATAACAAGACATTAGTTGCCCACACATGGAGATCCTCCTCTGGTGACTGATGGAGTCACATCCCTATCCAGCACTGCCAGTCTAATCCATCTTCCCTGTTACCTCACCTAACCCTCCTACTTTTCTCTTACTTCCCTTTGTTCCTCCCCAAGTTACCTTAAGCTAATGCAAGAAAAATGGGCCCCTACCTTCAAACAAATATTTACTCCCACCTTCCCCACCTCCATCCTTCTCAGTCCTTAGTTGTTCATCATATGTTTTGTCTTCTTCTTTCTTCTTCTTTTCATCTCTTTTCTTTACCGATTTCCACCCCCTTAATCTGGTCAAAAATAGATAAACACACTTCACTCATGTCCACATTAGGCGTCAAACACTTTTCTTTTCTGCTGCTACTGTGCATGGTGGGCTGTGAAGACCACCATCAATGCTCATGTACAAATGACAAGCATTGCAATGGCTCATCTTATAGCTGGGAGCTAAGCTGCCATAGTTCACACCTCTGAGTATTATATACAGCCGCTATCATGCACTACTTCTATTGGCCTTTTCTGGCACAGGCTGCACAAATGAGATTATTGTCATTCTGAAGCAATTGATACTTATGAAATTGGGTATGGATGTGAAGTTTTAAGCACTTCTATTTGCAGACCGCTATACTGCCAGCTATGGCTTTGGATAATGGCTTTAGATCTCAAAGGTGGTGTCTCTAATAATCGTTGCTGGATCCCAAAGGTGATGTCCTTTATAATCATTGTATCTTTTATTCCTTCATTCAGCAAGTGTGTGACAAACAATTACTGTATATTTTTCTGAAGGCTTTTTGGATGATTAATGCTATATCTCAGCATGTTAATAAAGTGCCTTAGATAGTACAGATAATAAAGGTTGTGGGTTCAAGTCCCACAGGGGCTGCATATAGGCATATTGCTGTTACATTGGAGATATTGTTTCAGGACCTTTGCATTATAGTACAGATGGTCAGACTCTGATGTTTTACCTGCATTTTGTTGATGCATCTACTTTTTCCTTACCCATCATCTTTGTCACTTTCCTTTACACTGTGCTCGTTTACTGTGCTCGTTTATTTATTTCTCTTCAGTTCTTTCCATTTATGTGCAGCAGCATCCATACCAGCACCCCTGCCACCATCCATGCCATCACTCCTCCACTGTTGGCTACTGTATCACCACCAGTAATACAGCCAGTGGTATACCCAACTGCCTCACTGACCACCCCTCCTGAAGCACCATTGACTTTTCTCTCTGTGTGCCTGATGTCCCCTTCTCCATTGTCTTTTCCATTTTTGGTTGTATCAGCATCTTCCTTTGCAGTATTGTCTGTCTTCCATGATTATTTAAGTGCCCCTGCTACCTGCCCTAATCCTCCTACCTTCGTCTTAATTCCCTTACTACCTTCCACAACTTACAGTCAATCTATCTATCTATCTATCTATCTATCTATCTATCTATCTATCTATCTATCTATCTATCTATCTATCTTTCTATCTATCTATCTATCTATCTATCTATCTATCTATCTATCTATCTATCTATCTATCTATCTATCTGTCTGTCTGCCTATCTATCTATCTATCTGTCTACCTCTGTCTACCTATCTAATATATTTATATCATTGGGTCAGAATATATGTCAGCACACAACCTTCATGACCGTTTAAGGCTGCCATATCACATCTTTTTCCTGCCACCCACTGTGTGCAAGATCTCGCCGAACACCTTCGAGTGCACATGCATAATGCATGAGCTCCTCTGCTGTTACTCGTACCTCCCTGGGGCTGCACCACACTGTTGCACGCTGTTCCCGTGGTCCATGCTGCAGATGTGGGCAGGATATTTAATGAGCAAGTCATCATCACAGTTGCCTGACCACATTCCTTGTTAATGTGAAATGTGGCTTGTTGTGCGCCAAAGTAAACAGATGATGGCTACCTGGGATAATTGCTGTAGTTTTTCTGAATTCCAGGGGAAGTGAAGCTCTTGAAATACAGGCATTGCCTATTTTTATGACCTGAGAAAACACTGTGTTACATTTTAATGAAGTTTCTGCATTTACCAAAGATGAAACAAGACTAATTGCTTATTTGAACAAAGTTTTTGTTTGCTTGATCATGACATAGCAGAACGATTAACATTTGATATTGCCAGTTTTATTTGAAATGATTTTGTACTCTTTAATGTATAGATATGCTTATTCTTTATCAAATATCTAGAAACTTGAATTAAAATAAGTCAATTATTTGCCCCAGTAAGTAGTAAGATCTGTATTATGTTTGGCACAAAACCACGGGAAGGCTGGGGAAGCATTCTTATGTACATGTCAGGCTAGACCTGTTATTTTATAAGCAGACAATTGAACATTAAGTTATGTGGTATTTCACTTTCCTTCCAACAGGCAATGATTTTATAAATAGAGGTTGACCATTTTTCATGCTGGTCCCAGAACTGAAGCACATACAAGGCTGTATACCCCTACATCCTGATATGTGTATGTGGCATACAATCACAAGGCCCCCTGACAAGTATTCAACTCACTTATTATCACCTCACACAGTTGCAACTGCAAATGAATGAAAGATTCTAGTTTTACTGCAACTATCCCTCAACTTTCTTGAGGAATTCTGGCTTTTGCAACTAAAACTTTACCAAACACACATTTTACTATGCTGGGCATGTATGGTAAAATTTTACCAAATTGTTTTTTGTAGAAGTTCAAAACCCATACGTCACCTAATTTTAGAGCTCTTTCCCACTACACCCCTAGACTATAAATATATATTGCCTTCAAGGTTGCACAGACTTAAATTAAGTATATTTACAGGCATACTGTAGTTTGCATGTTTGAGTTTTATTGTAAATACCATTGTTGAAATTATTACACTACACAACATAAAAATGTAATTATAGTAAAATATTGCCAAGCTTCTGGATGTGAACAACATTTGAAAGTAAAAAAAAATTTTTTTAAAAAATCACATAAAAAAGTACTTTTGCAGGGCAAGCCCTCTGCACTCATGATGTGGGGACTGCACCCTACTCCCTCACTACTTAACTCTGAAGTCACACCATCACGGTAAAGGGGAAATCCCTGGTACCCTCATAATTTTCCCTTTCATGGAAAAGCCTACTAGTAACATTCTAATGATTGCAGAAATGAGTGTCAGTTACTACTGTTTCACAAAAAAGTCTGTCTATGGACAGGTGTACAAGTGACACTTGTATTACTAGCCACAGGAAGCAGTCTATTATGAATGCATCTCTGCCCCTGCCCAGAAAAACCTTCTACATGCATGCCTCAACTCCTGCTGTTCCATATCTGAGTGGAAAGCAATTTTTTTCCACATCATGCATCTGCCGTCCATTAACTTACTCTGTGGGGGTTCAGGCTTCTTTGTCTTTGAGGGCAAAATGTGACCAGATGACCATGTGTGCATTCAGAATTTGCTGACACTGTTTTTGGTGGGTTGTGGGTGAGAATGTTACTACTTCTTTGGGATTGTTTTACTTCTGTTGTTGAATTTCCTGTATTTTGCTAGCTTAGAAGCTTAGAAGCCCACATATTGTCTGCCATTTGTCATCTTCTTTTGCTATGTTATGTCGGTTTTCATATAAGAACTGGTCTACATCTCTAGTTCTGTTCTAGTTAGCGTTTATAGCACTTTGTCAACAATGATCATCTTAAGTGAAAGTGGCAGTTGCCCTCTCTTCATCTAAAAGTTACTTGGCTTGTGGTCCAGTTTCATTACTAAGTCAATGACTTTGTACATTACCATCTCACATAGTTTGTACTTTTAATTATAAAATGTTCAGCATATTGAACACTCCTGCTATATGGTTTATATCCTGGCAAAGATATAACAGCTGACCAGCTTCCAAAGCTTCAGGACATCTTCCACCCATCCAAACTGTCAGGCAGCTTGAGCAGAGCTGACTAAAAGACAAGTTCAGGCACAAAGCCCTTCAGAGCTTTCCTGCTACAGCAGTCACCATTCAGACACCTACTGTTATGGTAAGTCGGTTGACATAACTGTACCTTCTGATCTTCTTATATATTATTTCTTGTCTCTTACTGCTTTTCAATTCTATTAATAATTTTTAATTTTTTGTTTATTTACTTATTTCTGTATCTCAGTTTATTTGGTTATGTTTTCTTTTTGTACAGTGCTTAATTTCATAAGCACATTAATAAACTTGAACATTTTTAATGTTTTTTACTTTTTTACACCCGCTGAAAGCTTGACCACCAGCTGCTCTCCCTTCCCCTCCTCAGGCTCTGGGTTCCTGAAGTTATTTGTTTCCTCTGCACCTGATCCACTATATATCACAGAGGGGATTCTGGTGCCCCCAGTCCACATAATTCTGCTGTATTGAAGAAATTCTGTATTATTTATTCTGAACCTTAATTAAGGTGAAGCATACCAGAACCAGAGATACGTCCATCCAAAGAAAATGAGCATAAAGTCCCAGATGGGCCCTTGGACTTCTGTGTCATAAGTATTATATATCACATGTAATATACAAAGATGTGCATATCTGCAATTTAGATTTTGACAGATAGACCTCCTTTATTCATGGAATAAAAAACAAAACACACATGAAAAGAGTGCAGAGCTATTTTCATATTGCAGGTTTATTAGCTTGATATAATGGAATGATGTGTTGAAATAAAGTAAACTTAAAAAAGTGTATGTTCTTATTTTAGATTCATGCTGTGGTCCATGAATGTGGTCAGCTTCTACTTCTTTTCTGTGCATACTTTGTTTTCTGTTCTTTTTCCATTTCATTGCAAAGGTGGAAATCACAAAATGATTTACCATGTCTCTAGGCAGGATAGTGTTGCAGGTCTCTGTGGTGGACAGAACAATCCATGATGTTTTGTCATTTATAACTCATGGTTTTCCAGGTCTACCATTATATTTGTTACTGGTTCAGAGATGTCACCAGCTCGCTGTGGAGGCTTAGCTGTACAACTAGGGGTTATGTCATAACAGTGCAATATACTGCTTAATATAATAACCTGCATCTCACAGATCTAGGTTCAATTACTCCTGCCTGTAATGATCTGCATCTCACAGATCTAGGGTCAATTACTCCTGCCTGCAGTTGTATAATGTACAAATCTGTGCAAGCCGCTCAACATGTCACCAATGAAAACATGTGGTTGGCCTTGTTGAGTTAATAAATACTAAACTCTGGCACTGCTTTTATGCTTCCCTAACTTATTGTCCTTTGGCGATGAATGAGCAGCACTTAAATATTTATGAAAGCCTTTCCTGAATACATGTCATAAGATTTCTGTGTAAGGCTTTCCTGAATAGAATTCATCATAAATCAGGGAGAGGCCTTCCTGCATACACATCATAAATAAGGGACAGGCCTTCCTACATATGCATCATAAATCAGGGACAGGCCTTCCTACATACACATCATCTCATTTCAAAGAGGAATCATTAAAGTATTTGTTATTACATATCATTAAAGGGCCTTGCTGGTCACATCACCACACATTATTCATTTATCTTTTGTTGACTGGGTAAGTCCCACTAGGCTAGGAGCCTCTTTTCAGGGGAGACCCAAGGTGGTATTTATATTACTAGGGAAATGTTGGCCAGGGCATAGGGGAAATTCCCCTACTCTTTTTTATAGGTGCCATGAGATCTTTCACATCCACCAACAAAGGCAGACAGAGCCTCTGTTTAACATCTCATCCAAAGGACTACAAAACTCAGGAGTGCAGTACCTCCCTT